>NC_051252.2:540301-849100 GCF_015237465.2 Chelonia mydas | reverse complement strand
ACCACACGGTCACTGGTGCTGCAGGGGGAAGAAAAGGAAGTCCCGAGTATAGGGAATGGTGGGGCAGGCCTGGCTCCCTGCAGCACCTTCTGTCCCCTCCCCCAGGCACTGCCCAGGCCTGGTGCGGGGGGATCTGTGCCCAGGAAGTGTGGCAGGGGCAGTGGGAGCCCCTGGAGCTGGCTTAGGCTCTGGGGATTGCAGGGCTGAAAGAAGCAGCTGGGGACGTGTGCCCTGAGTGGAGCTCCCTGTGTCAGGACACTGATGCCTGGGCCCCATCCCCAGCAGTATCTGCCAGGACAGCTCAGTGCAGGTGGCACATCCATCCCCTCTGCGTCCCCTCGCCCTCCTGTCCAACTCTAGTGCCTGGTTCTTGCAGGGTTGCCAGGCGTCCGTTTTTTTTATTGGAACGCCCGGTTGAAAAGGGACCCTGGTGACTCTGCTCTGCACCGCGGACTGACCTGTTAAAGGTCTGGTCGGTGGCGCAGCAGAGCTAAGGCCGGCTCCCTGCCTGCCCTGGTACCGTATGGCTCCCAGTGCGGCAACATGTCCCGCGGCCCCTAGGCGCAGGGGCAGTCAGGGAAGCTCTGGGATCCACAGCCAATGGGAGCTGCGGGGGCGGTGCCTGCAGGCCTGGGCAACGCGCCTCAGTCTAGTCTGACTGCTTCTGGGAGCAGCGTGGAGCCACCACCAGGGCAAGCAGGAACCCCGCCTTGGCCCCACTGCTCCACCGACTGGAGCCGCCTGAGGTAAGCGCTGCTGAACCCGACCCCTGAACCCCTCCTGCACTGCGAACCCCTTGCCCCAGGGTAGGACCCCCTCCTGCACCCTAACTGCCTCCAAGACCCTACACCCCTCACCTGCACCCCAGCCCTGAGCCCCCTCCAGGAGCCCACAGCCCCACCTGCATCACAACCCCCTCCCCCAGCCTGGAGCCCCCTCGTGCACCCCAAACCCCTCTTACCAAGCCCCACCCCAGAGCCCGCACCCTCAGCCGGAGCCCTCCCATTCCCCAACCCCCTACCCCAGCTCGGTGAAAGTGAGTTAGGGTGGGAGAGAGCGAGCGACTGAGGGAGGGGGGCTGGAGTGAGAAGGCTCAGGGCCTCAGGGAAGGGGCAAGGGTGTTCGGTTTTGTGCAATTAGAAAGTTGGTAATCCTAGGGCCTTGGAGCCCCGTGGCTCCCGCCTAGGTTCCTACCTGACTCCGCAGTGGGCAGCCGTGACCACCCAGTTCTTGCTAATCAGGGAGCCGCCGCAGAAATGGAAGCTGGTGTTGTGCTGTGGGGAGGGGGAGAGCAGGCAGTGTTTGAGCTGGCCCACCATGGCCACGTGCCAGGGACCCCCGCTGCTGTCTGGAGGGGGCTGCCAGGAACTAAGGGAGGGGAATCGGGGCCAAAGCATCAAAATAAGGGGGAATAGCTGGCTGAGACCCATCCCTGGGAGGTAGGCACACCCTCCAGACCCCCAGTGCCCCCTGCTCCATCTGCCAGGCTCTGCCAGACACAGACTGCAGCAGGGGCAGGCCTGCCCCACCCCGCAGGGATCTCTGCCGAGCCTGTGTACTTGGAAGGGAGCCAGGGTCTGCGATGCCCGGCAGGGGCTGGGAGCGGCAGGAGAGAAGGGAACTCGGGGCAGGGGAAGGGTTCCCACCAGATCCTGGGTGCTGGAGCTGAGGGACTCTGGGAGCAGGGCTGGGGGAAGGGTCCTGGTAGGTGCCCTTGGAGCGGCAGAGAGGCCAGGTCAGTTCATCCCACTATCTTGGGTAGCGCTGCCCCTGTCGGGTAACAGGCCCTTGTTCCGCAGTAGAGCAGGCACCGACTGGGGGCAGGGAGGCTGGGAATCCATCTACACACCGGAGCCAATCTAAGCAGCCAGGGGCAGCCAGTGCTGCTGGGAAACGCACACAGAACGTGGAGGCGAGTGCCGCAGGGAGCAGCTGCGGGCCCAGATACCAAGGTGATGGGCATGTGCAGGCCCTGTCAGATGAATCCCCAGTAGCACTGAGACTGCCTAACTGCCCTGGGACACCATGAAATCACATCCCCACCTCCCCGGGTTCTCTAAGGGCCAGGCCCCTCCTGCCTTTCCCCCCAGCTTTGCTCCCTGTCTGGGGTCCCTGCCTGGCCAAAGGGGTTGCTGGGCTCTCACCTGCAGGGAGACCTGCCAGGGCCAGGATCCAGGAACCGCCGTCTCGCCATTCACGATTCGTGCATAGCCGCTGATGACAGGCTGGATGGCAGGGAGGCCGCAACCTGCAGGAGGGAAGGAGAGGAGTTGACCACAGCTCCTGGTGTCCAGCGGGGAGGGAGCACAGCGCTAGGGCCCAGGCTGCTCCGTGGGGCACCCCAGCAGTGGGGCGGTAGCTGGGGGATCAGTCAGTGGCTGGGGGCCTTTGCTACAGCCACGGGCATGCACTGCCCACTCCAATTCACCTGGGGGCATCCCCCAGAGCCAGGGCCAGGGCTGTACTGCCACCATGGGGGGGAAGGATGAACTGGGGGGGCCCCGAGCGCTGTCGAGCACAGCATGGCATTGGCCGCATCCATATGCGCCATCAGCAGTGTCTCTCCAGCTGCGGGAGTAGCGACAGGGCTGGGGCCACCGTCACCTGCGTCTTCTCGGGAGCTCCCTGTGGCAGAGAGACCCTTCCCCGGCTCTGGGCTTTCCAGCCCCTGCTGGCAGTCGAAGGAGGCCGGGTGGCACTTACTATGGGCAGCGCCCAGGAAGGCGAGGCAGGAAGGAGGCCAGGTGGCACTTACCATGGGCAGCGCCCAGGAAGGCGAGGCAGGGCAGGAGCCAGAGGAAAGCCATTCTGCTTCTTACATGGGTCATGGAGACCAAGCAGGGTCAGCAGCCCTTTATATGCTCCTGCTAGGAGGCAGCTCAGAAAGGGACAGGAGCCAATTTTCCACCCTGCTGTCCTTGGGGAGATAAGCTGGCAGCCCCAAAGGAGCCTTGGGCAGAGCACCAGGGGTCAGGCTGGCTGGGGGCAGGGCTTGGGACCGCAGCAGCTGCTCTCTGGAGGAGTGTGGGGAGCCACGTGGGAGCCAGAGAGCCGATGGGCATAGGCCTGGGAGCAGGGAGCCCGTAGGAGTCAGTGACCCTCTACCCTCAAGGGAGTGACAACCCCGGGAGATCCGGGTGCCAGGCAGCCAGGGCCTTGCCTCGCAGTGTGGGGTGCACACTGCCCCTACCCGCTGAGGTGTTAGTGATGGCAAATTGCTCTGGCGTACTGTTGGCACTGCCTAATCCTCCCAGCACCATGCGTGGTGAGCCAGCACCCTCCTGTGGCCCCCACCCCAGCCAGATGGGCCATTGCAGAGCAGGGACTGGCCCCAGGGTCCTTTAGTGTGTCCGGAATGTAGCTGCATGGAGAACCCAGGAGTCCTGAGCCCTAGTCCCTGCAGTTGGGCCTGCCCGCTTCAGTGCATATTGTCATGATGTTGTGGGAATAACAGCCCCATTTATACCTGTTATTCCCTTTCTCCTTGTGCTTCTTGTGGTGCGGTTTCCTTCAGAGCACCTTTGCTTTGACAGCCCTGCCCCGGACCTCGCACTGGCTGGTTGTGCTGTCCCAGGGCAGGGGCTGGGATGCAGCCGAAGACCTCCATCTGCCAGCCCATCTCAGGGTTTCTTGGTTCTGGGTCCCCCAGAGAACTGGTTTTCGGGCCGAGCTGCTGACCCTGGAGGGGGATTGCCCAGCCCAGTCCTGCAGGAATGGGCACTCGGGGCCAGAGGGTGGGCGTTGGGGTCATGGGGGGCACTGGTGCTGCATGCGAGGAAGTGGAAAGCAGCTGCTTGTGCCCAAGGCTAAACTGAGCTGGTATCAGCAGGGGGTATGATTAGCCAGACGCCAGCCAAGCCCTGGCTTTAACCCCTTGACAGTCTCTAGCGTCCGTCCCCAGGAGGTGTAGGGCTGAGCCCTTGGTGTGGCAGATGCCAACCTAGCAAGTGCTGAGACAGGCTGATTCCCCCACCAGGGACAGCTCTGGTTTCCACAACGTGGGAGATTGCCAAGGGGCAGAGGCGAGGCTGCCCCCATGTGAGGAGAGGGCCCCAACAAGGTTGTGTCACCTCCAGAGAAGAGCTGGAGGGGATTTGGCCAAGTGGCTCAGAGTTGAGGAAAAACAATGAGGAGTCTGGTGGCACCTTAAAGATTTATTTGGGCATAAGCTTTCATGGGTAAAAAACCCACTTCTTCAGATGCATAGAGTGAAAATGGCAGATCCAGGCATAGATAGATACTGGCACATGAAGAGAAGGGAGGTACCTCACCAGTGGAGAACCCGTGTGGACAGGGCCAATTCAGTCCACTCCCAATAATTGATGAGGGAGGTGTCAATTCCAAGAGAGGGGAAATTGCTTAGGCCCAAATAAATTTGTTAGTCTTTAAGGTGCCACCGTAATCCTCATTGTTTTTATGGATACAGACAAATGCGACTACCCCTATGATACTTGACATCATGCAGAGTTGAGGGAATCAAGAAGGCTCGTAGGTGCCCAACTCCCATGGCAAGAGGTGCCTAATTCCCATTGTGAATGCCACCTTTGATCCTTTCTTAGGTCCGGAGATGGTGGCAGCGGCTGCTGCCCCTTTTAGCCAGGAAGTGAGGCCTGGTCGGTCGCTGCAGGAGGAAGAGGAAGGGAGGATGCACATCACGAGTTTCTTTGGCTAGTTGCTCACAAAGAATGGCCTTGGCCCAGGGTGGCTGGCCTGGATCCTACTGGGATCCAGGAAGTGGGTGGGCGAAAGCCCGCCCACTGCTAAAGGACCCCCCCTCAGCCTAAGGGGAGGATCCACAGGACCTGGAAACCAAATGATTCCGGGGACAACTAGTGAAATAACAGGGACAGGAGTGTGGTCAAAGGGTCAAACGAAGGGAACCGGACGGGGACACCGAGCAGAGAACCCCGGACAGCGCCCACTGCTCCTCAAAGGCATCAATGGAGCCAGTGGACGCCGCCCAGAGGAACTCTGCCCGGAGGCGTGAACAGACGGAGGATCGGAAATAGGCCCCACAGTCACAGGAGACCCTGGCTGGCTGGCCTGGATAGAAGGCAGGTCCAGCGCCCCTGTGCCAGGACCAGTGCCCGCCCCTTTGGTCAGTTAAGAGGGCGGGGCAGCACTTGGCACTGCAAGGGCTTAGGGAGACACAGATACAGGCCATCTCTGAGGGGCGGGCTGAAGGCAGCAGAGGGGTGGGCTGGACAGAGGCAGGGATGTAGCAGAGCAGGCTACCCCACCGCCCTCCATGTCTCTATGGTGGAGAGCTGGAGTCAGAGGACCTGCGCAGGGGAAGTGATCTCCCAGCAGAGAGGCTGGGAGGGTCCCGCTGGAGGAGCACGCTGGCACGCCAGGGGAAGGGATGGCAGGGACAGAAGAGGACTGAGGAAGAGCCTGAGTGTGGTGGAAGATGCCGGCATGTGGCATGTGCTGTGTCATGGAATTACGGGGACTCCAGCAGAGGGAAATTGAGGCAGGGACAGCTTGCCCACACCACAAGAGAGCCCTCTGTTGGTGGCTGCCCTGCTACAGCACACACAGTCCTGCTCCCCTGGGCACAGTAGGATTGAATGACAGCAGGCACTAGCTCAGACATCCCCAAGTCTGCAACTCCAGAAAGCTCTGTGCCCAGGAAAGCCCCATCCAGCTGCTTCCTCTCAGGGCCATACTCCCAGCTCCTTCTCCAGGCTGCAACCTGCTCTCCTAGCCCATGTGTCTGTGCCCAGGGGAAACCCCCCGCCCTGTCCACTCACCTCAATTCTGACATGCCATGCAACTTAGTGCTTTGGGCAGTAGCCCCTAGCTGCTTTTACAACATCAAGGGGCTTAATTGCTCCTTCTGCTGAGCCTGAGTAAGGGTGCTTGACAACCAATGGTTTGAAAAGGTCTGATAGTTTTTGGATCAGAGACACCCCTAGTGGCAGCCATCAGTGCCTATCTGTATAACAATATTATGTATACTGTGGCACCTTAGAGACTAACCAATTTATTTGAGCATAAGCTTTCGTGAGCCACAGCTCACTTCATTGGATGCATCCTAAGGTGCCACAAGTACTCCTTTTCTTTTTGCGAATACAGACTAACACGGCTGCTACTCTGAAATATTATGTATAGTGCCAATAAAAATAAATTATACTTTACACCATTTATAATCGACCTGTGGAACTCATTGCTACAGGACATCATGGCGTTAAGGACCGAGTCTGGATTTCCAAAGTGCTGATTAATCTCCTGACTGGGATCAAGGTGTTTAGCTGGGATGCATGTGCAGGGTCACCCTGTTTATGACTTGAGAACGTACTCTGATTATCAGAGAGAGTCAGGGGGTAATAGCTTCACAACTGGCCAGGTGCATTGAGGATGGTGCTCAGCTTTTTCCGAAGCATTGGGGTTGGGCCCAGCTGGAGACAGGCCACTGAACTGGAAGGACCCCCATCAGAGTGGGGGTGGCCCATCTGAACCTTCACCTGCTCCCAGGTGGGTTATTTCCTTCAGATGAGTATTTCTCATGTATTCAGAGAACCTACATCAGCATCTGCCATGAAATGGCCAGTAGAGAGGCTGGGGCAGTGTTTCCATAGCAGGAGGGAATCATGTCTCCTCTAGAAGGGCTGAGATGCGTTACAGCAGTGGTTCTCAACCAGGCGTGCATGTCCACCTGGAGGTACACAGAGGTCTTCCATGGGGGTACATCAACTCAACTAGATATTTGCCTAGTTTTACAGCAGGCTACATAAAAACACTAGGGAAGTCAGTACAAACTAGAATTTCATACAATGACTCTTCTACTGCTCTATATACTATACAGTGAAATGTAAGGACTATATTTATATTTTAATTGATTCATTGGTGCCGACTTTTCAAACTGCTGGGGGGTGCTCGACCCCTGCCTCTGCCCCAGGCACTGCCCCCACTCCACCCCTTCCCCTAAGGCCTCACCCCCATCCTGCCTCTTCCTGCCCCCACCCCACATCTTCCCTCCCACTTCTGCCCCCTCCTTGGAGCTCATGGTGTCCCCACTCCTCCTCCCTCCCTCCCAGCCTCCCAGAACACTGCAAAACAGCTGTTTGCGGTAGGCGGTAGGCGCTGGGAGGGAGGGGGGGCACTGATCCAGGGGCCCGCCAGCAGGGGGGAGGTGCTGGGGGGAACTGATGCGGGGCTGCCCGTGGGTGTTCCGCACCCACTGTTTTTTCCCCATGGGTGTTCCAGCCACAGAGCACCCACAGAGTCAGTTCCTATGAATTGATTTATTAGGGCTGGTGTCCCTAGCCTGTGTTTGCCAGAAGCTGGGAATGGGCGACAGGGCATGGATCACTTGTTGATTAAGAACATAAGAATGGCCAGACTGGGTCACACCAAAGGTCCATCCAGCCCAGTATCCTGTCTGCTGACAGTGACCCGTGCCAGGTGCCCCAGAGGGAATGAACAGGATGGGTAATCATCAAGTGATCCATCCCGTCACCCAATCCCAGCTTCTGGCAAACAGAGGCTAAGGACACCATCCCTGCCCATCCTGGCTAATAGCCGTTGATGGACCTGTCCTCCATGAATCTATCTAGCTCCCTTTTGAACCCCCTTATAGTCTTGGCCTTCACAACACCCTCTGGCAAGGAGTTCCAGAAGTTGACAGTGCATTGTGTGGAAAAAAAACTTTCTTGTGTTTGTTTTAAACTTGCTACCTATTAATTTCATTTGGTGGCCCCTTGTTCTTGTGTTATGAGGAGTAAATAACACTTCCTTATTTACTTTCTCCGCACCAGTCATGATTTTATAGACCTCTATCATATCCCCCTTAGTCGCCTCTTTTCCAAGCTGAAAAGTCCCAGTCTTATTAATCTCTCCTCATACGGAAGCTGTTCTATACCCCTAATCATTTTCTGAACCTTCCAATATATCTTTTTTGAGATGGGGCGACCACATCTGCACACAGTATTCAAGATGTGGGCGTACCGTGGATTTATACAGAGGCAATAGGATATTTTCTGTCTTATTATCTCGCTCTTTCTCAATGATTCCCAACATTCTGTTCGCTTTTTTGACGGCCACTGCACATTGAATGGATGTTTTCAGAGAACTCCCCACAGTGACGCCAGGATCTCTTCCATGAGTGGACCATGCAAAGGCAACCCAGAGAAGGTGGAGGGGACAAATGCAACAGATTAACATGCACAGACTGGAGCTGACTGAACAGGGAGGAGATGGAGGGAAAGTCTTGAAAGCATCAGTTGGCAGCTGAGTCGGAAACTGGCGGCAGCATCCGAGCACACTGCGGGGCATTCACTGCGGAGCCCTGGAGCTGAGAAGAGCAGCTGAGGGGTCTCCTGCTGCCCTATTGCTCAGCCTATTGCCCACTTGTGTCCGGGTCAGGGTGCTGCCCATCCCCCGTGCTTGTCAGAAACCTTCTGGCACCTGCCACAGGTGTGCTGGCTAGCCGGGAAAAGCCCCAAGCCCCGCTCTGAGGGCGCTCTGGTGAGCTGAACAGGCGCCAAGGAAAGCCACCCAGCCTCTGGATGGGGGCAGAAGTGCAAAGGGTCTGTTGACTGTGGGCTGGGGAGAGCCAAATATCTCTGCGCAGGGGACTCCCCAGCTCAGGGCAAGGTTTAAGCCCAGCTAAGAACTGGCTGCAGAATTGTTCGGGTTTGGGTGCTGCACACTTTACTCCTGGCGGAATTCTGTGCCTGAAAATTCTGCACCCAATATTTTAAAATTCTGCATATTTTATTTGTCAAAATAGCACAATATAATATATAATGTAATATAATCACCCCAGTTTCAATTATTTTGGTGATTTATTTCAAAATACATGTCAGCAAATATGCCTGGAACAATCTAGACAACGAAAATTATTCAGGAAATGTTTTTTGTCAAATAGATTCCTCACTAGGCATATTAATATGTAACTTTGAGTAATTCATTTAAACTACAGAACAGGAACGTATTTCCTGCCCCTTCAGAAGCAGCGCAAAGGCTTGGGGGAGTCAGGGGTAATGGAGGAGCGGGAAGGAGCCTGGGAGTGAACCTGGAGGGTTGTTGGGTGTGGGTGGGAGAAATATGAAACAGATTTGGATGGGGGGGGGGGCAGGGAGGGATTGTTAGGGAGCCTCCCCATGCAGACCCTGGCTGACCCCTAGCCTCTCCCATTCAGTCAGGCACATCTGCCCCTTTCCCCATCTGTCCCTGCACCCCCTCCCCTATCCCCACGTGTCCCTGCACCCCCTTCGCCAAACCCCTCCTACCATCCCCGTGTGTACCTGCACCCCCTTCCCCCATTCCCATGTGTCTCTGTGTCCCCACTCAGCCACCTGCCTTCCCCCATGTGTTCCTGCACTCCCTTCCCCATCTCCATGTGTCCCTGCACGCTCCCCCTCGTACCCACGCCTCCACTGCCATTCAGCCCCTGCTGCAAGTCTGGCACCTGGGAGCACCTACTCAGTTCTAGCACCACAGTGGTCCCTGGTGGGCAAAAGGCAGAACTGCAGCAACTTTCCGGCAGAAGTTATTTTCTGTAAAAAAACAGGCTGCGTGGGATATTAATTACGCGTGTGCGCAGTGGCGCAGAAATCCCCCAGGAGTAACACTTGCCGCCAGCAAGGCACGGTGCACGAGGAGAGGCCGGGTCACAGGGTGACTGGTAAAACACCATATGGATGGTAAACCAAAGAAGCAGCCCTCTGAGCATTAGGACAGCTTTTGCAGAGCCCTGGGCATTGTGTTCTCCCCTCTGCGCAGCCTGCAGGATGCTGAGTGGGGAAGGGAAGCATGCATCATGCACTGCAGGACGTGGTGCCTGGCTCCCTGGGGTTGTCACTCCCCTGAGGGCAGAGGGTCACAGACTCCCACGGGCTCCCTCTCCCAGGTCTCGGCCCTCTGGCTCCCACGCAGCTCCCTGGCTCCCCACACTCCTCCAGGGAGCAGCTGCTGTGGTCCCAGCTCCTGGACCAAGCCCTGCCCCTAGGCCAGCCTGCCCCTTGGAACTCTGCCCATGGCCCCTCAGGGCTGCCCAGCTTATCTCCCCAATGTCCCCAGACAGCAGGGTGAAAAACTGGCTCCTGTCTCTTTCTTAGCTGCTACCTCCCCAGAGCTGCCCCTGGCAGGAGTATAAAAAGGGCTGCTGACCCTGCTTGGTCTCCACGACCCATGTAAGAAGCAGAATGGCTTTCCTCTGGCTCCTGCCCTGCCTCACCTTCCTGGGCGCTGCCCATGGTAAGTGCCACCCGGCCTCCTTCGACTGCCAGCAGGGGCTGGAAGGCCCAGAGCCGGGGAAGGGTCTCTCTGCCACAGGGAGCTCCCGAGAAGACGCAGGTGACGGTGGCCCCAGCCCTGTCGCTACTCCCACAGCTGGAGAGACACTGCTGATGGCGCATATGGATGCAGCCAATGCCATGCTGTGCTCGACAGCGCTCGGGGCTCCCCCAGTCCATCCTTCCCCCCATGGTGGCAGTACAGCCCTGGCCCTGGCTCTGGGGGATGCCCCCAGGTGAATTGGAGTGGGCAGTGCATGCCCGTGGCTGTAGCAAAGGCCCCCAGCCACTGACTGATCCCCCAGCTACCACCCCACTGCTGGGGTGCCCCACGGAGCAGCCTGGGCCCTAGCGCTGTGCTCCCTCCCCGCTGGACACCGGGAGCTGTGGTCAACTCCTCTCCTTCCCTCCTGCAGGCTGCGGCCTCCCTGCCATCCAACCTGTCATCAGCGGCTATGCACGAATCGTGAATGGCGAGACGGCGGTTCCTGGATCCTGGCCCTGGCAGGTCTCCCTGCAGGTGAGAGCCCAGCAACCCCTTCGGCCAGGCAGGGACCCCCATGGGGAGCAAAGCTGGGGGGAAAGGCAGGAGGGGCCTGGCCCTTAGAGAACCCGGGGAGGTGGGGATGTGATTTCATGGTGTCCCAGGGCAGCTAGGCAGTCTCAGTGCTACTGGGGATTCATCTGACAGGGCCTGCACATGCCCATCACCTTGGTATCTGGGCCCTCAGCTGCTCCCTGCGGCACCCGCCTCCACGTTCTGTGTGCGTTTCCCAGCAGCACTGGCTGCCCCTGGCTGCTTAGATTGGCTCCGGTGTGTAGATGGATTCCCAGCCTCCCTGCCCCCAGTCGGTGCCTGCTCTACTGCGGAACAAGGGCCTGTTATCCGACAGGGGCAGCGCTACCCAAGATAGTGGGATGAACTGACCTGGCCTCTCTGCCGCTCCAAGGGCGCCTACCAGGACCCTTCCCCCAGCCCTGCTCCCAGAGCCCCTCAGCTCCAGCACCCAGGATCTGGTGGGAACCCTTCCCCTGCCCCGAGTTCCCTTCTCTCCTGCCGCTCCCAGCCCCTGCCGGGCATCGCAGACCCTGGCTCCCTTCCAAGCACACAGGCTCGGCAGAGATCCCTGCGGAGTGGGGCAGGCCTGCCCCTGCTGCAGTCTGTGTCTGGCAGAGCCTGGCAGATGGAGCAGGGGGCACTGGGGGTCTGGAGGGTGTGCCTGCCTCCCAGGGATGGGTCTCAGCCAGCTGCTCCCCCTTATTTTGATGCTCTGGCCCCAGTTCCCCTCCCCTGGTTCCCAGCAGCTCCCGCCAGGCAGACTGGGGGGTCCCCAGCACACAGCTGTTGTGGGCTGGCTCAGTCACCGCCCGCTCTCCCTCTCCCCACAGGACAACACCAGCTTCCATTTCTGTGGCGGCTCCCTGATCAGCGAGAACTGGGTGGTCACCACTGCCCACTGCAGCGTCAGGTAGGAACCGGGGCAGGAACTGCGGAGCACCATGGTCCTAGCACTAGAATTGGACAGGGGGGTGAGGGGACGCAGAGGGGATGGATGTGCCACCTGCACTGAGCTGTCCTGGCAGATACTGCTGGGGATGGGGCCCAGGCATCAGTGTCCTGACGCAGGGAGCTCCTCTAGGGTAGCATGTCCCTGGCTGCTTCCTTCAGCCCTGCAATCCCCTGCCCGGCTGGCCGGGCCCTGAGCCTTATCCAGGGGTTCCCACTGCCCCTGCCATACCCCTGCCACACTTCCTGGGCACAGATCCCCCCGCACCAGGCCTGGGCAGTGCCTGGGGGAGGGGACAGAAGGTGCTGCAGGGAGCCAGGCCTGCCCCACCATTCCCTATACTCGGGGCTTCCTTTTCTTCCCCCTGCAGCACCAGTGACCGTGTGGTTCTGGGGGAATTTGACCAAGGCTCTCCGGCCGAGGATGTACAAGTCCTGCAGATCGCCCAGGTAGGGGGCTGGCCGGCACAGGGTCCCCTCGGGGGCTGCACACGTCCTCCCTCCATGGGCCTGGAACACCGGGCCCCCAGTGAGCCTTCGTGCCCACCTCAACCCCCGGTACACTCACAGGTCAGCCTGTGCCATGTCTCACGCGCAGAGCTCCGCAGGGTCCTGCAGGGGGTGGTCGTGGTCTCTGGGGAGTCCGGCTGGGGTGGGGTGGATGAGGCCTACATGGGTCCTGCTGTGGGGTGGATGAGATTTCGGTGGGGTCTCCGACAGGTGCTGGATGTGGTCTCAGACTCCGCTGTCTCCTGTGGCAGGTTTTCAAGAACCCCAGTTTCAGCATGTTAACCATGAAGAATGACATCACCCTGCTGAAGCTGGCCTCCCCAGCCAAGCTGACAGCCCGCGTGTCCCCCATGTGCCTGCCCGAAGCCACCGATGACTTCCCCGGAGGCCTGACCTGCGTGACCACGGGCTGGGGCCTGACTGATCCCAAGGGTAAAGTCTCCGGGTCTCTGCACCGCTCTGGCCGCTTGGAGGACAGAGTCCTGGAGTGCCAAGGGGAACTCAACTTAGCCAACAGATCTGACTACGCCCCATCCCCTCACCTCAGTCCCCCGCCCCCTGACCTTCCCGGGCACATACTGGACTAGGAAAGGGGGCCCTACTCAGGACCCCCAGCTCTGGACAGCCTTCTACCCCTTCCGGCTAGAGTTCAAGGCCCTGCCTCTCTCCCTGCCCCATGCCAAACCCAGAGAATTTGGCTGGAAGGCCCCTCCAGGGGTCCCCACCTGACTGGACACAGCTACCCTGTGCGTGCCCCAGGAGGGCAGGGGCAGCTGGGGCCTTTCCTCTGCAGAGGGGCCCCGGGGGGAGCTCTCCAGGCCCCTCCCTCTCTGTTGGGGTCCCAGTGCCAGGCGAGGCCATGGGGCTGTAGTGCCAGGGACCGGGAGCTGCCCCATGCTGCCCAGCTGACGCCATCTCCTGCCTGCCTTTGTTTTCCAGCTCAGAACACCCCAGACAAGCTGCAGCAGGTGGCCCTGCCCCTGCTGACCAACACGCAGTGCAAGACCTACTGGGGCTTCAGGATCGCGGACGTTATGATCTGCGCCGGCGCTGCTGGAGCCTCCTCCTGCATGGTACCCAGCTCTGCAGCGCCACGGCCCCCCCCACCTGCTTCTCTGGCCACTCATCGCTCCTAGCCCCTGCTCAGAATGCTGCCCTGCTAGCCATCTCGACTCTCTAGCCATCCCTCCCTCCCTGCCTGCCTGTCACCCCATCCCTGCATCTGTCCATGCAGCCCCCCTTGATCTAACCAGGGATCTATGCATCCCTCCCTCCAGGCTCCCCTTTCCCTGCCCGCAATCCCCACTCCCCATAGCTCTCCCCAGCCCTGGGACCTGCAGTGGATACACAGGGCCCGATCCAGGCAAGCGCAGACTCGTTTGCATTCGGGGAACAGCCGGTGGATTAGCAGGTCCCCCTCGCTTTGCGACCCCCTGGAAGGAGACGCCCCCCCAACCTGCTGCTGCTGCTTCTCCTTGCAGGGCGACTCCGGCGGCCCCCTGGTGTGCCAGCAGGACGGCGCCTGGACCCTGGTGGGGATCGTCTCCTGGGGAAGCAGCACCTGCTCCCCCTCCGCGCCCAGCGTTTATGCCCGCGTCACCAAGCTCAGGGCCTGGATCGACCAGATCATCGCGGCCAATTAACGCAGCAGCGCGTTCCCAGCGTGACGGGTCAATAAAGACACATTAGAGACCAGCTGTGCCCGTGCCCTGCAGTCCTTGGCTCCTGGGCCACGACAGGGCTCATGTGGTGGATGGGGTACAATCGAAACCAAAGGCACAGGGTGTCTGGTCTTCTCCAGTCTATCTGCATCCCCTGGTGGGATCATGCACATGGCTACGTACTGCAGCGCATGGTACCACCCCATAGCATCGACAGATCATCTAGTCCAGCCCCCTGCGCAGAGGCAGGCCCAAGTAAACCTCGATCAGCCCTGACAGGGGTTTGTCCCACCTGTTCTTAAACCTCTCATGACAGATTCCATAGCCTCCCTTGGAACTCACCTACCCTGAGAGTTAGAAAGTTTTTCCTCACATCAAACCTACATCTCCCTTGCTGCAGATAAAGCCCATTAGGTCTTGTCCTGCCCTCAGCAGACACAGCGAATAATTGATCTTTCTAACAGCCCTGAACATGTTTGAAGACTTACCAGGTACCTCCTCAGCCATCTTTTCTCCAGACTAAACATGCCCATGTCTGACCAGGTTTCACCTTTCCTCACAGGGCAGGTTTTCTAAACTTTTGATCCATTTTGTTGCTGTTCTCTGGACTCTCCAATTTGTCCACATCTTCCCTAAGGTGCGGTGCCCAGAACTGGACACTGGGGGCCTCCCCAGTGCTGAGCAGAATGGGACAATGACCTCCTGTGCCTTACACACAACACTCCTCTTAATACACCCCAGAGCCGTATTAGCCTTTTTCACAGGTATGTCACGTTGCTGACCCCTCTTCCGTTTGCGGCGCATTGTAACCTCCAGCCCCTCCCAGCAGTGCTGCTGCCAGCCAGTTATCCCCAGGCTGCAGCTGGACACGGGCTGCAGTTTGACGTTAACTCGTCCACTTTGCAGTGGGGATGGTGGCACAAATCACGCAGGTGCTGCCCACCCTCCAGTGCATCCCCATCATTCCTTTTGAAGGAGAAACTGGGAAGAAATCCATGTACATCTCAGCCCAGCGTACCACGGGCCATGCCCCAGCCTCACCCACGTGAGGGCAGAAGCATGGAAGGCGCAGTAACGAGAGGTGTGCTTGGCCATGGGAATGCTCACACCTGAGCTAGGCTATGCCGGATGCAGATAACCTGGGGGAACTGTGCAGTGAAGACACAGTCTGGCAGTGCCAGTCTGCTAGCAGGCTGGGCAGGTCCTAGTAGTTCAAAGTCCCCACCCAATAGAATTCAGCAGCCAAGCCGTCCCTCTGGGCTTGCCTAGCTGGGGAGCAAAGAACCCCTCCAGCCATGGCTCCTCGATACCCCTCTTCTTTGAGCCGGCAGCAGGGGCTGCAACCCAGCGTGACAGTGCAAAGCTGTCCTCTCGGTGTTTGCTGGCAAGGCCGGGCCCAGGTTTGCTCCAGCAGCAGCGTGGCACTTTCCATAGACCCCCTCTCGGAAACTCGATTCATTGTGCGAGTGGAGCCCCAGGGGGCCCAGACCTGGTCCCACACATGGCTGGACTGGACTCCCAACCACGTTGCTGAGCACAGCCCCAGCTTCTCACTGAAGTGCCAGGCCGCGCCGGGGGTGTGGCAGCCAGTACGCGCTGTGCCAGCTCCTTGGGCGCCCCAGCGGGTACACGCTGTGTCAGCCGCTCTGGGCCGTGTCAGCCGTTCAGGGTGCGCTGATCACTGGGGAAGGGTCTCACACATTTACACACCTGCACTTCCGCCTGCGCCGATCCCCCCGGACTCCCACGGTTGCCAGACAAGATTGGCCCAAGAGGTTGGACGCTGTGACTGCAGAGGATCTTCTGCTCTCACTGCAGGAGTTGCCCCATTCCTTGGCCTCGGGGCTGTGAGGCCCCGCAGGGTAGAGCGTGGGGCTGCTGGTCCCTGGGGGCTGGTACACTCAGCAGTGCCAGCAGAGTCACCAGACACAGGCTGCCGGCGCTCTGGAGCCAAGCACCGCAGGCTGCGTGAGGGGCAGTGTGCTGGGGGCCCTGCCAGCGAGGGGCATTACTGAAGCCTGGTGTCGATGCAGCTAGGCGACCCCAGATGGCTGCCATGGCAGACCCTGCTCCTTCGCCTGGCTCTGGTCCCTGGCTTCTGACCCTGCCTCTGGCCCCAGCGGCTAGGCTGGACCCCCACGCCCTGGCTGGGACAGTGGGAGTGGGAATTCCATCCCACAGGCGAGATCCCAGCCGACAGGAGTGAGCCATGCCTCCCCCACCACTGCAGTGGGTTGCTGGTGCCTGCAGCCCATGGCTCGCCTGCTTCAGTCCCTTCAGATCTCCCTGGTGCCAGACAGCCCACCCCAGGGCCCAGCCCGTGAAGACTGCCAGCAGGGGACACAGCCCTGGGCATGGTGACAGCCCACGCAGGGTGTGGTATTTGATGGGCATGGGGGGTTCCAAACACCACATGGCCCCTTGCTGAGGCTCTGCCCCCAGGCTGCATTTGCAGGACAGCAGCCAGGCACAAGAGCCCCAAATGCCCTTCTTGGTGTGACAGTCCTTGTGTGTGGGGTGGGTCACTCTGAGCCTGGCACCGGGGGCAGACACTGACTGTGGTTCTTTTTCAGGGGCTGACTATGTGATGTCCCCCCAGCTGTGGGTCAAAAGTGCAACTGAAGCAGCCTCTGGCTGTTTAGCATATTTTTTTAAAGGGGGCACCTGGAACAGTGGCTCGGGGGGGCTGGAGACCTCCAAGGGTTCCAGGGGAGTCGAAGCAGGATCAGCTTGAGCCCAGGGTGGTTTTGGGAAAAAGAAAAAAGAGCAGGTGGCAGCTCCCCCTGGGAGCACTGCTGTGAATGGACCAATCAGGCAGTGGTGGAAACGGCTGGTGGAGTCTGGAGCAGGCTGCCCAGCGCTGCAGGAGAGAGAACAAAGCAGCAACCGCCACCAGAAAAGAAGGGCCGCAGCGAGTGAGGAGCCAGTGACTGGGGCCCCCGTCGTCAGAGGGCCGCCAAGGACAGAGCTCAAAGGGAGAAAGTCTAGTTGAGGAGGAAGAGAAAAGCCAGAGAGAGCAGGAGCAGTAGGGCTAGCAACAAACGGGCAGTACCTAGAAAGAGGAAAGATAATGGTGTAAGGGGAAAAGAGGGAAAGTTAAAGGAAGAACAATGCTGTTAAATGAGAGGAAAAATAACCAAAGAGTCTCTAAGAAACTATTAGAAAACATTGTTAGAAAACTGGGAGAAAAGTACAGCCCCAATGAAATGTGAAGGAAATAAACTGTAATTAAAGTGAAACCGACTTAAGAAATAAGGCGGAAGTGAGTTGTAGTGAAAGAAAGAAAATAGTAAGGACTGTAAAACAAACCATCCAAACAGCATCCCAAGGCAGACAAGGTGAAATGATAGGAATAGAGAAATTGTGAGAGCAAAGGGACTGTAAGCCAGAAAGGAGCAGAGGGATAACAGTTCAGCCAAGAAGCCAACATATTGCATCAAGGAATTTAGGCTGCAACTCAAGCCAGTAAACCAAGGTTGCACAAGAGGATTGCCCAAAATAACTAAACAGCCTAAGAACTTTTTCTCCAACCTCTGGGCTTATGGAGGCTGAAAACCAGGAAACTGACAAGGGGATGTGGAACTGTGGGGTTTGTGTTCTAGTGCACTGGTTTTCAAACTGTGGATCACGACCCAGCAGCGCTGGGTTGCAGAACGTAAGGCAGTGGGTCGTGGCAGCTCTGGTCAGCACTGCCGACCGGGCCATTAAAAGTCCCATTGGCGGTGCTGCCCGGCAAAGGCAGGCTAGTCCCTACCTGTCCTGGGGCACCGCGCTGTGCCCCGGAAGCGGTGAGCAGCAGGTCTGGCTCCTCTACGTGGGAGGGGTGGGGGGGGCTCTGCGTGCTGCCCCTGCCCCGAGCACCAGCTCTGCACTGCTGTCATAAATATAAAGGGAAGGGTAAACCCCTTTAAAATCCCTCCTGGCCAGAGGAAAAATCCTCTCACCTGTAAAGGGTTAAGAAGCTAAAGGTAACCTCGCTGGCACATGACCAAAATGACCAATGAGGAGACAAGATACTTTCAAAAGCTGGGAGGAGGGAGAGAAACAAAGGGTCTGTATGTCTGTCTATATGCTGCTTTTGCCAGGGATAGACCAGGAATGGAGTCTTAGAACTTTTAGTAAGTAATCTAGCTAGGTGTGTGTTAGATTATGATTTCTTTAAATGGCTGAGAAAAGAAGTGTGCTGAATAGAATGACTATTTCTGTCTGTGTGTCTTTTTTGTAACTTAAGGTTTTGCCTAGAGGGATTCTCTATGTTTTGAATCTGATTACCCTGTAAGGTATCTACCATCCTGATTTTACAGAGGTGATTCCTTTATTTCTATTTACTTCTATTAAAAGTCTTCTTGTAAGAAAACTGAATGCTTTTTCATTGCTCTCAGATCCAAGAGTTTGGGTCTGTGGTCACCTATGCAAATTGGTGAGGATTTTTACCAAACCTTTCCCATGAAGTGGGGTGCAAGGGTTGGGAGGATTTTGGGGGGAAAGATGTGTCCAAACTGTGTTTCCCAGTAAACCCAGTTAGAGTTTGGTGGTGGCAGTGGATATTCCAAGGACAAAGGATAAAATTAATTTGTACCTTGGGGAAGTTTTAACCTAAGCTGGTAAAAGTAAGCTTAGGAGGTTTTTCATGCAGGTCCCCACATCTGTACCCTAGAGTTCAGAGTGGGGGAGGAACCTTGACAACTGCCAATGGGAGCTGGGGTGGGGGAAGGTTCCTGTGAGTGAGAGCCATGCGGAGCCGCTTGCGCACCTCCGCCTAGGAGCCAGACCTCCTGGCCGCTTCCAGGGTGCCTGCCTGAGCACCTCTGCTGACCAGGACCCGCCCGAGGTAACCCGTGCCCCTGCCCCAGCCCCAAACCCGGAGCCCCTTCCTGCACCCCCAACCCCTTATCCCTGACCCCACACCAGAGCTTGCACTGCCAGCTCAGAGCCCTGACCCCCTCCAACACCTCAACCCCCTGCCCCAGCCATGAACCCCTCCCACACCCAGAACCCCTCATCCCCAGCTCTGTTGGGTTGCAGGCATCAACAATCTTCTTCAACTGGGTCTCCAGAAGAAAAAGTTTGAAAACCACTGCTCTAGTGCATTGTGTTCACTAATTCAAAATGCTGTTGTTTTATACATGAAAACTGTTACCTGTCAAGGCTGATTCCCCACTCTGGCACTTGGAGTGCAGAAGGTGGGGGCCCGCAAGGATTCTAAAAATAAATACTGGCCACTCCAAGCTGGTATTAAACTCCCAAGATCACAGCTTCATTCTGACCTTGGATGGGTAGCTACTGCCACCACCTAAGTGCAGAACCCCTTTGAGAGCCCAGGAAGGTGCACTTTGAAATTCCTTCCTGTGGGGTACCCTCAAGCCCTTTCACACCCCCTCCGGGAAGAGCTGAAAAAAAAAAGAAAGGGAAATCAGCTGTTGCCACCAGCTAATCAAACAGCATAGGCACAAACCTCTTAAGACACAAAAATCCAATCCTGTTCTTAACAAAAGTAAATTTTATTAATTAATTAAGAAAGAAAGAAAATATACCTGGGAACTCAGGCTATTGCTAGATTTTAAAAGAGCAACTACAAGAAATAAGCATCAAGAATTGCTCTCTTAAGGTCCAGCTTAAAAGTTACAAGCAAAACGAAAACACCTGGGGTTAGCACAGAGGAGTCCACAAGCCATAAAGAAATAAGAGACACACCTCATCACGTCTTCCTAGACATTCCCTGATCTACTCACATATCCGGGGTTTTAAATGAGTAGTTTCTAGGTGTGATCTGATGATTTTTTCAGACCTGGGCCAAGCTTCTCAGAGAGAACAACCACAGACAGACAAAAGGGGAGTCTTTTTGTTTCAATTTTAAAAAGTTCTAGCCTTCCCATTGGCTCTTTTGGCCAGGTGCCCACTCACTTCCTTTTACCCATGCAGGGAGACGTTTTAACCCTTTACAGGTAAAGCAATTAGAGAACAGCTACTAAGAGGGATTTTATAGTTACTGGCTGGGTGTCCATAAAAGGGAGCTACCCTCCCCGCCCCCTTCATTTATCACGTTACCTATGAAGTGAGTTTAATGAAGACAATCACTGCTAATACACAGTCGATAACAGGAATAGTTTATGGTGTAAGCTTAAGGAGTAGTTCCTGCTAAAACAGCTAACTCTGATTTCCTTGTGATTTGTCCCCATTTAATTGATTTCTACTTTACCCCCACCTGATTGCCTCTCCTCATTGCTCTGACTCAGAATACCCCTCCTTTCCCTGCCACGCTGGGCAGAGGCTAGGCACCTCCCAGGCCCATCTTAGCATCAGGTGTTAAGTCCTAGAGCCCCAGTGCAGCTGTTATCCGATGATGCACGCAGAGTCATCCCATTGTCTCTTAGCATCTCTAGGGCAGGGTTCAGGACCCTTGGCCCAGTTTGTGGGGTTTGTTTTTTGGACAGTCAACAGCACTCTCAGCTCCTCTGAAATACACTGCTTCTCAGGCAAGCTGGGCTGGGCAGAGGGACCCTCCCATTTTAGCCCTGTTTGCTGACCCCATCAGAGCCTTGGAAAGAAGCTTTTTTTTTTAAACCAAACATCTCGGTAGGGACAAGTTCTTCCCCAAAGGTGCAGCAAGGAAGGCTCTGGGAGTTCCTTTTTTTGGAGATTAAGTGCCTGAAAAATTGTTTCTTTGCAACTGTTTTGCCAAATATCCAGTGAAGTCCCCTGGCACTAATGTCTATTACAAACAAGTAGAGTCTTTTTATGCCAGTGCCAAAAGGCTTGAGCCAGTTGTCCAGTGAGAAGGGAAAAATCTTGGGGAGGGACTAGTTATTATTGTTCTTTATTATCCAGCCTTTGGTAAAATGCCTCCTCCTGCATCCCTTTGACCTGGGGAAAGCACACAGGGCCACTGTCCAGGAACTGAGAGCCAAGTGACGTACCCATGGTTAGTATTAGCATTGTTAATTTAGAATCTAGCTACCCTGACCAAGGCCAGGGGCACTGCACTAGGGGCTGAACACAGACCTCAGAGGGGTAAGAGAGATAGGGTCTCTGCCCTGAAGAGTTAACAACCTAAATAGAAAACACAAAGGGTGGGTGGGGAAACTGAGGCCCAGAGAGGGACCGTGACTGCCCTGGGTCATACATTCATAGAAATGTAGGGCTGTGAGGAACCTTGAGAGGACATTAGTGCCTCTGTGCCAAGGCAGAACCAACCTAGACCAGCCCGGATGGGTGTTTGTCCCACCTAATCTTAAAAACCTCCAGTGGTGGGGATTCCACAGCCCCCCTGGGAAGTCTGGTCCAGAGCTGAACTACCCTGAGAGTTGGAAAGGTTTCCCTAACATCTGACCTACATCGCCCTTGCTGCAGATTAAGCCCATTACGTCTTCTCCTGCCTTCAGTGGCCATGGAGAATCATTGATCACTGTCCTCTTTGTTACAGCCCGTAACAGATCTGAAGACTGTTATCCGGTCCCCATCTTCTGTCATCTTTTCTCAAGACTAAACATGCCCAGGTGGTTTTATCCTTTCCTCACAGGGCAGGTTTGGATCATTTTTGTTGCTCTCTTCTGGACTCGCTCCAATTTGTTCACATCTTTGCCAAAGTGTGGTGCCCGGAACGGCACCCAATATCCCGCTGAGGCCTCCCCACAGTGCCGAGTGAGACAATGACCTCCCGTGCCATACATACGATACTCCTGGTAAGACACCCCAGAACCAGATTTGCCTGTTTTGCAACTGCATCACACTGCTGCCTCCTATTCAATTTGTGATCTGCTAGAACCCTAGAGCCTTTTCAGCAGCACCGCCATATAGCCAGTTATTCCCCACTGTGTAGTGATGCATTGGATTCTTTTTTGTCCTAAGTGTAGTACTTTGCATTTGTTTTTATTGAGTTTCATCTTGGTGATTTCAGACCAATTCTCTGATTTGTTGAGGTCGTTTTGAATTCTAATCCTGTCCTCCAGCGTGCTTGTGACCCCTCTCCACGTGATGTCACCTGCAAATTTTATAAACATATTCTCCATTCCATTGTCTGAGTTACTAATGAAAAGACTGACTAGTACCGGACCCGGGACTGACTCCTGCAGGACTATACGATACACCGGCCCAGTATGGCAGCAAACCATTGATAACTACTCTTTGAATACAGCCTTTCAGCCAGCAATTGGTCCTTGTTCCCACTTTCTGTAGGATTCCTTTTCTCCTCAGGTCATTAAAGAGAATCATAGAATAATAGAATCATAGAATATCAGGGTTGGAAGGGACCTCGGGAGGTCATCTAGTCCAACCCCCTGCTCAAAGCAGGACCAACACCAACTAAATCATCCCAGCCAGGGCTTTGTCAAGCCTGACCTTAAAAACTTCTAAGGAAGGAGATTCCACCACCTCCCTAGGTAACGCATTCCAGTGCTTCACCACCCTCCTAGTGAAAAAGTTTTTCCTAATATCCAACCTAAATCTCCCCCACTGCAACTTGAGACCATTACTCCTTGTTCTGTCATCCGCTACCACTGAGAACAGTCTAGATCCATCCTCTTTGGAACCCGCTTTCAGGTAGTTGAAAGCAGCAACATCCCCAGTTCCCTCAGCCTCTCCTCATAAGTCATGTGTTCCAGTCCCCTCATCATTTTTGTTGCCCTCCGCTGGACTCTCTCCAATTTTTCCACATCCTTCTTGTAGTGTGGGGCCCAAAACTGGACACAGTACTCCAGATGAGGCCTCACCAGTGTCGAATAGAGGGGAACGATCACGTCCCTCGATCTGCTGGCAATGCCCCTATGTATACATCCCAAAATGCCACTGGCCTTCTTGGCAACAAGGGCAACAAGAGCTCCAAGGCATCTTACTAGTCTTCCTATCTGTCCGTTGCAGTGGGATCGTTCGCGAGAAGGGAAAATACTTTGGGCTGGACCATTTATTATTTATTTATTACCTGTCTTACGGTAGCGCCTCGGAGCTCAGCCATGAGCCAGGTGCCCGCTGTGCTGGGTGCTGTACGTTATTTATTAGGTGTATTTCCTAGGAGCCCACTTGGCCCAGGACCCCAACACGCTGTGTGCTGTCCATTAAGGACCTGTATCACTGTATCACTGTGGCACCGAGGAGCCCAGCCTTGGCCCAGGACCCATCACGCTGTGTGCTGTCCATTAAGGACCTGTGTCACTGTATCACTGTAGCACCGAGGAGCCCAGCCTTGGCCCAGGACCCAGCACGCTGTGTGCTGTCCATTAAGGACCTGTATCACTGTAGCACCGAGGAGCCCAGCCTTGGCCCAGGACCCATCACGCTGTGTGCTGTCCATTAAGGACCTGTGTCACTGTATCACTGTATCACTGTAGCACCTCGGAGCCCAGCCCACGGCCCCGTTGTGCTAGGTGCTGTACAGACACAGAACAAAAAAACAGTCTCTGCCCCAGAAAGCTGCCATAGCGTCACCCTCTGAGATCACCCAGCTATTTCAGGATAGGAAAAACCCCTGCAGCCTTTGGTAAAATGACTCCTCCCGCATCCCCCCAGCCTAGGGGCCTGCATGCAGGGTGCCGATGAGCCAGGACAGAGCGTGTAAGTGGCGTGCTCTGGTACCTGCTAGCATTGTCAGTTTAGCCTACAGTAGAATCTTGCCCGGATCAAGGTGAGGCCCCATTGTGCTGAGTGCAGGCCAGACGCACTGAGAGCTGAAAGCATTAAGGGTCTCACTAGACAAAGCAAAGGGTGGGAGGGAAATGGGAGACTCAGCAAAGGGAAGGGACTGCCCTGGGCCATGCAGCAGGTGTGTGGCTGAGCGGGGACAGAGCCTGAGTCTGCGAAGTCTGGGCGGTGCCCATGGCTGCTTGGCCATGCTGCCCCATCGAAGCCTGGGAGGGAGCATGTCTGGATAGCCCCTCTTTTCCAGGCTGGGCCTGAGGGCTGTCGGCTCCGTCCCGCTGGCAGGGAGCTGTTGCGTCAGGCCCGCTGGGCGTGAGAAGCACCGTGCAGGGAGGCAGGTGTTGGTGTGAAGGCCAGGAGCGGTATCTCATCCCTGCTGCCTGTGGACCGCAGGTGTGCACTGCACACTCGATAAGGCTGGGAAAGGCAGCTGCTTCCGACAGCAGCGGGGGAGAAGAGTTTATCGGCCATGCCCTGGTAAATTGGTGACCCAGGGACAGGGAGCAGGGAGGGGCTGGGGTGAGAGAGGTGCCACCAGCTATGGAAGGGTGTTGCTGGAGATGGTGGCCTTTGGCGTGGAAAGAAGGAGAGCTCCCCTCCCCCAAATGCCCCTCATCAGGGACGGGCCCGAGCCACAGTCCTGGAGTATCGGCATCCCGGCCTAGCCCCGCAGAACTGACCTTGCTGGCCGGGGCTGTGATACCGACTGGCACCATTTCCCCTCCTGGGCGCTATGAAGGCTGGGCAGAGCTCCCCAAAAGGTCCCTGGGGCTGGCCCAGGCCTGCCCCTGTCAGAGGGTGTTGGGGGGGTACCCTGCCCGTTGGCACCCCCGTGCAATGCAGCCCACTGGAGGGGCAGTGCTGTGAACAGAATGCAAGAGGGTTCCTTGGCCCGACCCCCCTTCTCTCCAGGAGCAGGTTGGGGTGTCTAGCTTCCTGCAGTGAGAGCCCTGCTCACCCAGATGAGTCCGGGCCCTGCCGGGGCCCCAGAAGCGGCTGATCGTGCTGCTCAATGGAATGGCAGCGGGGGAGCGGAATGGGGGGAGGCTGGACTAACCCCTGGCTTTGGTTCCCCTTTTGCACTAAGCTGCCAGCAGGGCACATGCAGAGAGTCTCATACCAATGCAGAGGAAAAGCCCATTTTCCTCCTGGAAACGGGCCATGTCCATCGCCCTCCCTGACTGCGGCTAACCCCTCCATTTGCCACAGGAGCCAGCGTGGAAAGCAAACAAGCTGCCCTGCTTCTAAAAATACATCCCCTTCACCAGAAAAGTGCTCCCAGCTCCTGCCAATACAGTAATCCATCGCGGTATCACAGACGTGGTGGTAGGGCGGCATGTTTGCCCTGCAACAGGTGTTCCCATGGCCCCCAACCCCCTCGTTGGCCCTACTCCAACCCACACTGGTGCTGGAGATAAAAGACCCGCAGCCTTGTTCGCCCCATCCACCTGCCTCAGCCTTGTCGCTAGCATGGCTGCTCTGTGGCTGCTCTCCTGCCTGGCACTCCTCGGCGCGGCTCATGGTAAGCCAGGTGGGCCCTTCTCTGCTTGGGCTGCATAATCCATTAGGTGACAGCCTCATCTGGGTTCTGGAGACCCTGTGTGGGGACACAGCAGCACAGATTGTGCGGGTCAGGCTGGGAGCTAGAGAGACACCCAGGGGCTGGCTGTGTCCAGGAATCCCCTTTAGCTGCATCAGCTGGGAGGCAGTGTGGCCTGGTGGACAGGGCACTGGATTAGGACCAAGGAGATCTGTGTTCTATTCTCCACTGTGTTGCTGGGTGACTTTGGACATATCACTTCCCTGCTCTGTGCCTCAGTTTCCCCTCTGTAAAATGGGGCAGCCACAGAGCAGCCATGATCTTGATCTTCTTTGTAAAGGACTTTGATATCATTTGAGTAAGAGCCCTTGAGTCCTGAATCTGCACATGAGGGGGTCTCAGGGTGCCGCTATTGCACTTGCCAGCAGCCAAAATGCTGTACCCGTTGCCAGACCAGGTTTGTTTGGCTAGTTACTTTGTGTCTCCTTCAGTGCCCCTCTGTGTGATTAAGAGAGACAGTAGTCTTCAGTGCTGTCTCTAAAATGTTATGTGTGTCAGGGGGGTGTTGCTG
The DNA here is from genome assembly GCF_015237465.2 of Chelonia mydas. Taxonomy (NCBI): domain Eukaryota; kingdom Metazoa; phylum Chordata; order Testudines; family Cheloniidae; genus Chelonia; species Chelonia mydas. The sequence goes on along the minus strand of NC_051252.2, from coordinate 823,440 downwards.
TGGGCTGTTAAGCAACTGCTACGTTCCACACCAGAGCTGGCTGCATTTCAGCAGCAGGCCAAGCAATGTGCAGTGCCTGCTGTAACAGCGGCAATGAGTGCTGTAGATAAGGTTGCTGCTCTCACTGCCTGCCTGCAGTTGTGTGCAGTAACTCTGAAGCTCACGCTGGGCAGCTGGAATAGCCTAGGTTTGGCCTCTGCCTGGTGGGAAAGTGGCTCAGCTGCTTTCAGGCGTGCAAAGCAGGGTATAAATACAAGGTTCTTGCTGTAAATGGCCTTTAAGTGCCTAGCTGCACCCGTCCGGCCTAGGGTATTGACCAGCAGCTCTCACCCTCCCTGGCCTGGGCCCCCGTGTCGTCACTGACACCTGAGCCTGGTAGGGTCAGGGAATGCTGCCATTCTGATCGGGTGAGATTTGTCACATAAGAATGGCCATACTAAGTCAGACGGCCGTTCTTATGTCCAGCTAGCCCAGTATCCTGTCTTCCGACAGTGTCCGGGCCAGGCACTTTAGAGGGAATGAACAGGACCGGGCAATTATCAAATGATCCACGCCCTGTTGGCCCCCCCCAGCTTCTAGCCAGCAGAGCGTGGGGTTGCATCCCTGCCTATCCAGGCTAATAGCCATCGATGGACCTGTCCTCCATGAACTCATCTAGTTCTTTTTGGGACCCTGTTATAGTTTTGGCCTTCACAGCATCCCCTGGCAAGCAGGTCCTCAGGTTGACTGTGTGTTGTGTGAAGAAATACTTCCTTTCATTGTTTTAAACCTACTGCCTCTTAATTTCACTGTGTGACCCCTGGTTCGTGTGTGAAGTGAAGGGGTAAATAACCCTTCCCTGTTCACTTTCTTCTCCCCAGTCATGATTTTATAGACCTCTTGCATCTCCCCCTGACCCCAGTCATCTGGTTTCCAAGCTGGAAAGGCCCAGACGTTTTAACCTCGCCTCATATGGAAGCTGTTCCAGACCCCGCACCATTTTTGTTGCCCTTCTCTGCACCTCTTCCACCTCTACTATAGTTCTTTTGAGACGGGGCGACCGGAACTGCGCGCGGTATCCAAGGTGTGGGCGCCCCACGGCTTTATACAGAGGCAATGGGGTATTTTCTGTCTCATGATCTCTCCCTTTCTTGATGATTCCCGACATTCCGTTCGCTTTTTTTGGCGGCCGCTGCACAGTGAGTGGCTGTTTTCAGAGAACTCTCCACAGTGACTCCAAGATCTCCTCCATGAGTGGACCAGCTAAATTAGACCCCATCGCTGTGTGTGTATAAACTAAATGCCCAGGTGCCACGGGGGTCAGTGACGCTGCAGGGTGCCAGGCAGGCTGCCCCAGGGCCACGACTCCCAGACAGGGTCTCTGGGTTTTCATTCTGAATCAGAAAGTTCCCCAGGCTCAGACTCCTCCATGTAGCGGATGTCCCCTTTTGGGCCTGGCTCTGGCAGGCATTTTGCCAGACACTGCCCATGCTCTCGCCAGGCTGCGGGAGGGAGACGGGCTGGAGCTGTCTCTGGTTAGCTGGCGCTGCAGCCTCAGGGTGCCAGTGGGAAGCGGGTGGAGACCCAGGCTGACTCGCTTTCCCTTCCAGGCTGTGGTGTGCAGGAAATCCAGCCCGTCATCAGTGGCTACGCCCGCATAGTGAATGGCGAGGAGGCGGTTCCCGGATCCTGGCCCTGGCAGGTCTCCCTGCAAGTAAGGAGGGTGGGGAAGTCTCCCTATCGGTGCCGGGACCCTGGCTACTCCCTTTATGCCCCTCCCCCCAGCAGTTACCCAAACGCTTTCCTCGCTTGGCTCTGCCCCCATGGCTCTGCCCCATCGCCAAGCCCCGCCCCCATTTCACAAGCCCATCTTCCCCATTTCAGCTCCCAGAGGCCGGACTCCTGCAGCCCAGACACTGGGGATGGGCTCGTGGGAAGGGTGGCTCTTGGGCTGTCCCACCCCCACCCAATGGGGCGCTCCAGGGGGTTATGAGCCTGTGGCTGCCCAGGACAAGCACATGCCCATGTAGCTCTGGCAGCAGTGGCTCCTGCTAATAGAAGCAGAAGTGCCAGGTTCAGTCCCTGGGAGGCTGTAGGGAGCTCGTAGCTGAGGCCAAGGAAAGGTGCCCTCCTATGCGTGCCTGAGCTGGGCACTGCAATTGTTTTCAGTGTGATTTGGCCCTTGCTGGTGATACCTTGGGACGGGCGTCTCTAGGGCCTTACAGTCTCCCCCCATTGGCAATTGCAGCAGTCGAAGACGAACAGCTGGCACTTCTGTGGCGGCTCCCTGGTCAGTAAGCGTTGGGTGGTGACAGCTGCACACTGCGGAGTGACGTGAGTGGGGACCACCCTGGGGATGGGCTGCGGGGGGGGGGCAGATCAGGGGTATGGCTTAGCGGCCTGTCTGGTGTTGCCTGAAGGGGGCGGTGGGGCAGCAGGGTGCTGCTAGTCCAGGGCCAGGCTCCAGTCCCAGCCGTGGAGATGTCACCTCCCCTTGCCCTTCGAGATCACACCTAGCGCCCAGATGATTGTTTCAGCCCCCCACCCTGTGATGCTGGGCTGCCCCCAACATGCCAGGCTGCATGGGCTACCCCATCAACTACGCCAAGGGGAAAACCGTGCCTGGTCCAGCCAGGTCGCTGCCCCAGCTGTGCACAGGGGAAGGCTCCCTCTGCACTGGAGAACAGCCCCGGGTGCACCTGGGCACTAGCCACAGGCAGGCAGGAACCCCCGCTGCATGGCCAAATGCACCAGCTACAGCTCATGGGCCCAATGGCTGCTAGCTCCCCGTCCCACAGTGCCCCACACATCGCCCTTCGCGGGGGTGATCTCAGCTCTCCCGGGACACTAACTGCCCTCTCTTCCGGCCCCAGGAAATCCAACGTGGTGGTGCTCGGGGAACACGACCGCAGCTCCTCCCAAGAGAAAGTGCAGAAACTGGCCATCCAGGAGGTGGGTGAGCACTCGCCCAGTGCTGACCCACAGCAGGAGGGGGAGCCAGGCACAGACACTGAGTCTCTGGGCACAACCCTGTGGTGGGGTGCCATGAGCGCCCAGGGTTGCTGTCTGCTCGCTTCCTCTGTGCAGCCCCGCTCTGTGGGCTGAGCTCTCCAGGGCTGAGATGGGGCACAGCTGGGAACTCCTGTGTGAGCATATCTGCTCCAGGCCTGGGGGCATTGTGCCAGCACAACAACCAGCTGAGGGAGCCCAGCTGGGGCAACTTCCCCTGCAGGGGTGCAGTGGGGGGTCCCCTCCACAGCCAGCCAATTCTGCCGGCCACAGCTCTGTCTCCCCTGCCCTCTGCCGGGCACAGCCTGGCCCCCGAGGGATCTGCTGCCCTGCTCCAGCCATACAGGGAGTGTGCGCTGACGCAGCCTGCGCCCAGGGGACCTGGAGCCCTCCTGAGACTGCAGCTCCCAGCAGCCCACTCTGGGTGCCTCGGGCACTGGGAGCGGTGGGAGGTTCCCTGCCACATGCTGCCTGCTGGCTCTAAGGAGCTGACGCAGAGGCTGCCCCAGGCCTGTGCTGCCGGCTGGTCTCAGTGCTCGCTGAATGTACCGGGCCAGGCACCATGGCAATGGGGCCCACGTGAGTACCCCCACCATCGAGGAGGGGTAGCTGCAGGGACCTGTCCTCATGGGCCCGTGTCTCTGCCACAGGTTTTCACCCACCCGCAGTATAGCTCCTCCACCACCAGCAATGACATCGCGCTCATCAAGCTGGCCACGGACGCGGAGCTGGGCAGCACCGTGGCCCTCGTGTGCCTGGCAGCCGCCGGGGACCGGTACCAGAGTGGCCAGCTCTGCGTCACCACTGGCTGGGGCAAGACCCGCTACAACGGTACGTCCTCCTGGCACTGCGGTGAGGGGAGCCTGCATGGCCTTGGGGATGACTTCAATGGCCAGTTTGGCTGTAACAGCCCCTGGAGCTGGGTCACTCACACACGTTGCGGGGTACGGCCCAGGACTGGGAATCACGAGATCAAGGGTGGTTACTTACCCACCCTCTGCCTCAGTTTCCCCACCTGTGGGTGGGGGACAGTAATGCTGACGTACCCTGCTGCGATGCTGTGCATACTGGTGTTTGCAAAGCACATTCAGCATGGGGAGCGACGGATTTCCCGCCCATGGGTGGAGTGGGATGTGAGTTTTCCCACAACCATCTCCCCCGTCATGGCAGCACTGAGCTGTCAGCCCCCCGGGGTTCACACCCTCATTGGCATCGGGGTGTATTCCCCCCCCCCGCCGTGTGCAGAGCACTCCTTGGAGCTGAGCGGGAGGCTTGAGAAATAGTTCGGCTCTGTTCCTGTCACCAGTCTGGGCCTGACCGAGCCCCTTCTATGCAGGCGGTAAGGCCCAGGGCTGTGGCCCTTTTCTAGCGCTGCATCTGGTCTAGACCCAACGTGCCTGGTGCTGAGAGCCCCCCGTGGGCACCGGCCCAAACGCTGGGCTCACGGCATGGCCTGGGGGATCCACAGGTCAGAGCTTGAGGCAGCCGTGCATTGGGGCATTGGCAGAGCAGGGCTGGAGCTAGCCCTGGGGGAGGGCTGGATCTAGGTCCTAGGACGTGGACCAGAGCCCCAAAGAGCAGGCAAAGCACTGTCTGGCCAGCTGGCAGGCCAACCCCTGTGAGCCCAGTGCTGCCAGGCTGTGCTGGGATGCTGCTTGGGCACACCTGGCCAGCTCACCGTGTGCACACAGGAGAATGCGAGCCAGGGCAAGTGGGGGATTGTTGGTGAAAGGGCCTTTTCCTCCACCTGGGCCAGGGCCCTTTGGCATCTCCAGGCTCTGCAATGACTGGGACCTGGAAATCCTGTGCCTGCTTTTGGGCCGCCTGCCCCAGCTTTCAGCAGGGAACATGGGATGCCCAGCCCCACTGGGGAGCCAGAGGGCCGTGCCTCGGCAGCAGGACGGGCTGGTCGTGGGAGGCTCCTGTGCGGTTCACTCATTCCATAGGGTGTGTTCAGCAGTGCACCCAGCTCCCACGTGTGGCACATGCCAGCCACACAAGCCGTGCACCATGTCATGTGGAATGCGTGTGGAGGCTCCTTGGGGCGCAGCCCTGACCCTGCCCTCTCTCCGCTCCCTTCCCAGCCTTAAGCACCCCAAGCAAACTGCAGCAGACGGCGCTGCCCCTGCTGACCAATGAGGAGTGTAAAAACTACTGGAACGGTAACATCCTGGACTCCATGATCTGCGCTGGAGCAGCAGGCTCCTCCTCCTGCATGGTACGGCCCCAGGGCTGGGGCTGCCCCGCTGGCCGGCCTTCTTCCGCCCCCTGCATGAGCTCATGCCCTCTGCTGGCCGCTCTGCGCCTCTACTAGCCCAGTGGCCTTGCCACACACGGCTCCCTGGCTTGAGCCCTGCCATGGTCTTCTGCTCCCCAGGCCGGGGGCAGAGCGCAGTGAACCCTGGTGGGGTGCGAGACCCTCATGCCTGTTTCACGGGCCCAGAGAGGCATTGCCCAGGGCACTGACTGGCCCAGCCATTGCTGCTTGGCTAGGAGGGGGCCCGTGGCCCAGGGGCCAGCTGCAGAGGGGTGGGAAGCTGGGGAGCGTGTGCACTTGGCTGTGGTCCCCCATCTCCGGGGGGTACCAGGCCAGGGAGAATGTGCCAATCCAGGGACAGGGCCCTTGCCCCTCTGGCAGCGACGGCAGGCATTCTGCTATAGGCAGGGGAGGGCGCCCGTCAGTCCTCCTGGGCTGGTCTCTCCAGCGTGGCACAGTAGGGTGAGATCCAGGCTAGCAGGGGCCCCTCTTTGGGAGGATACCTGGCAGGGTGCCTGGGCAGGGGGCTGGCCCTGGAGGGCGTGGTGCCTGGCCCTGGAGGGCGTGGTGCCCAGCTCTCTACAGCCCTGGTGGCTGAGCCTGCCTCTCCATCTGCTTCGCAGGGTGACTCCGGCGGCCCCCTTGTCTGCCAGAAGAACGGAGTCTGGTATCTAGTGGGCATCGTGTCCTGGGGCAGCAGCCGCTGTGCCACCAACATGCCAGGCGTCTACGCCCGCGTAAGCCTGCTCCGTGCATGGGCCGACAGCATCATGGCCAGCAACTGAGCCTGCTGGGGGTCTTAGCAGCTAGGCCCCAGATCGGCGGCTCCAGCTCTCCACCCTTCTCTCCCCACGGGTGACCTAGTCCCACCTGTGTCAAAGCCAGCCCTGTGGCCTTCCAATAAAACCTTTCTGCAGCATGGCGCCTCTTTGGGTTCCTGCCATCTTCGGGGCACCAGCACACTGTGTCCACCAGACTTGGCACAGCCTGGGCACCACGTGCCAGCTGACCCAGCAGGGGTTGCTGACACCCACGGCGCATAGGCAGGGCTCACATCAGCTCCCCCAACTGAGCTTTGTACCCAAGGCAAGGTGGCCAGCCAGGCTGTGGCCACTGGTGGAGCCGGGGAAGACGATCCATACAATCACAGAATATCAGGGTTGGAAGGGACCTCAGGAGGTCATCTCGTCCAAGCCCCTGCTCATGGCAGGACCAGCACCAACAATCCAACTAAATCCATGACTGAAGGGCTCCCAGAGCTAGGGTGGGGGCCAGGATGGCTCCAGCCACAGCCCCGTGTGGGGGCTGAACTCAGAGCTGCGCCAGCAGGTGGCCTAGACAGGACTGGGTCTGCACACCAGAGGGCAGCCCCCACAGCTTGTGCAAGGGGGTGGCAGCTTACGGGCTCGGGATTGTGGCGCTCAGACCCAGCTTGCCCAGCTGCTTGGAGGGGTTCCCCTAGCTCTCCGGGCGCTAGCATAGTAGAAGCTGTGTGGCTCGCCCAGCTCTGCAAGCAGCCCAGAGCCCTCTGTAGAAAAGAGTGCTCCGCCCTCCTTGCCTGCGCCTGTGCTTAGTGTTCCCATCTGCTGTTACCCAGCCGCCACGCTCCATGCCTATGGTGGCTGCAATTCAGTGCTGGATGAACGATCCAGGTGGCTAGGGGCTGGTGCTCGGGGTTGGACAGCCCTCTAGAAATGCAAGTGCTTGGCTGGCTGCTTGTTTCCTCCCTTCCCCAGTGCTGCACCATGTATACCCAATCCAGCTTCTGGTCACCCCTGGAGTCACCGCCTCTACCCTCTCCACAGCCCCTTCTCCACCTCTGGTCTGCTGAGCCCACCCGCTCTTCCCAGTGACCCAACCCCGCCACGCACTCCCAGACCCCTAAAAGTTTGTTTCATTTTCATAGAATTTTTTTTTTTGGGGGGGGGGGGGGGGGGGAATGTTGCAAACAGCTCTGACCTTGCCCCTGCTCCCTCCCCCGTGAGACCCTGGTGGGCCAACACAGATGATCGACTCTGCTGCCTCCTTGGTGTTTGCACCATACACAAACTGAGTGGGGCCGGCCAAGCTACTGGGGAAGGGAGTAGGGCTGACTAGCCCCAAAGATTGTTAGTATTAAGGCTTTGCATGGGGTTAGCAGCCAGAGACCTAGTCAGGATCAAGGCTCCATTGTGCAACATGACAACGGTAGCCCTACAAAAACCCCTGAACTGTCTGTGTCACTTTAGGAACGAGGCCAGTTCTTCCACAGCGCTTACCGGCACCGGAGCTCTCATTTTACAGCTGGGGACCCTGAGGCAGAGACAGAGGGAGTGAATTGCTCACAATCATCCTGCAGGCCGGGGTCAGAGGCAGGAATGAAGCCCAGCTCTCCTGTGTCCCAGGCGCGTGTGGAATACACTAGGCTGCTTGAAAATGACCCCACAAAAATGGCCGCTTGAGGTAGTTTCACACATTGCTCCCTGTGGGGGGCGAAATCCTGGGGCCATGGACGGCATTAGTAAAATGCCCCTGACTGCCCTCACGGGGCTCGGACTTCACTGATCCCTAGAGCCAAGGGCAGAAGGGACCAGTGGATCATCTAGTTTGACCCCTGCACAGCCCAAGCCAGAGCCCTGTCCGGCTAGTGCTCCTAGAGCAGATCTCTTAGAAAAGCCGCAAATCTCCATTTAAAAATGGTCAGTGACGGAGAACCCCCCCGGACCCCTGGTAAATTGTTCCAGTGGTTAATTATTCTCATCGTTAAAAACTAACACCTTATTTCCAGTCTCAGTTTGTCTAGTGTCAACTTCCAGCCATTGGCTTGTGTGAGACCTTTCTCTGCGAGATTGAAGAGCCCATTGTTAAGTATTTGTTCCTCACGCGGCTACTTACAGACTCTGTCAAGTCACCCCTGAACCTTCTCTTTGTTAAGATAAGCAGACTGAGGTCCTAGGGTCTATCACTATCAAGGTTTTTTGATCCTTTAATCATTCTCATGGCTCTTCTCTGCCCCTCTCCAATTTATCAACATCCTTCTTGAACTGTGCACACCACAACTGGACACAGGATTCCAGCAACGGCTGCACCAGGGCCACATGCAGAGATCAAAGAACCTCTCTGCTCCGACTCGAGATTCCCCCACTTCTGCACCCCTGGATGGCAGGAGCCCTTCTGGCCACAGCGCTGCATGCAGAGCTCATTTCAGCAGATTATGCACCATGACCCCCAAATCTTTACCCAGGATGCCCTGGTCTTTCCCACTGAGTTTCCTGCTCACCCCCATTTCCCCCAGCTGAGAGCCGTGAACAAGCAGGCTGCACTCAGTTCCCCGTCGGGCAGCAGCAGCATATGCCAATCCTGTGCCCACAGAGTGCCCCTGGTAGGCCAGAGCAACTCTGCATGGGCTAAGGGGATCAGGGCCTACATCCTGATTAACCATGGGCAGGAAAGAACCCAGCTGAGGAGAGTGCTGGGAGCTGGGCAAACCTCAATGAGATGTCCTAGTCAAGTGCTGTGGCCACAGGAGTTAGGGATGGAGAAGAACACCACCACCCGACATTTACACAGTGTCTTTCACCCTCATAGGATCACAAAACCCTTGGCAAGCTCTATGCAGCAATCTGCTTCCCTGCTAGCAACATGCAGCCACCTCTGGGGTGGAACCTGGCAGCTGTTTATCAGCACACCTCAGTGGGCTAATCCTAGAGGCGAGTGGAATGCACGCATCTCTTACTGGGTGCAACAGGAGCTTCAGTGGCCCCTTAGCCAGAGCCTCTGTGTTGTATCTCATGAGAGCTAGCACAGTACCCGCTGGCACCCACGGCTGGGGTATGGGCTTGGTACGGACTCCACGAGATGGGCAACCCCCAGGGACCCACCACCGCCAATGGGTCTCCCGTTCATAGTGACCCAGCCCCACACTGCTTAGCTGGTGAGCACCGAGGGACCACAGAGGGCACTGAGATAATGGCCTCATCAGACAGGCACTTGGGGGGCTTCCTGACTCCAGCCTGTGCCTTAGGAGCTCCCAGGGGAAAAAGAGGTGTTCGCCCGTCTCCATCTGCCGTGAGAACGTGAGATCCCATCTCCTCCGCAGTCCAGGCAACGCTCACACACCAGCCCCCCCAACACAACCAAGGCAGAGGGGCTCTAGGCAAACCTTTATGCTGCCATGCCAGCAGGCTCCATGGCAACGAGTATCCCAACAGGCCAGGAGGGAACCCGCACATTTCAAGGCACCAATTTCGTTTAGCATTTCTGCTACAGCCGATCTTAGCAAACCCCAGCCGTGATATGCCACGGTGAGGCGCACCTCCCTGCGTCCATCCTGTCACCCCCAGGGGCTGTCTGTCGGGCCCAGCAGTGGACACACAGACACTCCTCCGGCTTACAGTTTGACCAGTTTCCTTTTCATCTCCACCCAGATACCATTGGATTGATTCGTTCTGCACAATTAAATGTCTGTCAATTAGCAGAGAGAGATCTCATTAATTAGATCAGGCCCCAAAGTCAATGGAAATCACACTCGCCCCTAACGGTTGGCTGACACTACTGGACTTCCCTTCGATTGCTTGCGCCCGCTCTAATTGCATTGCTCCCATTCAAATTCTAGTTTTTTTTTTAAATATCGCCCATTGGCCCAACGCACCCTGAATCCATCACGGACAATGATGATTTGCCTCCGTGGCTTCGTTACGGGGGGCCCAGGGCCCCCTCTTCTTTCCGAGGGTACAGCCTCTGTCCTGGCTCTCCAGCCTTTCACCTTGAAGCACCCTTAATGAATCGCTGGCGCGGCCTAAAAACTATCTTGCTCTTTAGAGAAAAGGGGAGGAGCGAACAGGAGCCCAGCGTCGTCGCTTGTTTTGTGCCCCCCCTTTATCCCCCCCATGGGAGTCTCTTTAAATATTTACAAGCCCATTTACACGCCTCTCGTGCTCCGCTGCGCATCCACAGAGGCAGTCATTAATAGTAGACTGATCTCTCCGAGGAGTTCCCAGTGTGGTGTGTACCGGTGAGGCCGTCACATGGCCGCCAGCTGCCCCAGCACCATCCTGAACTGCTGCGTGCTGTTGGCCAGGTCTTTGACCCGCTCCACCATGTCCTTGGCGGCAGAGGGGGACGGGTAGTGGAGGGCGGCGGCCTTGGTGGTCACCACAATCTCCTTGAGCATGTTGCACAGTAGGTTGCTATAGTGGGTGACCTTGTGGCGCACGTCCTGTGCCCGGGCCTGGCGCGACAGGGTGTCGCCGATGAACACCAGCTTGTGGGCGCTGAGGATGACGAACTTGCTGTGGGCCACGAAGATCTTGGGCGGCTGGTTGGTGCCCACGGCGGTGAAGAAGGCATCCACGGCGTTGGTGAGTGTGGTGAGGTTGGCCTCGCACTGCTCCAGGTAGAAGAGGAGCAACTGGCGGTCGGAGGGGCACAGGGCACTGCCGCCCTGCACCTGGGCATAGTGCTGCGGCGGTGTCCAGCTGGCGAGGTCGTTGTCGATGGGGCGTGTGACCTCCTGCTCCAGCCGCTCAAACTGCTTCAACTAGAGGGGGAGACAGACAGCACGTTAGGGACAGGGTGTGGCCAGGCCTGGCTGAGTGCGACAAAGTGCCCCCTCCCCCAGTGGCTGGCTCCCGTAACAGCTACCGACACAGCCAGAGGAGTCACTACCACGCACCTGCGCTGCAGCCTGGCACCGTCAGCGCTGCCCAAGGGGATTAGGAGCCAACTCCCATCGTTCTTGAAAATCTCTGTCTTAGTGTCAAAGGCCCCACGTCCATGCTGGCTGATAGCAGTGGGGTTGGCACGCCCGGGCTTGGCGCTACTCACCGACGGTGGCATGGACAGACACCCCACTGCAAGCACGTGTGTTCGGAGCCCCAGTCCTAGGCACCAAGGGAAAGGGGAGCAGCGAGGCTCAGATAAAAGCGCAGCCATGGGGGAGGAAGCCAGAGTCTGTCCCCGTGGGCCCTGCAGGGCCAACCTGGCCACAGGGGAGGGAACCGGAGTCTGCCCCTGTGGGCCCTGCAGGGCAGGCCTGGCCATGGGGGAGGGAGCCGGAGTCTGACCTGCCTCACACATTGTCCACAGCATTAATTCCAATTGCAGAATGGCTAAACCTGCCTCCTGAATGTCTGTACTGCCCCCAGCAAGTCAAAGGGGCGGAGTAGGGAACTGCTGTGTGCGCTGGAGTCTGGACTTGGCTTGATAGCATCCTTCGGCCCAGAGTTCCCCAGGGGCTGGATCCCGTTATTGTTTATTATTTGTATTACCCAGCCCCTGGATTGGGAACAGGGCAGCCTCAGGCCCCTTTTGCCTTCAGGAGAATTTCCCCAAAGACAGATGATCTCCTTCGGGAGACAGGACGAGCTGGGGCGCACACACGAGTGCGTGGATCTGCCTGACACGGGGGCTGCGCCGTCAATGTCAATGTCAGGTCAGGAGGGGCCTGGGCAAAGAGCTGGGCCCTGCTTGGGGAGGGCCATCTACAGCAGAGAGCGCTTCCCATTGCTAGCCAAGCCCCTGCCTGTGCTCCCCAGGCTCCTGTCAGGGGGCCGAGGGGGTGGGAGTCCCCCCAAGAGGGCTGGGCCCTGGTACCTGCTGCTGCTCCAGCTGCCCCTTGCCCTGCCGCATGATGTTGCCTTTTTCCAGCAGCTCCTTCTGGGTTTTCTCAAACTCCTCCTTGCCCTGGAAGAAGGGAGGCCAGGGGGTGAGTAATGGCCATGAGTGGGGAGGGTCCCTTCATCACAGCCCACTGCGGGGTTCCCCTGGTGGGAGCCCGTCCCACACCAGGGCAGAGATCCAGGATGCCCTCTCTCTGGCACGGAGCACGCGATGAATGGGGCTGGCCTGGCACAGTCACCCTCTCCCGGCCTGGGGAGCCCTCACCCTGGGTGACAGCTCTATGTCCCGGTTCCTAGCCCCTCCCCATGCCCCTCTCCTCCAGAACGGGCAGGGTCTGGCTCTCCAGCTACCGGGCCTGGGGGGCTGCCTATGCCCTGGACTCTGTGGTGACAAGGGACTGGGAGCCCAGCCTGCCTGCCATGAGCCCCAGGTGGGTAGTGAGGGCTCCCGCGAGGGGGCGGATTGCAGCCACCCCGTGAGGAACTCGAGAGGCAGCTGCCCCTCTGCAGCTCCAGCATGCAGTGCCCCACCCCTCAGAGCAGGGCATGGGACAGGTGGGACCAGCACGCCCAGCCCTCCCGCTACACACACAGCTGGCTTTAGTGCTGCAGCCCGGGTGCAGTCCTGCAGGAGGCCATGCAGTGGCGCTGCAGGCTCACAGCTGGAGAAGGCTGGCTGGCCAAACTCCCACCCAGGCTGGCTGAGACCCATGGGTCCCAGATGGCACACGCCAAGCTCGTCAAACCGCACTGGCTGGCTGGGTGCCCAGCCCCGTGGCCTACCAAGGGGAGATGCCCAACAGGACTTGGCCTGGAGGACCCGGCCAGGCGGAAGGGAGGGAGACTCACCGCGCCCCTGGCTTGGCTAGCCCCAGGCAGGGGCTGCGTCCACACGGCCCCCCGGGAGCGGCTGCTGTGGAGGAAACGCAGCCAGCGCATGGGCACCTGGGAGGCAGTTACGGGGCACATGGAGAGGGATCCTCAAGGACCCAGCAGACTGAAGGCCCCCTTCAGCCCCCCAAATAGGGGGAGGGAGCCCAACAAGCATGGGCCTATGGACTGTCAAAGGGGCAAGGAACCCTACTTTCGCCACGGTGCCCAGCATCTGGGCCTTAGGGAACCTGCCCAGCCCAGGCTCACCCTGCGACCCCCTTACCCGGCTTGGGACGTGGGAACCCCCTGGCCAGGCCAGTTTGCCAGGGAAGGAAGCAACGGTGCTGGGTGGTGGCAAGCAGCAGGCACCAGTCCCTGCTCCCACGGCCTTCCCAGGAGTCAGTCCCAGCTGGACCCACGGCTCCCCCGCCGGGGCTGGGCACAGGGGCACCGAGTGGGTGAGGCCCAGGTACATTTCAAGACACCCCGCCCGGGGAAACCAGCTCTGTGCCCGGGGCAGAGGCGGCAGTGCTGGAGGGAGAGGCAGGAGAAAGAGGCCTCGTGGGAGGGGGAGGAGCAATGGGGGAGGACTGTCTCAGTCAGGGGGGACTGGGGTGCCCCCAGTGAGATGTGCCTCCCTCCAGAGCAAGCCCAGCCCCCCACTCTGCCCTGGGGTGCCCCCCCGCTGCCCACCTGCAGGTGCACGTAGTCATAGTCCTCCATCCAGCCGCTCTCGCTGTTCTCGTATGGCCCGTCGGGCGAGTCCTGCGCCAGGAACTTGGGCGGGGAGGGCAGGGGCCGCGACTGGATGCTGCTGGCCTTGTCGACGGGCGCCAGCGGGGGGTGGCTGGCGAGGAGCAGGCTGGCGTCCGGGCTGTCCGCCGGCAGCTTACCCCGTCTGAAGAGCAGGGAGGCGTTGCCATGAAGGAAGGACGCCAGCTGCTTGGTGTCATCAGGGATGCCCCGCGAATACATCACCAGGCGGTCCAGGTCGTCGGTGCCGCCTGGCTTGCCGGACACTAGGGCGCTGGGGGCCCAGCCACAGCCATCCAGCGCCTGGCTGTGCCGCAGCAGGGCCTGGTACACGTCCTCCATCTTCTGCAGCTGCTTGCTGAGCTTGGCGTGCAGGGCACGGTCGGAGGCCTGGGCCGCGTTGCCCACGGCCCCGCGGGCAAACTCCAGCAGGTCCCGCAGTGCCCCCTTGATGCCCTCGGCTGCTGCCCGGAGGCTGGGTGCATGGAGCTCCAGCTGCTCTGGGCTACGCCAGCCGGTGCTGATGAAGGACATGAGGTAGGAGACGGAACCGCTGATGTGGTGCTGGAGCCGGGTCAACAGCTCCATGGCCACGTCCAGGTCCAGGCCCAGCTCCTTGGGCGCCTCCTTGCCCGGCCCCACGTCCAGCGAGGAGCTGGAGACATTGCTGCGGGTGCTCCCTGTGCTGGAGGCCGAGAGGCGTTTGGCATCGCCCGCCCTGGCCTCCCGGTCCACCTGCGGTGGCACGTCGTAGATGTACTCGCCCTCGGCGTCCAGGCTGCTAGCGTGCAGCTCCCGGGGCACATCGTACACGTCCTGCGCAGGCCCCACCGGCTTCCGCAGGCCGGGCGGTACATCGTAGATCTCCTGCGGGAAGGGGGCCTCGGGGGCGCCCTTCCCTGCCACCGGCGGCACGTCGTACACGTCCTCGGGCAGGGCTGGCGGAGGTAGGTCCAGCGCCTTTGGCTTGGCAAAGGCGGGGGGCACGTCGTAGGTCTCCTCTCGGGAGGGGCCGTCCGGGACGTCCTTGCTCACGGATGGGGGGACGTCATACACCTGCATGGGGGACAGCAGCTGTGAGCGCCCGGCCCTGCCTGCGCCCCTTCCTACCGCCTGCGCCCAGCCCTGCCCATGCCCCTTCCCACCGCGTGTGCCCCTTCCTACTGCCTGCGCCCAGCCCTGTCCATGCCCCTTCCCACCGCGTGTGCCCCTTCCTACTGCCCGCGCCCAGCCTTGCTCGTGCCCCTTCCTGCATGTAAAGTCTGGTCGTTCCCACGCCCTGTTCTGCATACATCGCCCGGCCCTGTCCGTGCCCCTTCCCACCTGCCCATGCCCCTTCCTGCTGTCAGTGCCCAGCCCTGCCCGTGCCCCTTCCTGCTGTCAGTGCCCAGCCCTGCCCGTGCCCCTTCCCCCTGTCAGTGCCCAGCCCTGCCCGTGCCCCTTCCCCCTGTCAGTGCCCAGCCCTGCCCGTGCCCCTTCCTACCTGCCCGTGCCCCTGCCCGCTGTCAGTGCCCAGCCCTGCCCGTGCCCCTTCCCGCTGTCAGTGCCCAGCCCAGCCCGTGCCCCTTCCCACCTGCCCGTGCCCCTTCCCTGTCAGTGCCCAGCCCTGCCCGTGCCCCTTCCCACCTGCCCGTGCCCCTGCCCGCTGTCAGTGTCCAGCCCTGCCCGTGCCCCTTCCTGCTGTCAGTGCCCAGCCCAGCCTGTGCCCCTTCCCACCTGCCCGTGCCCTTTCCCGCTGTCAGTGCCCAGCCCTGCCCGTGCCCCTTCCCACCTGCCCGTGCCCTTTCCCGCTGTCAGTGCCCAGCCCTGCCCATGCCCCTTCCCACCTGCCCGTGCCCAGCCCTGCCCGTGCCCCTTCCCACCTGCCCGTGCCTTCCCACCTGCCCGAGCCCAGCCCTGCCCGTGCCCCTTCCCACCTGCCCGAGCCCAGCCCTGCCCGTGCCCCTTCCCACCTGCCCGTGCCCCTTCCCGCTGTCAGTGCCCAGCCCTGCCCGTGCCCCTTCTTGGTGTTGGAACAGATGCTGTGGTGAAGCCCCGAGGGGTCAGAAAACTGCCCATTATTTATTATTTTTCAGAAATCTGGTGGCTTTGAAGCCACTCTGGTGGTTGTGGGGCCCGCCTGGCACTTCTTGGAGGCTGGGACCTGCCCCCCAGTCCCTGCTGCCAGTTCCCACTGAGCCCCCTGCTCTAGCAACCCCAGGCGCCCACCCCTGCTTGCCTGCGGCACCGTGTGAGCTAGCCAACGCTGCGCTGACCCCACCTGAGAGCCTCAGTCCCCCCGTGGTGCCACCACGCTGCAGAGCCAGGCAAGGCTTAGTGCTGGGGCATGCCAGGGAGCGCACACTGCCTGCCCCAGGGCTGGGCTCCCAAAGGATTTCCTATGCTCTCCTGCCCGCATTCAGACCCCCTCGGCGCCACTCACAGTTTGGGGGGCCTGGTGCAGGGCCTTCTCCACGCTGGGCGGCACGTCGTAGATCTCCTGGCCGAGCTCCCGGCTGGTGGGGCCCTTCACTGCCATTGGGGGGGTGTCGTAGACCTGCAAGTGCAGCAAGCAATGGCATTGGTTCCTGCGGCTTGTGCACGGCCGGGCACCTGCACATAGCCACGCGTATCCCTAGGGACACCAGGGCAGTCGGATGGCTCAGCCCCACTGCCCCGAGCCCAGGAGCCTGGCTGACAGCGGCCAGGAAGGAAGGTTCATGGGCCCCACAATAGAAAGACAGGGGAAGGGTCATCTGTCCCCCATAACACTCTCATCCTATAGATGGCCTCCAGTTGAGCCTGATTGGTTAGTATCCCTTCTGCCTTTGCTAGCACTAACCACAAATCTCTTTGAAGCTTGCTACAGTCTAGGTCCTGGACACTTCATGTGGTAGGGAGTTCCACATGCTAATCACACTGGAATCTGCCCTCTTTTCAGCATCATTGGAGAGCCTTGGACCAGTCGGGGAAGAGAGAGTTCCTGCCCTGCTTGTCACCCCCTGGTGGATGAGTAAGGAGACAAGAGCCAGAGTACCCCTGAAGAAGCTCTGCCCCCAGGCCCAGGTGGACAAAGTCAGGGGCATGGGGAGAGCACCTATGGGATGAGGGAGGGAGAGGGGCAGCTAGCTAGCCACGCCAGGCCACACCCACACCGGCCTCCCAGCCTGCCCACCTGCTGGCACATGGCCTCACCTCCTGGCTGTACTGGCTGGTGAGCACCCCCCGGACAGGGGGCACATCGTAGATCTCCTGGGGCCCGGAGGCGAGGAGGTGCCGTGGGATGTCGTACTCGTCCTGCTCGCCTTTGGGTGAGTCGTAGATGTAGACCTGCCCCACCCGAGTGGGCACCACCACCTGGAAGGGAGCACAGGGGATGAGCAGGGTGCTGCCACGCAGCACAGGTGCCCCCAGCCCGGGGGGAGCAGAGTCTCCCCCGGTAAGGGTGGGCGGCGGCTCTGGGGAGCAGAGAAGAGAAACTGTGGGGGTTCTGCACCCAGGAGCTCCTGCCTAGGCACTGAACAAGGGGCAGTGCCCACAGTAAGTGCCCCCATCCCAGCTCCAGGCCGACGGGCAACCCCCCCGCACGCCTGGTGTCCCCTGTTCACATTGGTGCAGGGGACGGATGTTCGGCAGCCAGCTCTGCCTCCTGAACTGCTCCTCGTCCCCATCCTGCTCACCTGGGAGTGGCAATGCCAGAGCCTGCAGCCGCTGCCAGCCGGCCCGGCACAGCCAGCCAGAGGGAGCCGGTCACATCTGTGGGATGCCTCCGGAGGAACAAAACAAGCCAGCTGCCGAGCTCCCTGGACGTGCTGACAGCGGGTGGGAGCTGGGGCGGGGGGGCAGCTACAATGCGGGCAGGGCTCCTCCAATGCAGTTGGGCACATGGCGAGCAGCAGCTGGCACCACCGGCCTCACACGAGTGGCCAGGGCCCCAGTGGGAGAGCCCCTCCCCAAGAGCTCACACGCTAGGCTGGCGAAGGGAGGAGTGCCGCCCTGTTTTGGGGGGACTGAGGCTCAGAGAGACCACGGGGCACGTTCTGGGTGCTACAGAGAGACCGCGATGAAGCCGGAACCCAGGTGGCCCAAGAGCCACAGCCGCAAGTCCAGCCTCCCTGGAGGCGATGGGAGGCGGGTGGGACTCACTATCAGCCCAAGGCAGAGCCAGCCCGGCTTCTCCCGCTATTTACCCCAGCCCTGTGAGCCAGTGGGAGGCGGAGAAGGGCGTGAGGGCAAAGGGCTCCGTGCCCGTCTCTGTCGCTCTCCATGGCTGGGCAAGGACAGGGTCATGTAGCCCTCTGGAGTCTGCCTGTGGCACGGCGGGGAATGCACTGGCTGCGGGGCTGGATGAAGGCGAGAGGGAGGCGGGGGCCCAGGTGTACCCAGCTGTGCCACATGGCTTGGGCCAGCTGGCACCGTGGCGGGGTCCGCACCCAGCCCACATTTACATGCCAGTGGGGTCCGATCATTGAGCTGCTGATCAGAGCCAGCTGGAGCTGGGGTGGGGGTGGGACGGGGGGCTGCAACACTCCCCATGGAATGGGACAACAGACGGCAGATGGGAGCCAGCTCCGCAGGGAGCTTCCCTGGGCAGTTGGGAGGCGGAGAAGGGGGCTGCACAGGGGAGGAGGAGACAGGACTGTTTGTGGGAGAGGGTACGTGTGGGGGAGGGGAGAGAGGGCTGTGCGTTTGGGAGCATGCTGTTGCCATGCCCAGACCCAGCCCAGCGTGTGAGGAGAGGGCTGCCGGAGAAGGAACGACAGTCCGGTGGTTAGGCTGAAAACAGGTACTTAGCAGACCCAGGTTCCAACCCCAAATTGACCACAGACATGCCCAGATGACTCTGGAGAATTGCCTCAGTTTCCCCTACTGCTGAGTGGGAGCACGAGCCCTGCCTGGGCTCCCGGGGGCTGTGAGGTGCTCCCATGCCACAGGGAGTGTGGCTCAGTGGGCGTAGCCATGCCCCAGGCAGGAGCAGCCAGCCATGGGAGAAAAGGCAGTGGCTGAAAGGCAAAGGACCAGCCAGGGCTGCTGTCCTCTGCACACACCACTGTCAGGGTTCTACCAGCCGCACAGGGCCTAAAGCTGGCCTGGGCCCCACTCTGGCCTACAGCCGACCCATGGGAGTTGGGCATATCAGGACCCAAGTGACAAGAACATTAACCTGTGGGTAGAGGGGCAGCGGCAGCGCTGGGGAGAGCCCAGGGCTGGGATAGGACAGCGTGTGTGTGTCTGTGTCGTTGTGTCAAACCACAGTGGTTTGGGGCTGATAACACCCCAGCACCCCCCGGTCCCTCCACTGCAATGTGCTCCCTGCACATGGGTCAGCCCCTGATGCGAGCAGTGGGGGGCTGGGGCTTAGGCCTGCAGGAGGCAGCTCGCTTGGCATAGCTTCCCCCGGATGGTGTTTGCACAGCTGAGTGCATGGGCCCGTGCTGGGCAGGCAGCGTCCGGGAGTGGTCCTCCCGCCTGGGGCACTGGGCCTGGAGCCGCCTGCTGTCTGTACGCATTGCTGCGTGCTGGCCATGGCCAGTTTGGGCTGAGGGATTGCACCCCTGTTTCTAGGGCCTGGGCTGTGGGGAGCGAGGCCTGCAGCACCCCTGGGCTGGCTTGCAGGTCAAAGGGTGCCCAGTGCAATCCCGGCTCCGGCAGCCCGCTTTGCTCCTCACCGATCTTAAAGCCAGAAGGCGCCATCTGGTCTGACCTCCTGCACGTTGCAGGCCACAGAACCTCATCCACTCCTGTAACAGACCCCTAACCTCTGGCTGAGTCACTGATGTCCTCAAATCTTCATTTAAAGATGTCAAGTTACAGAGAATCCACCATTTACTCTAGTTCAACCCAGCAAGTGACCCTGCCCCACACTGCAGAGTCTCTGTCAATCTGACCCAGGGAAAATTCCTTCCCCACCCAAATACAGCCATCAGTTAGACCCTGAGCATGTGGGCGAGACCCAGCAGCCAGGGTAGTGACTTAGACCTGCCCCGGCCGTTGGGGATATTCGCTCCTTACCGACTGTTCAGTTCCCCACGTAATCCCCAGCTCCTCCCATGTGACTAACAGCCCCCCAGGGCGCTATCTGATGCCTCACTGGCATCCATTAGAGCTGCGGAGTGATTGCCCTGCTGTAAAACTGGGCTGTATTTTATCCCGATTGCCCTTTGCCTTTATGGCCCTACCAGGGTGGCAGGATTGCCCCGCTCTCAGTGCGTCTGGCTGGAGGGCCAGGTGGAGCCAGGACTCCCCATGAGCCATGCCCAGAGACAGGTCATGTCTCCCTCCCAGTGCCTGTGCCAAGGGTGCTGCCAGGGCCATCCCTGGCATGGGCTGTTAGCCTGGTGCTGGAGCCAGCCTCTGCCCCAGAGCTGCAAAGGCTGCCCCCAACCCGGGGAGCTTTGCCAAGGACGATCAGCCCACGCTGGCACCTGGCAGAGTAGCTGCTGCCTTGGTGCACCTGCTCTGGGAAGCACGGGCCAGGCTGGCTCCCTGGCCAACACCAGGGAGGAGTCTGCCCCAGGCTTGGGGGAGGAGGGTTATGCCTGGTCTGCCCCTGCACTCGAGCCTTCGGTCCTGGGGGCACGATCCCTGTAGCAGCAGGCATTCCCAGCCTACCACCCATGCCTATGTGTGCGCCCGCCTGCTTCAGGACATGGGCATGTCTGCGTGCACGTGTGTAAGTGTGTCTGTGTGCACGTGTGTGTGCACGTCTGCGTGCACGTGTGTCTGCGTCGGACTGTGTGCCCGTCTGCATGTCTGTGTGCACGTGTGTCTGTGTGCATGTCTGTGCACACCTGCCTGCTTCTGGGCATGGGCACATCTGCGGGCGGCCGTCTGTCTGCGTGTGGCTTATGGGTGCACCAGTGCAGCTAGTGAAATGGGCGTCTGGCACCATCGCAGCTCTGGGTGTAGGGGATACCACTAGCTGTCTCGCAGAAGAGACAGTTTGTAGCATTGTAAACACACTGAATGGCACAGAGAACTCCAGAGCTGGCTGGCTGGGGGCCCTCCCCAGGGAGGCATGGACCTAGCAGGCTCCACCCCCCTTCCTCTTGACTCCTGCATCCCCTGGGGGGACCTAAGGGATCCATTAGTGCTTGGGGCTCAGAGCAGCCCCTGGGGCAGGAGGTAGCTGGGGTTCCCCTGAGCAGCGGGGGTTCATGGGGGTACCCGAGTCCCAGGGTGAATGTCTGCGCGCACTGAGGAGGGGGGCAGGTATCTAGGCAAGGTTCCACCCACAGCCCCCAACTATCCCAGCTCTGCCAATGCCCCTCAATCCCGACCTGCAGCCCGCTGCCTTCCTAGCCCAGGACTTCCAACCCCCATCTGCCCCTCGATCCCGACCAGCAGATGTAACGTTTGCTCTCAAGTGACAGCTGACACCAGAAATTCAAGGCTTAACAGATCTGGGGAGCAGCAGCCTCTGGCCCCAGATTGTACTGGGGAATTCCCCCCACCCTTCCCCAGCAGCTGCCTCCCCTGCAAGACAAACCCTTGGAGGCAGGGACGGCCTCCTCCTGAGATTGCGGAGGGCACCAGCAGCCAGGCCAGCTGCCGGCCTGTGATTTTGCTCCCCAGCCCCTGTAAAGGCTCAGCCAGGCTGCTCTGATTGGCATGGATTAGCTGCCCTGGCACTAAGGGGCTGGTGGGTTTCACTTCTCTGGGGTGTAGCTTACAGCCTTACTGGGCGGTGCTACCACACGTGGGCTGCCCTGTGGGGCAGGGGTGGGAATCGGCTAGCCACTCCAGCTAAGGGCCCCGTCCCCTCGCTGCAGGGGGAGGGACTGGGGCTTTCGGAGCTCAGGGTTCCAGCCCCCCACTCCCACGGGGGACCCCTGGAGCAGGGTTTGGCAGCAGCAAATCACACCTGTGCAAGGGGCGTGTCCTGCAGCCTGCCCAGCCCGGGGCTGCACACGGAGGGGCTGAGCACCAGGGCGATGGGGTCAGCCACAAGGCAACACCCACAGAACTGCCCCCCACCCCAGCTGCCAGGCCTGCTGGGAGCAGGGGCTTCGTATCCCGGCTCTGCCAGGGGTTTCGGATCCTGGTTGCTCTGGGGGTGGCATGAGAAGCCACCCAGCCGCTCCGGCTGGCTCATGCCCTAGCACCCCATCCACACCCCTCGATCCCCCTCCACCGCTGCCCCCCCAGCCCCCATCCACACCCCTCCAGCCCCCCATACCCACCCCCAGCCCCCCGTACACACTCCTCTAGCTACCCAGACACATCACACTTTCCCTGCATCCACCCCCCGACCTTTCTCTAACCATTCATACCTCTGTACACACCCCTCCAGCCACCCCCTACCCATCCCCAACCCTCTATCCCCCCATCTATCCATTCTGGGCTCCCCAGGAAGCAGAGCACAAGCTGGAACAGCCCTGAGGCTGCTCTAACGTGCCTGGGGGCTGGGCAGTGCAGAGGGGCATGTCCCCCACAGGGCAGGGATCGGGGGACTGAGAATCTCCAACAGGATGGGATGACAGTGCTCCTCACCCCCACAGCCCCCCACCTTTCCATCCAGTGCCGGCCGTGGTTCAGCCAGGTGGAGCCACTGGGCACAGCCAGGCCTTACGTCAGCTCCCCACCACGCCCCCCCCAACCTTGGTGTGAGCTGGGGGAAGAGGCAGCCCCTCCGGCTCCTGCTACAGCTGGCGCTCGCCTGCTCAGGCCAGCTGCTGGGAGCAGGACAGGAAGGTAACAGACTCCAGGCTCGGCTGGTCACAGGCCAAGCTTCAATACCACATACTCGGCCTTGGCAGCTGCGGTGTCAGGCCCAGCCTCAAGGTCAGGCTGCCAGGCAAGGGCAGGTGGGGGATGGCCTAGCTCTTGCCACAGCTAGGGACCAGGATCCAGGCCCTGATCCTGCCCATAGCTGAGCCCTCCCCCGGCACAGCCACATGGACCCCAGAGCAGTGCAGGATTGGGGTCCCAGGCACGACGGCGCTGACCCCAGCCAACTCCACCGAGACACCCTTTACCAGGTGCTGGAGAGCCCTGGTGGGGGCCCTGGTTACAGGGCACACGGCCTTGGCACGGAGCTCCCGGGCAAGCGAGCCAGCAGGACAGCCAGAAGAACCCAGCCATGGGCATGGCCAGCGTGGGCGTCTCCTCGGGAGAAGGGGGAGGAGGCGGCATCGGCTCAGCCCAGCCGTGAGACCACCCCCCCCAGGTAAGCTGCACCCCAACTAGCCCCCGGACACAAGGCCGGATTTGCACAATGCCTGACTTCCAGAAGAGCCAGCTGCAGTGGGTGAGGGTGGCGTGAGCTCAGCACCCAGGGCGCTATGCCAGGGCGCCCACCGGGAATGGGCCGATGGGCACAGCAGAACCACACCACTCTGTCTCACTGAGATCCAGCCCCCTCACATGGACAGTTCCTGTCCCACCAGAGCCCCTCCAGCGCCCAGAACCCTCTGCCTGAGGACACAGAGGTAGGAGGGGGTCCCAGGATGTTCGCCAGCCCTGAGGGGTTTAAACTCGTCTGCCTCCGGCAGAGCCTCTCAGGGATCAGCCCAGACCTTGCCACGGCCGAGCTGGGAGTGGCTGGGACCCGAGACGAGGTTCAGCCCAGCCCAGGGCAGGGGCCTGCAGCAGAGGAAGGTGCCAGACCCTGCCCAAAGCAGCCATGCCATAAGCTGAACCAGGCTCCTGCCCACTCCCAGCAGAGGCTGGCTTCACCCAGAAGTGCAAGCCCTTCCAACAGCTCTCAGGCATGGACACAGCCTCCCCGCCGCTCCCCGAACCCCCTCATGGCTCCCCCACGTGTCCAGCACTTGCCGGGAGGCTGCAGCCCCCACTCGTTGGCTACCCAGCTATCCCGGGGCAGCCTCAGCACAGGGCTCTTGACAATTCACCAACAGCAGAACTCACTGGGGACGGGAGTAAGAGGCGCTTTAAGGGTAGGCAGTGAGGCACAGTGGCCAGAGCTCCAGCCTATGACTCAGGAGACCCGAGCTCTATTCCCAGTCCTGCCACGAGCTGGCTGGAGGACCTTGGGCAAGTGACGTCCCCCCTCTGTGCCTTAGTTTCCCCATCTTAAGGATGACAACATTGACCCTGCACTGGAAAGCGCTCCGAGATCCCCAGCTAGGGATCTGCATTAACGGGGCCCTGCAAAAAGCTCGCTAACTTACAGGCCCTTCCTGCCTGCCCAGCCCTGGGGAGCGCTCGCTTGTACAGAAACGGCCGGAGATTTTATGACATCTACATCCGGCACGTAAACCCAGACCAGGAGGCTGGCGCGGCCAATCCCCATCACAGAGCTTGAAAAGGCCTCCACTTGACAGGTAGAGAAACTGAGGCAGGGTGGCAGCTGAAGTCATCAGCAGAGCCTCGAACAGAACCTGGGGCTCCCCCACCCACAGGGCCATGTGTTCACTGCACTGGCTCAGACCCGGGGCGCAGTAGGCCAGATCTCAGCTGCCAGCAACCCCAAGATAACCGTTGCTTGTCACTGCTGGGATGCTGGCAGACGGCCTCGTCCTGAGCCAAGATGTGAGCTGTCCTGCACCCCAACATGGCCAGTGTATGGCAGAGAGGCGCCTAGTTCCCTGATCCACGCATGCTCTCCTGCCTTCTTCCCTCCCCCAGGCCACCGGGGTCGCTTGGTGCCAGCTGTGCTTGGCTTGGCCCAGGGGCACCAGCTGGTTTCCCCAGCACTGTGGTCGGACCACAGAGCCTGCTTGTCCCCTTGCCCCGTCCAGCAGGATGCTCCAGGTCTGTAACACCCCAACTTAAATCTGGCCCCTCTTCAGGGCTTCCCACAAAGCTCTCAACAGACAGGGCTCTGCCCTGCCCAGGGCCTGGCAACTCAGAGCCTGTGGGGCTGAATTTCCCAAGAAGCAAAGCACTCACTGAGCTGTGCCCCGCAACCTCCGGCTGGGGCATGGCAGGCCCTGTGCCTGGCCACCAGCACTCTGCCCGTGGGGTTCAGGAGCCGTGACTCTCATCCTGCGACCTCGTGAGCAAAGGGCATGCTGGGTACCTGGCAGCAGCATCTACCAGACCATTGCTGGGAGCAGAGATGCAAGCTGGGGCCCCTGGTTTTACCCTCACTCCCTCTGTAGCATAGCGCCCGTGACTTCTTCCCTGCGGCAGGCACAACCTCCAGAGACAGGCAGGAGGGATGGGCCCAGCCCAGCCAGCGCCTCTTGCCCCTTACAGCTACATGCACGGGCTGGGTGCCACAAACATGGGTGGGACTCAAACCCACCTCCAGGACCAGCTGGCACCCAAACACAGACCCTCCCGCTGCCCCAGCAGCTCGATCTGGGGACACTGCTTCCCGGAGCCTCCCAGTGCCTGCCCTGTCCCCCCAGCCTCGTAGCACGGGCCACAGGAGACCCACCTCCTAGGCCTGGCAGCTGGGGAGAGTGCTGCATGCCCAGGCGGTGATCTCTCTCCCCAGAGCTGCCACGCTGCCCACCCCCCTGCCAAGGAGACCCTGGAGCCAGCCCCCCGGCTGCACCCCCAGGGGGTGCTGGGCAGGATGACAGCCTGGAAAACAGCCCAAGGAAAAGCAGTGTCAGGGCTCTGGTGCCCAGGTGTGCCAGCCCCTGCCAGCAGCATCTGAGCCCTGCCCAGCTGCTGGGCCCCCTGTGGCAAACGACCCTGCTAGATAACGCTGGGCAAAGAGGTGCCCCCTGGCGGGTGCTGGCATCACTATGGGCAGGGCGGCGGGCACATGTCCCTGCCCAGCTCGTTAGTGGGTCTAACAAAGTCAGGCAGCATCAGAGCATGGCCCAGCACCCATCGTGGCTCGGAGCTGGCCACATCATGCCGCGCTCCTTGTCCCCAGCTCTAACCGCCAGACAGCACTGCCAGGCCCCTGCACCACGTGGTGTCCATCCAGGGACAATGCCCCATGGGGCGGAGATGGCCCCCCGAGAGCCCCCAGTGTCAGGGAGCAGGCACACTGCCCCTACAGCTGGCACAGGAGGCATGCAGGGGTGTGTCCAGAGCACCCTGCGGCTATTCTCTGCCCTCGGGGACCATGGAATAAGCCCAAGGGAGGGCAGCCCACAGGCTGCTGCAAGGTGCATGGAGACCAGGCAGGTGTCAAGGGGTTAATGCCCGCTCTGGCCCCCTCCCCGGACTCCAGGCACAGAGGAACAGAGACTCGCAGCATCCCATGTTGGGAGCCCAGACGCCCTGGTGAGGGGCACAGCGCGCAAACCCAGCCTGAAAGGGGCGGGGGCCTGGCTGTGGGGATATTACCCTGAATGCCCCACAGCGCCCCCAGGAGGGAAGGATTGCCCCCAAACTCTCCGGAAAGCAAAGGCCGGGGGAGCTCCCACCTATCCTGGGGGTATCCGGAATAGAAACATTCCCTGCCCATCGTGCCCACCTCCAGCTCCTGCCTCAGCGCTGGAAGAGCTGCCTGGATCCCCCCACGGGGCCCCTGGGCAATCTGCAGAGCAGAGCTGGGCCCTGAACCGTGTGGGGATGCGTCCTACCTTTCCCTGGGGCTTCGGCCCTTCCCAGCTCCTCACGTCCAAGGACGGCGGCACCTGGTAGATGTCCTGGCCCAGCCCCGCAGCCGGGGGCACCTGGTAGATCTCCTGTGGGGGGCTGGCGGAGACGTCTGGGGCGTGGCTCTGCGACGGGGGCACCTGGTAGATATCCTGGCAGGTGTGGGGCAGCGGCTGCTTTGGATATGCCAGCGGCTGCTTGGCTGGAGGTGAGGGGAAGGGCGCCCCTGGCGCAGAGCCCGGGTAGAGGCCCGGCTGTCCCTTGCTCAAGGCCGGGATCAGGTAGATGCTGTCCCCTGGCGGCCGGGCGGCGGGGTGCAGCACGTGCTGGTGGGAAGGTGCTTGCCCTTGGCCAGACCCTGCCTGCTGCTTCTTGTCATACATGCCCACCAGGATCTTCAGGCGGTTGCCGGGCACAATGCCCTGGCGCCCGTGCAGCGAGCAGAGCCACCAGCCATCCAGGCCCTGCGTGTTGCGCTCCAGCACTGTCATGATGTCGCCCTTCCGGAAGGAAAGCTCATCTGGGGACTCGGACACGTTGTCGTACAGCGCCTTGGCCAGCACATTCTGGGGGGGAGAGACGAGGGAGGGTGAGCTGGCCGCACAGGGACCCTGCCCTCCTGCCCCTCGGCAGCCCACGCCACTCGCGCCACCCAGCACCGTTGCTGGGGGATATGGGTGCGGGGCACCAAGAGACCTTGGCCTCCTCTCCCCCAGCGCCGTATGGGCTGGGTCGGACCCTCCCAAAGCAGCGAGGCTGGGAATGAGGGATCCCCAGCCACAGCTCCCCGCCCCGGCACCTGCAAAGCGGCCACAGGTGCCCACTGCCGCCAGGCTCCCCGGACAGCTGGAAGGTCCACGGGGTGACCCCCGCCCCGAGCGATATCCACGGAGCCCATGCAGCCGGCAAAAGGCCTTTGTGGCAGCCCTTAGCAAGAGGACCCTGTGTGGTGACACTGAGTGGCCCGAGAGAACTGCAGGGTCAGCCCACAGCCAGCAGCCCCGGTCCAGCCATGCCCCAGCAGGACAGAGACGTGCCAGCGTCCGGCTGCAGGGCTGCCCCCATGAACAAGCGACCCTGGTCAGAAATCCACTAACGGGGCTCCACCAGCATCTCCCAGCACCTGCCTGCGTCCCTCCACCCTGCCCTGCGCTCTGCTGAACCCCCACCAGGCACAATGCAGCGGGTGCCCAAGATCTGCTGGGAGACAAGCAAGGCCTCTGTTGCGCCTGCTCCTTAATGGGGTACTGCCAGCTTACAAACCACTGTGGTTGGACACCCAGGGCCTACTGAAGGGAACCGGAGCTGGGCTCCCAGATCCTGTGTCCTCCCCCATCCCAGTCCCACCAATTTAGACCCCCCTCCCACAGGGGAATCTGACATTAAGGGTCAGATTGGAGCCTTGCTAACCACCATGGAGCTGAGCACATTCACGCCACTGCAGAATCTAGCCTATTGGCTACACAGGAGCTGCAGTGATTTGCACCTGGTGGGAATCTCACCCGAGACTGCAAACCCTTTGGGGCACAGCCCATCCCCTGTGGGGGCTGGCCCATGGTGGGTGATGCCCACACCCACAGAACAAACCCGAATCATTAGCCTGGCTGCTGTTGGGTTTTTCATCCTCAGCCAACGCACAGACACTGCCCAGACACCTGGAGGTGGAGTCCCTGCCCCAGGGAGCCTAGAATAAGGACCCAAAACAGGCAGAATGGAGGAACATTTTGCAAATGGGGAAACTGAGGCATGAAAGGCTAGGGCCAGCTTTTGCAGCCAGCCAGACACGGCAGGAGCTTCTGGCAATCTGGGTTGTGCATAGGGGTGGGGGATCGGAGCCGAGCGGGTTTCGAACCCCAGCACAACACGACTTGTCCAGGGTCCCGCATAGAGTTCATGGCAGAGCTGGGCCTGGAAGCCAGGGCCCCACTGCAGTGCTTTATCCCCACTCCCATCCTTCCCCAAGGGCCATGCTAGCTCAGGGGATGTCCTTGTCCGAAGGTTACCTGGGGAAAGGGTCCAAAGAGGGAAAACAATTGTGGGAGCACACTGAGTGTGGCCAGCTCACATAGTTTTACAGCGAGGCTCCTGGTCTTTGGTGATTTCCTTAAAGCCCCAGCTCCTGGAGTCAGGTGAGAATGTGACAACTACAGCTTGCACTGGAGAGAACAGGCTTCGTGAGAGGCACAGTCACCTGGCGGTGGGGCTGGGGATGCCCAGCTGCCCATGGCAGGGCTCCTGCAGGGCTGGCAGTGCCCCGGATCAGGCCCCAGGCACAGAGAGCAGCCTGCTCCTGGTGAGCCATTTCCTGCTCCCTCCCCGGTCCGGGGGCGCTGATAGCCAATACTCGCCAGCGTTCCTCAGGCCCATGACACATTGGTCATGCTTCCAAATATAACCCAGCCTGGCCCAGGGGCTGAGTGATGGAAAGAACCCTCAGCACACAGCCACACACAGACACTCTGCTCCTGGCCGTTCGCAGGCAGAGACGCCGACTGGGGATTAGTCACCCCCACGCCACACTGCAGGCAGACGCTCTGCTTCCTGGCCAGCCCCAGCTTGCTGCTGCTCCTGGCCCGGGGCTGGGATCCAGGTGGGAAGAGGAACACAAGGCACTGAGCCCATACGCAGGTTCCTCCACATGGCCCCCCAAGGGGCACAGCTACATCCCTCACACGGCCCCTCCACTGTCCCAAGATGCAAGGGGCTCCCCCCCAAGACCCAGCTGCCTTCAGACCTCGTTGGGTAAAGCCAGAATGACCTGACTGGCTCAAATGGGGGCATGTCCCATCTGCCCATCGCACCAAGGGCCACACCTCCATCTGTGTGATTCTGCAAAACAAACTGTTCCAAGTGGGACTGGGGGGCACTGGCAGAGCTGGGGGGCAGAAGCAGGGAGGAATCCAGGGCTGGGATAGCTGGGGCTGTGGGGCAGTATTGAGGGGCACTGGCAGAGCTGTGTGAGGGAAGCCCAGGGCTGGGACAGCACGCAGCTGTGGGTCAGAAGTGAGGGGCACTGGCAGAGCAGGGGGGAGCCCAGGGATGGGATAGCAGGGGGCTCTGGGTTGGGATCAAGGGGCACTGGCAGAGCCTTCTGGGGGGAGCCCAGGGCTGAGACAGCAGGGGGCTGTGGGTCAGGAGTGAGGGACACCAGCAGAGCTGTCTGGGGGGAGCAGGCCCAGCTCCTGTCTGCCCTGTCCAGACTGGAAGCACATGGTTTCCCTGCACTCTCCTGAGAGCCCAACTGCTCAGCACTGGACTCTCCAGCTCTATTTCCCACTTGCCCCCTGCAGAGGAGAGTTCCCAGCAGCTGGGGGCTCCCCCCGAAAGCAGGAGGGCGCAGGGCTCAACCATGCAGGGAACGAGGGACCAGTGGGCGGCTCCAGCCGGTCCCAGAGGAAGCCAGATGCCAGAGGTCAGCCATTCCTCCAGCAGCACCCACTGCAAAGGCCCCTTGAGAGGGGCAGGGAGGGGCCCAGGCGCGCAGTGGGGGAAGCAGCAAGGACAGTGCCCAGTGACCTCCTACAGCATGGCTAATTCACAGCACTGAAGTGAGCCAGGAAAAGGGCCCTTCACTCCAGGGCTGCCCAGAGAGGGGCCCGATCCTGCTCTCACTCCCTGCAAGGCGCTGAGTGGGGCTGCAGGCCCCATCCCCATATGGGAGCGGCTAGCGCCAGATCAGAAACGACACCGGACTGAGGGTCCTACCCCGCTGAGGGCCTCCCCCGGTGGCTGAGTCACCCCCACGCCACATCGCACCAAGGCGGGCCCATCAGGTGTGACCCCACTGGAATGACACTGGTGTAAAGCCAAGCGGAAGCGATGACCGAAGCAAAGCCAGCAGCTGGGACATCCCACCCCCACTGACTTCAAACCCACCTCCAGAGCTAGGCCCAGCAGGCCCTGAAGAGGGAGAGCAAAGGCAGGTAGGCCCAGCTCTCACGCATTTAGCGCCAGTTCAGGACACGAGCAGGAAGGCGGTCCCCAAGCCACGGGAGTCCTGTGACAATGACAGGATCCCAGCTCTGGTTTATTTCCAGCCGGTCTCTAGCCCGTGTCACGGCAGAGAAAAGCTCAGAAACGCGACTCATACACCAAAGCCAGACGCTCAATCACAAAAAGCCCCAAACAACAAGCCAACCGAAATTCCCCATTGGAAAGCCCATCTTGTGATCCCCGGGAGGCTCCGAGCACCGGGGCTGCCAATGCTGTCTTGGGTTGGGGGGGCCATATGGAGACAGAGCAGAGCCTGGTGGAAAGCCGGAGTCGCTTGTTTGCCCCGGGCAAAGGTGTAAACCCCAATCGCAGCCTGCTGGGGAGAGCCGGGTCGTTACAGCGCTGCTGAGCCCCCGCAGTGGCTACAGTGGGAGTCGGGGGCCTGGCTCAGGGGAGCAGGCCAGGACGGAGCTTTCCCTAATATGGCCTTTTGCCTGCTTTTCCTGCCAGGAAGAGCTCGCATCCTTCCAGAGTCGCCTGCTGGGAAGGGAGCTGGGGAGGGGAAGGGAGCTGGGCCGCCCGGCGGCAGGCGAGGCCCCTCGCGTCACGCTCCCATCCGGCTTGTGCTTCCATTTCAGGTGCCCGGCTTCCCCTCCCCCTGCCCCTGCCCGCTGGACAGGAAGTGCCAGCGCAGTGAGTCAGCGTGGGGAGAATTCCCCGGCTCCAGCCCAGCCACTGAGCCGACCCCAGAGAACACAGCCTGCTCACACCAAGCCTCGCAGGGCCAGACTCTGTCGGGAATGGGGCCCGCGGCTCACCCCGCCCGGCGCCCGCCAGGCTGCCATCAGGGGTGTGGTGGGGGGGCGTGGTGGGGGGGCAATGCCTCAGCCTCCTGGGGGTAGATCAAATGTGGTCAAAGGCCAGGACTCGCAGCATGTGCACTGGGCCTGGCCCTTTGAGAATTGGGGCCCGATTTCCACTACCTTGCCCCTTGGGTTCGCAGCCTAGGCACGGCCCATGGGGTGGGGTGGGGGAGCAGGAGGCTCGGAGCCCATTTGATGCCCCAGACCCGAGGCTGGCTGTGCCAGCCCCATGTGCCAGGCTGTACATCGCCCGAGTCGCTTGAGAGGGGGGCAGACACCATCGGGGACTGGTGGCAGCTTTGGGGAGGCTGCAGACCCACGGAACCATGAAGCAGTTCCCAGCAGCATCAGAAAGCAGCCCCTTGCCATGGGAATGGGGCACAGACAAGAGGAGCGGGGGAGGGGTGGTTCATGGATGGCAACACTGATCTCATGATCCCCCCAAACAGGAGGCACTTCAGAAAGCCAGGCCAGGATCATTCTCCCTCTGCTATAGACGGGGAAACTGAGGCACTGGGGGGGGCCTGAGCCCCAGAATCAGAGAGCCCCAGAATCCCGACTCCCAGTCCCAATAACTTTCTGTTGGAAGGGCCCAATTCTGGTGTTGGTCTCACTGATAGTCCAGGGCATTGTGCCTATTTGATTGAGAGCAGAACAGGGACCCTAGCTGATAGACCCTAGCTGGCCCCTGTCCCAGACACTTTGCGGGGGGGGGGGGGGGGGGGGGGGTCGTCTCCAATATGTTCCCCAGTAACTGTCTAAAGCTGACTGCAGTGTATTCACTAGCACTAAGCACCGGTGTCTGATGATTAGACCAGAGAACAAGGGGCTGGGACTCCTGGGTTCTGCTGCCAACTGCTGCCTTAGTTCCCCCACCTACAGATTGCACAGACACAGGGGCTTCACTCATGCTGGCAAAGCACCTTGGGAACCTCCTGGGCAGGTGGCCTGTACAAGCGTCAAGTGCTTCCCCCACGGACAGCATGGTATGGTGGGAGGGGCAGCTGGAAAGCTGGTCAGCAGGGATGGCAGTGTAGCGGGCGAGGGAGGTAGGGCGGGTAGCCGAGCGGGAGCAGCGCTTGGGGCACTGGAGTATTCCAGACCTGGCCCAGCTTGGGCTGTGATAGCAGCCCAGGATCCTGAGTGGGGTGTGTAGCCAGCGTTCATCCCAAATGGAAACACCTTTCACCCCTGGGGTCACTGTATCACCAACCAAAATCCACGAATTGGCCCCCCCCAACCAGGCGTACAAATTGTTCCATTTTAGATAAGAAATGCCAGGTTCTTTTCATTTGTCTTGTCTCAGAGCCTTCACGGCTCCCGCTCTCTCTGCCACCATGAAGACGGGACAGTTAATTATCTTTCTGAATGAAAGCCGACTCTCTTGGAATCACATGCTCCCAGGAGCTGGGGCTTTAAGACACCCCCAAAGACTGGCAGCACAGTATGGCTCAATACCTGCTCTGATTGCTGGAAAACCAGCAACAGCTGGGCTAGAACCCCGCTGGAGAATGGCAGGTGAGAGACGGAAAACTGGAAAGAGACAGCTGCAAAGGAACCTGCCAGAAGCCCTGTCTGTCCCCACCTGGATTTTCATGCGAGCGGCACTTACAACCAAGGCCAGGTTTTCGCCCCCAGCCCTCCGCAGGCATTTAGCAAGAAGCATGCCACTCACCAGGAAGAGCACCCCGTGCTCACCAGCTCACCCCTCCCCCAGCCTGACTTTCCTGCAGCTCGCCCATCGGAGCCACAGAAGGCTGCATGCCAGGCGGTGGTCACCAGCAGCTTGCCCTGGGTGCATCCTAGTATGAAAACAGATGGAAACAGAAATCCACGTCTAACCGGATGACCCGATGCTCTGCCAAGGAGATGGGGGGCGGGGGGTGTTGTTGTCTAAAGGGATGACCCCCAGTTATCTCAAAAGCACCACCCAGCCATCACTAAGTCCAGCCTCACATTCACTGCTGGGCCCTAGGAAAGAGTCATTACCTCCATGTAACAGACAGAGAAACTGAGGTACAGCAAGGGAAAGCGACTTGGCTGAGGTCACAGAGAACAACGGCTTCCCAGTGGAATAGGACTTCCCGTGGCTGCCCAGAGGGGTCTCCAGGTCCCGCATGGGGGGAATTTCATCCTCTCCCCCACAGATGTCTGAAGTATGTCCCCCTCCCTTCCCCACAACCACCGCACCCCTGCCTGATCCTGCTGGCGTCCCACACAGCAAAGCAACTGCTCCTAAAGGCCACTGGAATTCAGTCCACTAGCCAAACCCCTGGATTCACGCCAGGGTTACCGGACTGGGAAGACTCAAACGCACCCCGTGCTGCCCTCCTCGGTGGAGGCTGCTGGCGCGACACCAGCCTCGGCGATGGTACCCCCAACCTGCCAGTCCTTCAGTTGCCCCCTGACCATTCACAGGTCCCTTGGAAAGGAAAAAATCCAGCCCAGGATTAACTGAGGGCATTTCGCTGGCACAAGGCCCAAGCACGGGTGGGGGACCCTCCTGCTCGCAGCCCCGTGGAACAATGCCTGTTTGTGCCAGGGATCAGCTCCGAGACCGTTCCCTGGAGCCGGCAGCACGGCTGCTACGAGGAGCAGCACTGCTGGCATTAGAGCCCTGCGGAAACTGACACCACTGGCGCCAGGGTCACGCCGGAGCTCTCCCCCTGCCAATCACATCCCACTGACCATTGCGTCCCCCAGGCGCCTTTGCGGGGGGCCTCCAGGCGTATGACCCAAGTGTGTGTTGTTAATGCTCCTGCCTCACGGCTTCTCTGGGGAACCACCGCCCAGCAGCAAGCCAGCCGCCCCCATGCCCCAAGCATGGCAGGGCACAAGCCTGGGCTCGTTGCCTCCCTGCTGCGTGAGCCCCAAGGAGGGGAGCACGCGTCTGCCCCTCAACAACAATCAGACTGGGTGAGGCCTGACCCATGGGGGCACCTGCTGCTGTTCAAAGGAAGGGGGAGAGAATGCAGGGAGTTCAACACCTTCCCGCACTCCAGCCCAGCCGGCAACTCTTTACTCTGCTGCCCTGTTGGCAGACCCAGCAAAGGCGGCAGGGCAGGCTGGGCTCTGACTAGCAGCCTGGGCACAGCAGGGAAGGGCACGAGAGCAGCTCACACGGGCGAGAGGGGATGGCTGATCAACTCGCTGCCATGGGGCGGGCGGGCTGAGAGTCACACGTAGCCCTGGCAGCATCTGTTCCGGCCCTGCAGTCTGCGATGAATGGGGACCCTCTCCCACCCTCCGGGCAGCAAGGGCTGCAGGTCACGTCTCCTGCACTCCTGTGTGGAGAGGCTTGGAGCGTGCCAGGCAGGGCCATGCCACGTGCCACAGTTTGAGAGCGGAGCAGTTACGCCCGTGGGTGAGTAGGCCTTTTGGGTGGGAGCAGGCTGGCAGGCGCCTGGCCAGAAACACAGAGAGAAAAGCCCCAAGGACATTTCACGTAGAACAACAAAACGGCTGTTTGTAGAGCAACCTCCTGGATCTGGGAACCGGACGCGGCCCAGTCACACAATGAAGAACTGCTCCCTGCCCACCCCCAGCTCGCGATTGGTGGAGAATTCAACATTAGGCACCGGATCACTGCTCATTCGCTGTAACGGCCTCTTCCCTTCCCTCTCACTGGCCAGCCAGGAGGGCTCCTGGCCTGGAGCTGCGGCAGGCCATGCTCTACATGTCAGGAGGGTGATTTATTACGACAACATGGGAAACGGCCATGCCATGACAGCGTGACTGCTGAGCCCCCGGGAATGGGCAGCACAACCCAGGTGGCACCTGCTCTGTGCAGCCTGAACTCCCACTCGCTGGCCCTGGGCTTGCTGGCAAGCCAAGGACGGGGATTCTGGGCGTTCGGTCTCTTCCTGGGTGGCTGAACTGTCCTGAGGGGCATCACAGGGCAGCCAGTGAATGAGCAATAGGGAGGAGTGGATGTTGCTGAGGATCCTGTGTCCATATCAACTCGATGGAGGAGAAAACTGGAAATCCCAGCAGGACTTGGCCTGAGCTGCCTTTGCTAGCAGAGGGTGGCAAATCAGAGTCTGATGCCCTCTCTCGCCACTCCCTTTGCCGAGGCGGAAACAGCCACGTTCCATTCCGCTCAGGCCCCCTCTGCTTTGGCTGCCACAAGGGACCAGTTTGATGCCAACTGTGGCGGTGAAGGTGTCAGTGACAGGGATCTGCTCTGAGACCCTCCCCACTCGTGACACACAGCCTGGAAGCCCAGCTGCCCTGGGCTGGATCTCAGTCCTGACCTGGCTTGGAGGAGCTCTGGAATTCATCACCAATCCTGCAAGTCAGCCAGCCCCAGAGGTAGGGCCAGTTCTTACAGGGATGGTCCTACCTGACCCAGAGACAGCACCCAGCAAAGCTGGGCACAGAGCTCCACCTGGGGCAGCGCCAGACGTTCACTACGCAGCTCAACTCCCCAGCCCTTGGCTGGCCCCATAGCAGCCCCTCCCCATGGCGAGCTGGACCAGCAACCAACCTGCTTCAACCAGCTGGTCTGTTTGTGCCACAGGGCTTGTCCAGTAGCTCTCAAAAGAGGAGCATCAGCAGCCCTGCAGGGAAATCCTGCACCCCTTCTTCCTTGCTTGGGTGCATTTATTCTCTGGCCCAGGAATAAATGCAAGACTGGGGCACAGAACACCGCTGGGCGGAAGCTCCAAGCTCTGCTGGATTGCTGCATCAGGCGAGGCCTGAGGCACGCCTGAGCCCCACAGGGCTGTTTGCTAAGCAGTTTTGAGGATTCCCCCTGTGCTGCCTACCCAAACCCAACTAGTGTCACTCCCAGACACAGCCGCCAGCAGGCAGACGCTGGGGGGCGGAATCCACTTGGGAGTCACTGCAGGGAGTCGGGGCCAGGAGCAAGGCTGGATTAACTTTTTTTGGACCCAGCCCCAAACATATTTGTGGGCCCCCTTGGGAGCAATATGGTATGGGGTGGGGTGGGGTGGGGGGGGTCGGTCCCCAGAGCGAGGGGCCGGCCGGGGACAATGAGGCAGGCCACGGCATGGCAGGAGCACCCGCACTCCATGCAGCCCAGCATGAGGGCACCATTTACATACTTACAACCACAGACACACACTGCCACGCCCAGCCCTGTGCTGCCAGCCTGCCCCCCTGCCTAGTGCCCTGCCCTTATGCCCAGCACCCTCTCGCCCAGAGACCTCCAGCCACAGATCCTTATGCCCAGCACCCCCTCACTGAGACCTGACCCTATGCCCAGCGCCCCCTGGGCCCGCTATGCCCAGCATCCCCCGCCCAGAGAGGTTCCCTGCTGGCCTCTGACCAAAACTGCACAGTGCCCTGCACACCATACTGCCCGCCCAGCGCCCCCCGCACTGCCCAGCACCCCCCTCATTCCGCACACAATATTTTAAAATTCTGCAATTTTTTTTGTCAATAAATATGGAAGCTCCAGCCTGGCAGTGAGGAGCACAGGCCACTAGCTGCATGGAGGTGGGAGATCACTCTACAGCCTCCCCCAGCCCTGGGACAGGGACTGAGCAGTGAGGCTGCACCCGACCCTGACACAGCGAAAGGGCCAGGCCTGCCCCAGAAACACCTGGAGCCCTGCCCCTCTGCGCCAGGTGCTCCAGATATGGACAGACACGCTCCTCCTGGCAGCAGGATCCTAGTGTGAGGGGATCCAGATGGTAAGAGGTTTCTGTGTGGGGCAGTCTGGGTGCGGGCGGCTCAGTGGGGGATCTGGACGCACAGGGAATGTCCCAGGTGCAGGGGCCGTGGGACTCTGCAGGGGCTTCCAAGTGAAGGTGGTTGGGGCTCAGCGCGGGGTATCTAGGTGTGGGGAGCTCAGCTGGGGGGTCTGGGTGCAGGGGAGGTGGGGTTCATTTGGGTGGGGGTCCTGGTGCAGCTGGTGGGGCTCAGTGGGAGTGTGTGGGGGCTCATCCCAGTGGTCCAGTTGCAGGGGAGATGGGGCTTGTCAGGGTGGGGGTGTGATGGGCCTGCTTAATGGGGGAGTCCCCGTTGCTGCTGATGGGATGTTGCATGCCGGGCTCCCGCTTCCCATACCCCCTGTCCCTTCCCCACCGCTCCATCCCCATCCCCTCCCGCCCACTTCCTCCCCCCCCCACCTGCTTCCATCCCCATCCCCCCCCCCTCCTGCCCGCGTCCTTCCCCCTCCCGCCCGCTTCCTTCCCCCTCTCCTCCCCCTCTCGCCTGCTTCCATCCCCACCGCTCCATCCCCATCCCCTTCCCTCTCCCGCCCGCGTCGTTCCCCACCGCTCCATCCCCTCCCCAGCCTGCTCCCTGCCACGCCCCACAGGGGTCACTCTCTGTCGCACCGAAAGCGGGGAGCTCCCAACGCGCGGGGGGAGGGAGCTCACCCAGCAGGAGGCCGAGATGCTGGGGTCCAGCTGCAAAGTCGGTGGAGCAACACCCTCTTTTTTCAGCTGGGCAACTCAGCACTCACAGAAGGGGGGGGAGTGGCATGTGACCCTGTGTGCCCCCCACACCTTCCTCTGTTTGGGGGCAATGCCCACGGGCATTCCCAGTCCCCCTGCTCCTCCCAAGGGCTGCTTCCCTTTTCTTCTCCCTCACTTTCTAAAAGGAAGCAAAGAAATCTGCAGGGGGACCTGTTTTCATTCCTCCAGGAGTACCCGACACAGACCTCCCAGTGCCCAAAGCGCCCACACACACAGACCCCTGCCCCAGATCCCCCCGAGACCCACTCCCCCACACCCTGCCTGTCCCCCAGCCACACTCACCGCCCGCTGGGAAGCGACTATGTCCATGTGTGGGCTGAGACGGCAGCACAGCTGGGGCCGGTCGGAGATCGCTCTGGCCCCTCAGGAGCAGTGCAATCAGCCAGGACAAAGCGGGAGTGGGGCCTGCCTGGGCCGGGCTCCCTCAGGACCCACTTGCCTGGAGGGGCCAGCCAAGACCCATGCATTGCCCAAGACAGCCCTGCCCGTGCCCTGGTCCCAAGCAGTTTGGCCTGGGGAGGTGGGCAAGGCCCCACAGATGGCAGGCAGCAGAGACTGCCCAAGCCAGAGCCATGCTGGGGAGTGGATCAGATCCCTGGGACGTGAGCCCCAGAAGCCCGCCCAACCCAGCTGCGCTACTGGCCCCACACTCAGGGGCCAGAAGTGGGGAGGCAGGTGAAGAGGAGTCAGCGTTGGGTGGGGCCTTGGGGCAGAGTGGGGAGGGGAGTTGGGGCCACAGTCCTGACACCGGGGCCCCTTCTGAGTGTGGGCCCGGCACCATGGAGCCACTGGTGCCATGGTAAAGCCAATATTGGCCAGGTACACCCCTTCGCCGAGACACACCAACAATGGGGAAACACAAGAAGGGTGAAGGCAGCCTGGCCTAGTGGACAGAGCAGTCGGCTGGGACTTGAAAAACCTGGGTTCTATTCCCAACTCTGCTGGGTGAGCACAGGCAAGTCGCTTCCCCGCTGTGTCTCAGTTTCCCCAGCTGTAAAATGGAGATGACACTGACCCCCAGCAAAGTGCACTGAGATTAATGCAGAGCAAGAGCCAAGGATGATTATTTTCCCCAGGATGGCTAAGGAACCGTTTTCAGCTCCCCAGATGCATGGTGCTGGGATCCACCCCAATTCTCAGAGATCCCAGCACTAACAGACACAGAACCAAGCCCTTCACCCTCACAGCCAATGCTCATCGGGCACAACACCACGCCCCTCCCTGGGATGGAGCTACATGGGAGGCCAGCGCTCAGAGACTTGCCCAAGGTCACAGGTGAGTCAATGGCAGAGCTGGGACCAGAGGCCGGGTTGGCTCCTAGCTGGCTGGGCCACATGGCCACCCAAACACTGCTGGCTGTCTCAGAGCAGGGACAAACTCACAGGCTGTAAATCCTCCACCTGCTAAGCCAGCCAGCCAGTCCCTCTGCTGGGGGAGTCCCCCTCACCTCCGAGCTCAGGCGAGGGGCCTCAATATGGCACACCCCTGGGCTGGTCCCAACCCAATGAGGGTAACCCAGGGCCTCTGCCATCCCCTTCCCCGCATAAGATGGGGCTGCAGGCCCTGAAGACAGCAGCCGTATGGCAGGACCGGAAGCTTCCCAGGAGGAGAACACTGCTGCACTCGTGGTAACGGGACAGAAGGAACCCATGGGAAAGACCTGAGCCTCCACTGGGTTTGGTATCATAACAATTCCCCCACTGCCAGGACTTGAAGATTTTCATGGCGCTGCCCGCCCTAGCCACTCAGGACACGCTGGGGGAAGTGGGGAGAGAAGCCAGAATCTCCTGCACAGGACTCTGCCACTTGAGCTACAGGAGACTCTCCACTAGCCATTAGCAGTATAGGGCCTATGGCATATTGCCAAACAGGCCCAATTCTGGCCACTAGAGGGCAGCAGCGCACACAATCCAGTAGCAGCTTGGGGCTCAGCCCAGTGCTATGACCCTCGGGGAGGTCTTTTACCTTCATAATGGCATTTCCTTCCCCCACTCTACCACTCCCGTGACTGGTTTCTAGCCCTGCCCTTGGGCACCGAGCTGCAGAGAACCCTTTTGCTGACCACGCCCAGGTGATGCCCCTGCCCCTTCAGGCTGCTCACAGTGGCTGCCAGGTGGGGACGAAGGACTGAAGAGCCTATTGTGCTGTGCTAGGCGCGGCAGCAGAGCATCTGGGCCCATCTCAGAGGCAGGCTTGAGCAGAGGGAAACTCAGAGCAACGGTGTCCTGGGCTGCCCTTAGCCTGCCCAGCCCCACCAGGGCGATTCAGCCCCCAACGAAGGACTCCAGTTGGGTGCATGTGTGGGGCGCCTGCGGGTGGGTGGGTTCATGTGCGTCTTGCTTTGCAATGATGACAAGTGAGGCCCAAATCATTCCAAACCCTGGCGACTGATCTGCCCCCTTCGGGAGCTGGTGCCTGGGGGGTACCCGCTGCAAGGGGCCAGGCCTCACTACCCCTATGAGCACCCACTGGTGCCCTGGCCTGCTCCCAGTGGGATCACACATGGACCGACCCACGTGCCGGTGACCAGGTTGGCCTAGTGTTGGCAGCTGGCCAGGTCCCCTCTACACAAGTGTTTCCCTGTGTTGTAAGTGGCTCCCCGGACTCAGCTCTAGAGATGGGATCTAACAATGCTCTGGGTCTGATCAGGGGTTTCTCCGAGCCCTGATTGTCTCCCCAGGGGCAGCTGAGGGCAGGTATCCCCCGGACACCAGGCTGGCTCCAGCTGCCAGTCCACTGGGAGATCCACAGTCACGATACAACCTCCTGCTGCAAGGCCACCTCCGGACATGACTGCCTTTCACCCAGCGGGATCCAGGAGCAGCCTGCGAGCCAGGTTCGCTGGCTAACGCAGCCCACCCTGGGTAGATGGGACCCAGCAGCACCCCACGTGCTCTTCCCATGGCAGCTGGGGAACTGTCCCAGCCCCTCGCAGGGCCCCTCTCCTCTGCCGCAGCAGGGCTGAGGCCAAAGTTCGGATGCTCCCAGAACAGCCTGGGCCCTGCCCTCTGTGTAGACACAGCACTGTATTCACCCTCCCCACTCCCCCTTGCATCTGACTGGCAGGAGGAGCCCAGCAGAGCAGCTGCTGCTGCAGATTTATTGTCCTCCCCCATCAGCTGGCTCCCTCCTCGTCCCCCACATACAAACACCTGCCACCAGAGCGAACCGCAAAGGCCCCCGCCCAGAGCACTAGCAAGGCTGGGACTCCCGTGGGAGAGCGCCATCCGGTGGGCACTGCAGGCTGAGCTCACCCAGCCCCAGGTGCGCCCAGCTGATGCAAGCGAGGAGACAGCCGGATGGGAGCGCCACCCCTCCCCACCCCCTCCAGCGGCCCGTCCTGCCCAGACATGACCCTGGAGCTCAGCACGCCAGCTGCAGCAGGAGCTGTTCCTGCAGACAGGCCCTGCCCTGCGCCTGCAGGCTAGGAGCACGGGGAGCCTGGGTGCCGGGTCCCAGTGCCCACCATGGGCAAGGCGTAGTCCAGCGCCAGGCAGGGAAGGGCCTTGGCAACTCCTGCTCAGGGATCCCCCTGGATTCTCTGCTCCCTCCTGGCTGCAGTTTGGCCATGGGGGGTCTGCCAGGCCCGTCTTGCCCAGGTACCATTTGCCCCCACCCCAGCAGCACCCAGTCCCAGCTGCCGCACACAGAGATAGGGGGAGCCAAGTCTCTGATCACCCATGCCTGGGGATGCCCTGGCACGAGTGGGCTCACACCCACAGCCACATTCACTGCCTGGAGTTGAGCCCTCCAGGAGCCCTGGGCTTCGTTCGGACACTGCTGCCCAGGGGTGGGACCCTTGTTTAGGAAAGGCTGCTCCCCGCATTACCCCTCCGGGACTGGGGCAACCCTGGCCTGCAGTCTGCTCACCATCACGCCATCAGAGTATGTCCCTCTCAGGGATGGGAGCGGGCAGCCGCCAGGTGCCTGGGCAGCCACTGTGTGCAAGGGGCAGAGCACGCCCCCCGAACAAGGCCCGTCGCCATCGAGCTGCGGCCCGTCACTGCAGCAGCAGCACCTGCAAGGAGGCTCTAGCGGAGGTCTTCGCAAAGAGGCTTGTGGGCTGCGTGGGCTGCCTCCCCTCCCCTCAGGACGGAGCAGTCCCAGGAGCTGCTCTGCCCTTTGCTCCTTGGCCTCAGTACCTCGGTCTCTTCACCCTCTGCCCCAGCGCTGGGTCCACCAGGGCCTATCTCGCACTGTCCCACACCACAGCAGACGCTGAGCTCCGCCTCCCCACGCCTGCCCTCTGGCCATTGCCCCCCCAGACCACAGCAGAGCCTGCTCTGACCAGGTGACCTCCTGCCTTATGAGACTGGCCCAAAGTACCTCCCAGTTGCCTCAGCTCAGCTCTGCTCCACCACCTCTGGCAAGTGACCAGGTGAGGGTCCAACACAGCGCATAAACCCTCAAGTGCTCACTTATCTACGGTATTTATCTGGCCCCTACCACCACAGCACCTGAGCCCATATGTAACCTCCCAAACCCCTGGGAGGCAGGCCCATGCTATTACCCTCTGTCATAACCATACAGCTAAGGGTAGCATAAAATCCCTCCTTTACCTGTAAGGGGTTAAGAAGCTCAGATAACCTAGTTGGCACCTGACCAAAAGGGGAGAAGATGCTTTCAAATCTGTGGGGGAAGATTTTTGTTCTGTGTTTCTG
This sequence comes from Chelonia mydas, assembly GCF_015237465.2. Lineage (NCBI taxonomy): Eukaryota > Metazoa > Chordata > Testudines > Cheloniidae > Chelonia > Chelonia mydas. Next base: position 781,617 of record NC_051252.2, on the reverse strand, counting down.
TGTGTTCTCTCTGGGTCAGCGAGGAACCAGGGCAGGGAAAATACATCTCTTAAAGCCATACCTGAACTAAGCATCTAAGACTACAAATTGTAAGTAACAGGAAGGAAATACATTAGATTATCTTTTGTTTTAGCTTGTGAATTTTCCCTGTGCTAAGAGGGAGGTTTATCCCTGTTTTTTATAACTTTGAAGTTTTGCCTAGAGAGGAATCCTCTATGTTTTAAATCTTATTACCCTGTAAAATTACCTTCCACCCTGATTTTACAGAGGTGTTTCTTTTACTTTTTCTTTATAATAAAGTTCTGTTTTTTAAGAATCTGATGGGTTTTTAGTGTCCTAAAAACCCAAGGGTCTGGTCTGTGCTCACCTTGTTTACCTATCTGGTTGGTAGATTATTCTCAAGCCTCCCCAGGAACGGGGGTGAAGGGGCTTGGGGGGATATTTTAGGGAAACAGGAACTCCAAGTGGTCCTTTTCCTGAATCTTTGTCTAACTCACTTGGTGGTGGCAGCAGTACTCATCCAAGGACAGGGAAGGATTTGTGCCTTGGGGAAGTTTTGAACCTAAGCTGGTAGAAATAAGCTTAGGGGGTCTTTCATGCGGGTCCCCACATCTGTACCCCACAGTTCAGCGGGGGGAGGGAACCCTGACACCATCTGTAGCAAAGCGACGACTCACTGGTGCAGCGCCTCCTGCTGGTCATCTAGGAATTAGCTCTTTTCCAGCTTACAGCACGCCCTCTGCAGGTTGGTGTCTCGCCTGCCGCTGGCCCTGTGCCCCTCCCAGACCCCTGTGCCCTTTACCCTGGTGTTCTGCCCCAGCAGTACCCCTATACTCTAGGTCTCCCCTCCCAGGCAAACCCCCAACCCTCTAAATCCACCTTGCCTCAGTGGCTACTGCCTGTCATCATCTAGCCCCCGCTCACTAGGGCAGCCTGCAGTCCGTAATGGCCACTCATCACTGGCAAGGCGGTAGGACCTGCTGCCTTTGCCTATCCCAGGCTACACCTCTGCAGCTCCAGTACCTCTATAGGCCTTCAACAAGGCCTGCAGTCAGGGGAGTTGCCAGGCTGGAGCTCCTCTTGCCCTTTTCCCCAGCACTCCCCTGCTTCAGGTACCTTGCTCCCAGGCAGCTAGCCCTTCCCACTCCAGGGCTAGAGTGAGACTCCTCCAACTTCTGGCCCACATCCCTTTTATCAGGCCAGCTGGGACCTAACTGAGCTGGCCACAGCTGTGGCTGCTTCCCCAATCAGCCTAGCTTTTCCTTGCCACAGCCCTCTCCAAGCCTGCTTTTAACCCCTGTTTTACTGGAGTGGGGCAGCTGCCCCACTACACCCTGATTATTCAGATGGGGAAACTGAGGCACAGAGCAGCTAGGTGACTTGACCAGGGTCACCCAGGTAGTTGGTGGCAGAACAGGGATTTGAACCCGGGTCTCCCAAGTCCCACTCTGGGACACTAAGCCACTGTGCCATCCTTCCTCACCAAGACTGGCTCTCCCTGGCTGTCTGGTGAAGACTAGCCACACTGGTTGCCTTCTCTGAGGGGTCTGCCATGAGCCCTACCCAGGGATTGGAAGCAAGCCCCACTGGGAGCTGCGCAGGGTAACCAATGAGACGAAGCGGGTGCTGCTCAGCCTCCAGTCAGGACCTGTCCAGGGCCCCACGCCAGCAATTTTAGGCTCTTGTGCAGCAGCTGCACCCTTGGGGCATACAAATGGCAGGTCCCTCCCCAGCCTGCACTGTGGTTCAGCCTCACACCCAGCACTCACCTCATCCTCCCTTGGGGCAGCCAGGAGAGCCAGGTCCTGGGAGCGACACTTTCCCAGCAAAGCGAAAGGCAGAGAGACAGATAAGCTCGGCACTTGCCACGCCCTGTTCCTGGAACAACCCCACGCCACCTGGTTTTACAGCCACACACGGCAGCTGCTGGCAGCTGGAGGGGGCTAGTACAGCATGGAGGATGGGTCCAGCAATGGCTATTAGCCAAGATGGTCATCTGACATGAAAGGAGTCGCTCCCCTCCCCTGTACTGTACCCCATGCTCTGGGTGTCCCTAAATTTCCGACTGCCAAATGGTGGGACTGGACAACAGATCACTCAATGGCCCTGTTCTGTTCATGCCCTCTGAAGCACCTGGCACTGGCCACTGTCAGAAGACAGGACACTGGGCTAGGTGGGCCATTGGTCTTTCCCAGTCTGGCCGCTCTTATGTTCTTAGCAGCCAACACGTGCCCTCTGACAGGCGTCTATCCTCTCTGCCCAGGCAGGATAATGGATTCCATTTGGAGGACCATCATCTCAACAGGCCCCAAACTCCCCCTTCATTATTGGTGTGTATTATGCTAACAATCGCATTCAGGGCTCGGTTGCGCTGGGCACTGTATGTACCCCCAGTGACAGACAGTCCCGGCCCCACAGGGCCTGCAATCTGAACAAGGCAAAACATGGGAGAAGAAATGGACCCAACTGGCAGAGCCAGGAGCAAACCCAGGCTCCCACCCCCTCCACCAGCCCACCCCACCTTTCCACTCACTAGGTGCTACTTGTTTGATCCTTCTTGCTCAAGCAAACCCTGGGCAAATCTGGGTGTGAAGGGGTTAAACAGAGAACGGCTAAACAGAGCAAGGGGACCAGCCAGTATATTAGCCACAAACTCCCAGACCGCAGAACCCCGCTCTGTGATGAGAGCCCATAGCGTGCAGTGTCACAAGGGCGCTGATCGGCAAGGGGGTGTACAGACCACTGCCCTGGGGGAAGATCCCCCTCACTAGGCCTGGCCCATGTGGGTTTGCATGGCTTGGCACCAGCCCAAGGTGCAGGCGCTGCCCCGAGGGGCATGCTACCCGTATGCCAGGGGAGCCGCTGCGGAAGGCAGGTGAGACGCAGGGGCACATCTCTTCTCACAGTTTGCTAGTGCCGCATGGGTCCCTGCTCCGGCTGCCCCACTCAGCACTGCCACAATGCTTGTAATCTGACATGAAAGGAGTTCACTCCCCTCTCCCGGCCCTGTACTGTACTCACACAGCCGGATTAGCTAGGCCTGGAGATTGCTGATTATCGGCGGGTGAATCATTAACGACGTGCTCTGGGGCCGGCTGACGTGCACAGGCAGAGCACTTACGCTCTCACACTAACCACCAGCCATGCCAGTTATTCACCCCCAGTTGGCCTCTTCCCAGGAACGGCTCCCTCCCTCCTCCTTCAGTTACCAATGGTAAACCTCGCCTTGGGAGGGGGAAATCCGGCACCCGTCCTTGACGGGCCTTGGGGCCCCACTGCCCCAAGTCTGCACAGTCCCAGGCTCCTGCTAGGCCCAGCTGCTCAGTTTTGGATGGTAAAACGCTTCTAGACCCCAGACTCCCAGCTCAGCTTGCCTGGTTCCAGGCCCGCCTCCTTGGCCCCTGTGGCCCAGTGAGGTCAGGGTGCTGCTGGGCCTGGGCCCTTGCTCCTGGGGCCAGCAACAGAGGGGCTGGGAGTGCCTTGTGGCGCCCACTCCTGGCTGATTATGGGGTGGTGCTGAGCGCCAGAGGGCACTCGCAGCCCAATGACAGGGAGCTGACGGTGGTGGGAAGGGCTCCCTGGGGGGCAGAGAGAAAAGGGGGGGGGCAGGGTTTGAAGGGTAACCCAAGAACACACCAGCAAGGTGGGAGTGGGGAGCAATGCCCCCTGCTTAGAGTCTTGTGCCATCCCAGACGGGGCCGAGTCAGGGAGGGAGCACAGGCTGGCGGTGAGAGCAGGGCCTGGAAGTAAGGCACTTGGCCGGACGTGCTGCACAACCTCCGGGCAGGTCACTTCCTCTCCGAGCCGCAGGTCCCAATCTGTAAACCGGGGATACCGACCCTGACCCTCCCTATGGGGGAGATGAAGGTACCGAGTGTCACGGGTGAACACATGCCACGGGCCAGCTCACACAGTTAGCCCTGGAGATGACCAGTTTGAGTCCTGGCCTCTCAGCCAAGATGGTGGCCATCACCTCGTTAAGAGCGTTGAGATCCTAGGCTGGCAGGTGCTAGGTGCCGATGTTAGCCTGGGGCAGGGCAATGGTCCATACTGCTGCTGGGAGAGGGGATCCTATGGGGGAAATATGCCCCCTGGCCTCCCAACTTAGCCCAGCTAATTACCCATGTCACAGCCAGGTCACCTTCACCCGGGTCAGTCACCCAGGCTGTAAACCCACATCCACGGAGTGGACTGCAATGTTGGGCAGATAGCGCTGGGGCTTCCCATCCCAGGCACACCCCTAGGGTGTGCCGCAGCAACAAGCAAACCTGCACCTGCACCCGCTGCTGCCACGGTAGCCAGCACTGAGGACCCTAGCGCACGGCTGGCATGAGGCAGACGCAGACACATGCAACAGGCACGTACAGCAAGTGCCTGCCCTGACGCTGGGGCGAGAGGCGCTCGCGGGAGCAAAGGGAGCACCAAAGGGAGCAAAGGGTGGGCTCTAGAGCAGGCCATGCCAGGTCCTCCAGGAACTGGCCTGAGACCCCAACAAACTCGTTACAGGGAGGTCCCTGAGCAGCCACAGGCTGGCAACAGCCTCGCCCAGGGGATTTAGCCACTGGTTTCTGTTTCAGATCTCCTTCAAAGGACAAAGGCGCAGCTCCAGACCTCGGAAACACTGTCCCCCACCCCCTCCGGGCTGCTGGGCCAGATCCTGACCCACGGCACAGAAACCAGCCCCTGCCCGTAGCTGTGACAACTTCACCGCAGCCCTGCCACTCAGAGCCCCCCACCGCGAGAAAACCCAGCCCCCCGCACGCCCTCCGGCATGGCCGGGCTACTGCCAGTGTGGGTGGCCGCTGCCCTGGCCCCTGGCTTCACCAGGGAAGCGGCCCGGGGCCAGATCAGGATCCCCAGGAGCCACGCGGGGCGGCTCGTGCCACGTCGAGAGGGGCAGGACCCGGGGCCGGCAGAGCCGATCCCGGGAATGTCCCGGATCGCAGCGGACAGGGCACAGCCCGGCCGGCCCCGCGGGCGCCCGGTAACCGCAGGCAGCCTGGGGCCCCGGCCAGCGGGCGAGCCGGGAGCAGGAAACGCGCCGCGGCCTCGGGCTTCCCAGCGCCGGGGGGCTCCGCATTGTCTCCGCGGGGGGCGCAGGGGGCGGCGCCCGGCAGCTCCCAGGCCCGGGCACGTCCCTGCAGCGGGGTCCGGCTCCCGGGGCGGGCGGGCGGGGCTGGGAATCCGCCTCCGCGCGGCGGCGTCCGCGGGCCGAGCTCAGCCGCCCCAGCGCGACACCCCCGGGCCGCCGCGGGCGCTCTTGGGGCGCCGGGAGGCAGCGGGGATGGGCCCGGCGGGCGGGCGGGCAGAGAGGCCCCCGCTCCGGGCACCCCCAGCCACCGACCCCAGCGCCAGCTCCAGCCGGGCTCCGGTCCGCTCCCCCGGCCGCACAGCGGGCGGCCCCGGCCCCGGCGAGGCGGGGCGCAGGCCGGGCACTCACCAGGTAGTTCATCTTCCCCGGGCGGCCCCGGCAGGGCCCCGCCGGCCGCACAGCGGCGATCCCGGCGCTCGGCGCAGGCTGCCCGCCCCAGGCCCGTCAGCGCATCGTCCCGCGGGCCCAGGCGGCGCGGCGCGGCCCGGCTCGGCTCGGCAGCTCCGCACCGCAGCGCTCCCCCGGCCGACTGGCCGCCAGCGCCGGGCTGGCCAGGGAACTGCCCGCCTCCAGCGCCGCCCACCGCCGGCCGCGGCCCGAGAGCAGGGGCGGCGCGAGCCCAGCGGGGGAGCCGAGCCGGGGCGCGCGCGCGTGTCCGAGAGAGACGGGCTGGGCGGGTGCGAGGGGGGGGTGCGTGTGACACGGGGCTGGGTGTGTATCTGATTGACATGGGCCGTGTGTGTGAGTGATGGGTGGTGTGTGCGTGAGAGCAAGAGAGAGAGAGAGAGGGGCTGTGTGTGAGTGTGTGATAGGTGGGGTGTGCGTGTGTGTGAGAGAGATGGGCTGTGTGTGTGCGATAGGTGGGATGTGTGAGTGAGTGTGTGGGTGACAGAGCACTGGACCCGGACCCAGGAGATCGGGCTTTGATTCTTGGCTCTGACACACTGCCTGTGTAACCCTGGGCAAGTCATTCTGGCCGGGTTGGCTTACAAGTTTTACTGCTAGAATGATGCCAGAGGCGGCTGTGAGTTGTTACCACAATAATAGTACCGCTAAAAGCCTCAGGGTGGACCCAGTTTTACCCATATAACGGACCTTATACCAGTGTGGTTCATACAGAAATTGCTCACTTGCATACCAGTCTAATTGTGTCCACATTAGTTGGAGTTTGTTGTAGCAATAAAACTTTCTGGTGCACACAAGTCCTCTGGGCCAGATTGGCACGTGTGGCTGGATTTTCCACAGCTCAGCTCTGAAATCAGAGCTGGATTTCCCAAGGTGCTTTGTGGCCAGCAGTTTCTACTGGGACACCTAGGGACAGATTTGATGCCCCTTAGGAAAAACTGGCCTCTTATTGTGGTGCTCACTGGGAACTGAGGGAGGCTGAATGTCCGGCTTCAGTTCAGCAAACCACTTACATATGGGCATCACTCATAAAACATGGGAGTAATCTCCTTGGCTTCAATGCGTGCTTACAGCTACTCCCAGCATCCCTGCCCCGTCCATAAAATGGGGATAATCCGTTCTTTCTCCCGGCCTTTTTCCCCGTCTCTTAAGGGTAGACATTTTGTGCCCAGCATGATGAGATCAAGACCTAAGTTAGGGCCCTGAGACCGTATTGAAAGATGCATACGAGTGGGGATGACCACGGGGAAGCACAGCCCAGAGGAGAGAGGAACCAGTACACGGGATAAGTGGGCTGTACGCCCAGCTCTTATTAATTGTATTACAATCATGTCCAGAGCGTGCGTGGTGCTGTACAAACATGCAGGAATGGATGGCCCATGCTGTGAAGAGCTTGAAAGGGTCAGGGGAAAGGTACAACATAGGAGGGAAGGTTGCATGGCAGACAGAATAGTGCTCTGGACCGGCGTTAGGAGACCTGGCTTCTCTTCCTGCTGTGCGACCCTGGGCAAGTTCTTTTCCCTCCTATGCTGTGTCTCTCCGGGCTCTTTGGAGCAGGGACTGTCTTATCGCTTGTTCCTACAGCACCCGGCACACCTGGGCCCTGACCCTAGGTGCCACCAGAATGTACATAATGCAGCCCCCTGGGAACCTCTTTTCTCCATGAAAATTGGTGATGTAAACGAAACTGTTGTCACACTTGTAACAAGGATTTGGGTTTTGTCTCCCCGCCACCCCCCACAGCTGATGGGGGGGGGGGGGCAGGGGTTTGGCAACAAACCAGAAGAAAAAATGGCTGCTGCTGCTGCTTTAAAAAAAAAAATCTGATGGCGGGGGGGGAATGAAACCAGATTTTTTTGTCCACGAAGGTTGTCAGGGGAGAAGGAGGGAAACGCTCTTAGGGAAAGAAAGTGACCCGCTGTCAGAAATGTCACTGGGCGAGACCACGCAATGCTTGGCAGCGCCGCTGGCCTTTAATTTATATGAGAATTATACACAGTCCTCCAGCCCTGCCTCCACCGCCCCAGGCCTGGACGGCGAGCTCCTGGCAGGCATCCCCGGGGCTCTGGGACCTGGGCCTGGGCCCGGGCGCACCCAGGGCGGTGGCTGTGCGGGCGCTGCAGGAAGGCCGTGCCAAGCCGTGCAGAGGAAAGGGGGCAGAGGAGCAAGTGTCACTGGCAGAGCGGAGGGGATGCTGTGGAAAGAAATGAGGACACGTAAGGAGGGACGACACAGCTATGAAGGGATTGTAAGACAAAGACAGGAAGCTGGAACGGGGTGCCGCACAAGAGAAGGAGCCTGCATAGAGATGCAAAGAGGGGCTGGCGCAGGCAGTAGGAAAGGCAAGGACAATTATCTTAGCAGCTGCACGTTGCACCAGCTGGCCTGGGGCTTTGTGGGCATCATAGAATCATAGAATATCAGGGTTGGAAGGAACCTCAGGAGGTCATCTAGTCCAACCCCCTGCTCAAAGCAGGATCAATCCCCAATTAAATCATCCCAGCCAGGGCTTTGTCAAGCCTGACCTTAAAAATTTCTAAGGAAGGAGATTCTACCACCTCCCTAGGTAACGCATTCCAGTGTTTCACCACCCTCCTAGTGAAAAAGCTTTTCCTAATATCCAACCTAAACCTCCCCCACTGCAACTTGAGACCATTACTCCTTGTCCTGTCCTCTTCTCTTCTACCACTGAGAATAGTCTAGGACCATCCTCTTTGGAACCACCTCTCAGGTAGTTGAAAGCAGCTATCAAATCCCCTCATTCTTCTCTTCTGCAGACTAAACAATCCCAGTTCCCTCAGCCTCTCCTCATAAGTCATGTGTTCCAGACCCCTCATCATTTTTGTTGCCCTTCGCTGGACTCTCTCCAATTTATCCACATCCTTCTTGTAGTGCGGGGCCCAAAACTGGACACAGTACTCCAGATGAGGCCTCACCAATGTCAAATAGAGGGGAACGATCACGTTCCTCCATCTGCTGGCTATGCCCCTACTTATACATCCCAAAATGCCATTGGCCTTCTTGGCAACAAGGGCACACTGTTGACTCATATCCAGTTTCTCGTCCACTGTAACCCCTAGGTCCTTTTCTGCAGAACTGCTGCCGAGCCATTCAGTCCCTAGTCTGTAGCGGTGCATTAGGTTCTTCCATCCTAAGTGCAGGACCCTGCACTTATCCTTGTTGAACCTCATCAGATTTCTTTTGGCCCAATCCTCCAATTTGTCTAGGTCCCTCTGTATCCTATCCCTGCCCTCCAGCATATCTACCACTCCTCCTAGTTTAGTATCATCCGCAAATTTGCTGAGGGTGCAATCCACACCATCCTCCAGATCATTAATGAAGATATTGAACAAAACCAGCCCCAGGACCGACCCTTGGGGCACTCCACTTGATACCGGCTGCCAACTAGACATGGAGCCATTGATCACTACCCGTTGAGCCCGACAATCTAGCCAACTTTCTACCCACCTTATAGTGCATTCATCCAGCCCATACTTCTTTAACTTGCTGACAAGAATACTGTGGGAGACCGTGTCAAAAGCTTTGCTAAAGTCAAGAAACAATACATCCACTGCTTTCCCTTCATCCACAGAACCAGTTATCTCGTCATAGAAGGCAATTAGATTAGTCAGGCATGACTTGCCCTGGGTGAATCCATGCTGACTGTTCCTGATCACTTTCCTCTCGTGTAAGTGCTTCAGGATTGATTCCTTGAGGACCTGCACCATGATTTTTCCAGGGACTGAGGTGAGGCTGACTGGCCTGTAGTTCCCAGGATCCGCCTTCTTCCCTTTTTTAAAGATTGGTACTACATTAGCCTTTTTCCAGTCATCCGGGACTTCCCCTGTTCGCCATGAGTTTTCAAAGATAATGGCCAATGGCTCTGCAATCACAGCCGCCAATTCCTTTAGCACTCTCAGATGCAACGCGTCCGGCCCCATGGACTTGTGCACATCCAGCTTTTCTAAATAGTCCCGAACCACCTCTTTCTCCACAGAGGGCTGGCCACCTACTCCCCATGCTGTGATGCCCAGCGCACCAAGGAGGCCAGAATGGCTCTGTGACTCACTGTGTGACCCTGGGGCAAAACTGTAACTCAGTTTCTCCATCTGTAAAATGGGGTGATGATCCTCCTGCAGTGCTGCAAGATCTCTCGATAAAACACACCGTGGAGCTGATTTCTCTGTGGACAGGAGGATGTGTTCAGCCTGTGTGGGGGTGGGGGTGGGGGAGAATGGGTGGGTTTTCCTTGAATCAAACCACTTCCTAAAGAATCGGGGGGCCACGTTCACAGCTCCCCTTCCCCTTGTGCAGTAATTCACAGCTGTGCAATTTGGGTGTGAAATGCCACTGCGTCTGTGGTAATTCTACAGCCACTTTGCATGGCTGTAAACAATTGCACAAGAGGGGGGAGGGATAGCTCAGTGGTTTGAGCATTGGCCTGTTAAACCCAGGGTTGTGAGCTCAATCCTTGAGGGGGCCATTGAGGGATCTGGGGCAAAAATTGGGGATTGGTCCTGCTTCGAGCAGGGGTTGGGACTAGATGACCTCCTGAGGTCCCTTCTAACCCTGATATTCTATGATTCTATGAAGAGAATCCAGCTTCTGGGAACGGGAGTGAACACTGTGGTATTGTCTAGTGCTGAAAGAAGGGCACCTGGGAGTCAGGACTTCTGGGCTCTTTCTATTCACAACTCTGCCACTGGGGGACCTTGGCAAATCTCTGTGTGGCTCAGTTTTGACCCATCTGTCCCATGGCTCGAAGAACACTGCGGGGGTGGTGGGAGGCGTAACACCAGCACTGCATGTCTGTAAAGAATACCGAGATCCTTAGATGAAAGATGTATATCCTGGTGCCCAGACAGCAAGACGATGGTTTGTGAACAGAGACAGTCCCAGCAGAGGAGAATGATCACACCCAGCGACACGGCCCGGGTTCCCTGTGCTTGGCCACGACACCCCCCTGGACGTAGTCAACAGGCCACATGCAATAGCTAGCGATGACTGCCTGCAGTCTCCCTGGGGCGTGCCTGGGAGGGCCTTTTCTTCGTCTGGCCCTGCAGCAGCCCCCTGCGAATGAGCAGGCCTGGTTTGGGCATCTTGCTCCAGCCCTGCTAGGTGGAAGCTCCTGGATTCGCCCTCGAGCAGGGCTCTGAGTACAGCTACAGACACAGCACCATGCTCATGCCACCTCCTGCTTGCAGACAGAAAGGGGGATATCTCAGGAGCCCCTTGAGGGTCTGTGGCCCCCGGAGAGGAAATCTCCGAAGCCCCACGTGCCTCAGCAGTGAGGGAGAGGCTCCCCCAGTCTGTTCCTCCTTGGGGGTGGGGGAGTGCAGCCACAGGGCTGCTGTACTGATCATGAGGTCTGCAGCCTGAGGTAGGACAGACCACCCCCCTCCATCCAGCATTGCTGGGCTGAGCACCTGGGGAGGGGCTTATCATTTCTCTCTCTCTCTCTCTCTTCCTCGCTGCAACCCCCTTGTTTGATCCTCCCAGGGGTGAAATGCCCATGGCAACCTGTTCCCGGTAACGCCCTGGGAGAGCAGTTTGCTCAAGATTCTTTCCTTCCTGTTGTTAAGACCGACTTGGTGTGCCTGTGTCCTACAGCTCATCTGTATGTCATAGGCTCTCTACTGCTGGCTGTTACTGGAGATTCTTCTACTAATTGCTGAAATGACAGAGGCCTCAGCTTTCAGAACAGGAGGAGCTGTGCACCTAGCCTCCACTAGGGTGTTCCCCACAGCCCTGGATCTATAAAGTCCTTGGAAACCGCCAGTCTCCTGTCACTGACACTAGTGGGTATCTCCAGTGAGCGAGAGAAGATTCAGGCCCGGCCTGTTTAAATGTCGGTTACAGTTACAGTCATGTTTTGGGCTGAGAATGTTGGTGGGACATTTCAAAAGAAGGCCTCAGCACTGCTAGGGGACCAGGTGAGGCTGAGTGGTGTCTGCAATACCGAGCAGGAAGCTAGCCTGTCCCAGCGCAGAACCTCCACTCTCTATACTTCAGATCCCCAGGGACTTGGTCAGTGGGAGATGCCACCCCGCGCCCCGCAAGAGTGGGAATGAAATCCCAGAGCTGGCTGCAGAAAGCCACGCCAACAGCCCCGAGACACAGCAGTCCTGGCCTCTGCCAAGAGGTCTGGCTTCCAGCAAAATCCCCCTAAACCTGGCTTTACCAGTCTCCCAAACCCCTCTCCATACCACAAATGGATCCTGCGAGGGCTGGGTGAGAAGGGGGTGCTCGGCTGGGAGAGTGCACAGGCTGCCTGTAAGAAAGGGTTCTTATCTCTGGAGCTGAGATGTGTTCTAACAATGCTGCACGCTGTTAAGAAACAGCTGGCAAAGGGTTTCAAAAGGGGATGCTGCCGAGATTGGAATCGCAGGGTTTATAAAGAGCTGGCCTTATCTCACAGACAAGGAACATTTTTTTTTTTTTAAGGTCACTTAGCCAGCGGCTCAAAGATGCATATCCAGCCCAAGAGAACAGGGTCACACGCTGTTCTGCCCTAGCCTTAAACTTTATTATTACAGCGCTCAGAGGCTGCAACCAAAATCAGGGCCCTATTGGGCTAGTTGCTGCATAGACACAGAGGCTATGGCTGGGAGCTCTTTACCAGGCTAGCGATACTAGTATACTACACCAGCAAAGCTGTGTTGTGCCTTGGGATAGTCAAACCAGCCTCTCCGTTGGTAGAAGTGCAGCCAGTAGAGCTGTCTCGGCCTTAGAGGCGTTTGCTGGTGCAGCTGGCACCGCAGCAAAGCCCTGACCAACAGAGCGCCAGCAGAAATTCGCAGTATGGATCTGGCCAGAGTACGAAGTGTGAATGCTGGGTCCTCACCACAGACCACCCAGCTTCACAACTTCTGCATTTAGCCACGTTGGTAAAGGCTGAGGAGGAAACGCATGCCAGAGCAGGCTGAGTGGGTAAATCAGCACTGGCTGGTGCTGCGCAGGGGTGTTTACAATGGCACCCAAGTGGAAGAAAGTTTTCTTGCTTCAGAACAGATCCCGGCAGGATTGCTAAGTGCGGGCCAGCAAGGGAACACCTGTGATTAGTAAAGGGGACAGAGTTTTATAGAACACAGCGGGCTCATCCCTCATCCTGGTTTCTGCAGCTCCTTTCCTTGCTGGCTGCTCTCTGCTGGGACAGTCATGCCTGGCTGGTCAGTTTCACTCTTCTGTGTCTAGTTAGTTTCACTTTGTGCTTCTCAGGTGCCAGCACAATTTAGGTTTGCAGAGCTCTGAACACAAAACTTTTCCTCTCTCCCGCTGGTCTAGCTCCCCGCCAGCCACTGCACTTGCTGCATAATCACACGGATTCCGGGTCCCAGAGGAAGTGCAGCACATGAGCATGGCTCTGCGGGGCCACGGGTTGGTTAATTCCCACCTGCATAGAAAATCCCCGTGTTCGAGAGAAACAGGGTGAACTTCCCACTGTATTTCACCAGCACAGCAGTAGATCCTGAAGAAATAGGCAAAGGCAGGCAGCAGCATTGGCTGTGTGTGAGATCAAGGCATGTGAGAGAGCGGTCTTTCACAGACATGAGAACTGAGGCACGTGGAAGCTGAGTGACTTGCCTAAGGTCAGGCAGCAAATCAATGGCAGAGCCCAGAAGACAGTGCAAGCGTTACAGGCTGTGTCCTACCCACCAAGCCAAGCCAGCCTCCCCCTGCCTGCATGACTGAGCTCAGCACTTGTCTGGTGAAAGGCGTTTGACTTTCCCAGCAAACACACAATGTCTGTGTGCATCACAAAGCCCTTACTGCCCCGGGGGAGGTCAGGGGTGCATGCCAGAGACATTCCCTTCCTTGGTGCTTAACTCCATCAGCCAGTTCCACAGGGTGAAAGCAGGACAGAAACCCTCCGGCCCATACAAGGGAGCAGCAGTTGCTCTTAAAGACTGCGACACTGTATCCTGGTTGGCCCCTCACCTCCTGTGTGCACAGGAAGGCTTGGATCAGAGGTTAGCACAGTGCTTGCTCCTCTCTAGACAGGGCCTGCCCCAGTCCTGCCAGAACCCACCACCCATCTGCCCCTGCCGAGCAGTGCCTGTGGCTTGGTGCCAGGTCATTCCCCCAATTGCACATGCTGTTCCCTTAAAGAAAAACTACAGTCCCATGGCAGTATTTGGACAGTAGGGCATGGCACCCTAGGGGAGTGCTGGGCAGCCACAGGCAACCCCTGCCTCAGGGTTTAAGATGTCAGGTTCACAGCTGCCACCTTGGTATTTTTCACAACACCAGCCAAGCAAACCTGCTCCCTAGCTGAAGGCCGATGCGGCTTGTCGGGGGATGAAAGGAGATTGTGACTTGCCTCTCTTAGAAACAGCACTTGGCTCTGGCATGTGACTGTCAGGGGCAGGTCACTTTACCTTAGCAGCCCCTGGCAGCAGGTTTAAGCTCAGAGGATGCAGGTACTTGCAGGGGAGAAGGGGTCTGATGCTTCCAAGGACACTTTCATCTGGCAGGCCAAAGTAGAAGAGGAGCCAGTGCCTGGGAGCTGAAGCTAGGAGAACTCAGAGTGAGGAAGAGGCATCTAAGCACAACAGAGCCCTGCCTCAGGCCCAGTGCTTGGAGTCCCAGACCACACAGAACCTTCGCTTTCACTGAAAAACAACATAGCTATAGCCCTCGTGGCCATGAACAAAGCCATGAAAACATTGGGGCGGGGGGGGGGGGGGGGGGGAGGAGAAAGGGGGCGCTGATGCAGGGACATCTGCCTGAGTCTGCAGAGAGCCTCAGCAATAGCTCTGATGGGGCACTGCCCCATGCATCTCACAGGGCGGTAAACTCTGAAACCTAACAACAGTTCCTCAGACAAGGGATCTGTATGCAGGGAGTCCTTGCTGGCAAGCCCTGCAGACAGCTTTTGGGTGGGTGGGCAGCTCCTGCCAATGCTAGCCCATGGAGGGGCAAGGTTAGGGTCATATGAGTGAACACTGAGGGCCCTGGATTGGCTTGACCCAGTCCTTTGTCTCTGGGTGCACAGTCAAGAACCATTTGTGTGAGAACTTGTGCATGAACCAGGGATCCAAACCACTGTGTGAGCCATGTGGGAGAGAGACCTGAGTGTAGATGCGCACACTGTGTGTGTCATGAGCTCTGAGTGCATGTGGGAGATCTGTGTGTGTGATGAGCACCGGGAGTCAGTGTAAGATCTGGGGGTGTGAGAGGAGGGTATATGGTGAGTGCTGTGTATGCGTGAGACCCAGGTATGTGCCTGAGGGGTGCTGGGTGAGTGTGAGAGATCAGGGCGTGTGAGAGAGCTGTCTGTATTTGGTTAGCAATGGGTGTGTGAGTTGTGTGTGTGAGGAGAGCTCTCTGTGTATGTGTAAGATCCACATGTGACAGTTGTCGTGGGGGGACAGTGAGCACCGAGTGTATAAGAACCACATGTGAGAGCTATGTGTATGTGTGATGAATGCTGTAAGTATCCTAGACCTGTGTGTGTGGTAGGATCTGTGGTGTGTAAGCTGTGTGTGTGTGTGCATGCACGAGAGAGAGCAGGCATGTGTGTGTGGGGAGTACTGAGTGTGAGATTGGCGTGTTGTGTGGTTAATGCTGTGTGTGTAAGAGTCATGTGGTGAGTGCAGTGAGTGTGAGATCTGCATGTGAGCCTGAGATCCAAGTATGTAAGATCCATGTGTGAGATCTGTGTGCATAAGAGCTGCGTGTGAGCGTATGTGTAAGAGCCATGGGAGAGCTCTGTGAGAGATGTGTGTGCATGAGAACTACACGTGTTAAAGAGCCATGTGTGAGATCCATGTGTGCAAGCTGTACGTGTGCAAGCGCTGTGAGTGTGTGACAGCAGAAGCGCTTGTGCAGGCATCTCAGGAATGTGCCCCTTTCCCCCTCGTCCTGCAGCCCTGCGCATCCCTGCAATGGCATTTCCTCTCTGGAAATCTCCCCCTTGGGGGTTACCTTTGCTATGTGCCAGCCAGCTGCTTGCAAGAGGCAAAATTGCTAACACATGGTTTCCCCTCCCGTTCCCCTACAGCCAGGCTGACATCACCACCTTACGCAGCGCCCGACCCCTCCTTCTGCGCTCAGCTGCCTGGTGGCACAGCTCCAGCCCAATGCAGCCATGGGAGGACTTTGCTGGCTGCCCTGCCGAAACCCAGGCACGTGGGCCGAGAGGAAGCCCTTGGCACGGCTGTGATTCCCTATGCTGCACCAACACCCCATCCCCCTGCCCGCCTTCCCCTTGGCTTGGAGGATTCTTACACTGTCAGAATGCTGCTCCACTGGGAGCGCCCTCCCGCAGCGGGCCGCAGCGTGATGTCAATGCTTTTTTTGCCTCTGTCTTCACGAACAAGCTCAGCTCCCAGACTGCTGCGCTGGGCAGCACAGCATGGGGAGTAGGTGGCCAGCCCTCTGTGGAGAAAGAAGTGGTTCGGGACTATTTAGAAAAGCTGGACGTGCACAAGTCCATGGGGCCGGACGCGTTGCATCCAAGAGTGCTAAAGGAATTGGCGGCTGTGATTGCAGAGCCATTGGCCATTATCTTTGAAAACTCATGGCGAACGGGGGAAGTCCTGGATGACTGGAAAAAGGCTAATGTAGGGCCCATCTTTAAAAAAGGGAAGAAGGAGGATCCTGGGAACTACAGGCCAGTCAGTCTCACCTCAGTCCCTGGAAAAATCATGGCGCAGGTCCTCAAGGAATCAATCCTGAAGCACTTACACGAGAGGAAAGTGATCAGGAACAGTCAGCATGGATTCACCAAGGGAAGGTCATGCCTGACTAATCTAATCGCCTTCTATGATGAGATTACTGGTTCTGTGGATGAAGGGAAAGCAGTGGATGTATTGTTTCTTGACTTTAGCAAAGCTTTTGACACGGTCTCCTACAGTATTCTTGTCAGCAAGTTAAAGAAGTATGGGCTGGATGAATGTACTGTAAGGTGGGTAGAAAGTTGGCTAGATTGTCGGGCTTAACGGGTAGTGATCAATGGCTCCATGTCTAGTTGGCAGCCGGTATCAAGTGGAGTGCCCCAAGGGTCGGTCCTGGGGCTGGTTTTGTTCAATATCTTCATTAATGATCTGGAGGATGGTGTGGATTGCACTCTCAGCAAATTTGCGGATGATACTAAACTAGGAGGAGTGGTAGATACGCTGGAAGGCAGGGATAGGATACAGAGGGCCCTAGACAAATTGGAGGATTGGGCCAAAAGAAATCTGATGAGGTTCAACAAGGATAAGTGCAGGGTCCTGCACTTAGGACGGAAGAACCTAATGCACCACTACAGACTAGGGACCGAATGGCTCGGCAGCAGTTGTGCAGAAAAGGACCTAGGGGTTACAGTGGACGAGAAGCTGGATATGAGTCAACAGTGTGCCCTTGTTGCCAAGAAGGCCAATGGCATTTTGGGATGTATAAGTAGGGGCATAGCCAGCAGATGGAGGGACGTGATCGTTCCCCTCTATTCGACATTGGTGAGGCCTCATCTGGAGTACTGTGTCCAGTTTTGGGCCCCGCACTACAAGAAGGATGTGGATAAATTGGAGAGAGTCCAGCGAAGGGCAACAAAAATGATGAGGGGTCTGGAACACATGATTTATGAGGAGAGGCTGAGGGAACTGGGATTGTTTAGTCTGCAGAAGAGAAGAATGAGGGGGGATTTGATAGCTGCTTTCAACTACCTGAGAGGTGGTTCCAAAGAGGATGGTTCTAGCCTATTCTCAGTGATGGCAGATGACAGGACAAGGAGTAATGGTCTCAAGTTGCAGTGGGGGAGGTTTAGGTTGGATATTAGGAAAAGCTTTTTCACTAGGAGGGTGGTGAAACACTGGAATGCGTTACCTAGGGAGGTGGTAGAATCTCCTTCCTTAGAGGTTTTTAAGGTCAGGCTTGACAGAGCCCTGGCTGGGATGATTTAGGTGGGGATTGGTCCTGCTTTGAGCAGGGGGTTGGACTAGATGACCTCCTGAGGTCCCTTCCAACCATGATATTCTATGATTCTATGAGATGGGCCCAGCTGCCTCAGTTTCCCCTCTCAGGAGACCCCCATTACTTCACTTCAGGCTTTCCTGTCTCCACACTCCCACTCCTTGGGGCTCATGTATTACAACAACCCAGTCCAGAGAGCACCTAATGAAAGTCTGATACGCTGTCCATTGCTCAGCCCAGCAGACATGGACATTACAACTCAAGACACCTCGTCCCTGCTGCCCCACATACCTAACGCCTTTGCCTACACCCAGACTCTGTCAGTCCTCTCTGTCCTCGTGCCAGGACAGCCGCCCCAGCCCTTCCAACCAGGGCACAGCCCTTCTCCCAGGAGCAAGGCTGGGGGTGGAGCAGGGGATCATTTGTGCCAGGGGCGTGGCCCTCACATGGGTCCTCCTGGCCAGCTCCCATCAGCAGGGGAGCTTCTCTGCCACTCCTCTGCCTTCAGCACTCTCCAGCCCAGAGCCAGCTGGCATCTCCCTGTGTTGCTTCTCTGGCCTTCAGCTCTTTGCGGGCCTGGCTCCGGCTCAGGGACGCCAGCCAGCAAACCCCTTGTGCTGCTCTCCTGCCGTCTCCCAAGAGCCACCTTCTGTTCCCTTCCTGGAGTCCTCCAGTCTCCCTGGCATAGGGCAACTCTCCCCTGACCCTGACTGACCCAGTCTGCTCTGACTCACTAGTCTTGCCTGGCAGGTTCCTGCCCCCGGCCTCTGGCAGTCGCTCCCAGGCGATGTCTTGCTGCTGGCCAGATCTGCCCTCTCTGCCCTGTCCCTGGCTCACTTTCAGGCCCCAGTCATCTGGGCTCCCGCTCACTGGCTCTCCCGCCCTTTTCTTTATGGCCTCCAGGTGCTGCCCCACCCTGTTAACTGGTCATGCTGGGGTGTGCTGAGCAGCTGCTCCCTCATAAAGGAGCAGTGTCCCCCGTGGGGAGGGAGACCCCCAGAGGGAACCAAGGATCAACCAGCAGGCGGGTGGTCAAAATAACCTCACCCCACTGGCTTCCAAATGCCCCTGCTTGGCCTCCGCAGAGCTCCCTGTGCTGTAAGCGCACAAACGGAGGCACGGGGCCTTGGTTGAGGTGGCCCGGCGAGTTCCTGTCCCAGAATAGAACCCACATCCCCTGCTGTGCAGGCCTGCGGTCAAGCTGGTAAACCACAGCTGCCCCAGAGAAGTCAGGCCAAGCGAGCCACAACTTCCTCTCGGGGCCGAGAGCGTCCGCGGACGAGTTCAAGCGCTTTATCAAAACAAACCTGCGCGGGTCAAGTCCGAGATCCCCAGGCTGGAAGGGACCGGCGTGACCCTCTGGTCTCCCCTGGCTGGCGCAGGCCAGCCAACCTGGCGCAGTAATTCCTGCACTGAGCCTGCAGTCTCACTTTGCGCTAGAGCAGTGAAAGAGACGCCAATCTTGCGTTGAATGAGAACAACACCTGGCTCCGATAGAGCATGAGGGGCTCTCAAAGCGTTTTACAGAAGAGGTTGGTGTCATTATTCCCCTTACAGGCAGGGAAACTGAGGTACCAGGGACAGAAGTGACCCACCCGAGGTAACCTAGAGCTGCAAATAGAACCTAAGTTTCCTGAGCCCGAGGCCAGTGTGCTAGCCACTAGGCAAGACTGCCTCACTTTAAAGTAGCGGGGAATCATGATCCTAGGTGCATTGTTCCAAGTGAGCACCTGATTTCTAGTCTGAATTTGTCCAGTGCCGGCTTCCAGCGCTGCATCCAGGGGGGCAGCCTGGCCCCACTGCGCATTAGTCAGGAACCAGGAAGGGGTGCAGCCAAGCACACTTTAGCGAGTGTTCCCGCAGGACCAGCGTCATCAGCGGATGTGGCTGGATCCCCCTCAAGCCGTCACAGGGAGGCCTCTGGGAAGGGAACATCCTTGCCTAGAACTGGCCCGATTTGGGGGGGTCAATGGAGACGGGCAATGAGGGGCAGGCCGGACCAGAAAGGGAGGCGGGGTGACTGGACAAGGCTCCCTTTTGGCCTCCCAGCCGCTCCATTCCTGGGCAGATGCAGATGCCCCGCCTGCCCAGGATGGCACCCCCCATCTCTGGCTCCCATCTGCCATTGCACCCAATGTGAACAGCGGGGCACCTCCTCCAAGGTGCAAACCTGGCTGACTGGTGTCAGAAATCTGGGCTGGCTCCCTTTCCCAGAGCTGTCTGTCCACCAGCCTTAGACCACGAGCACCTCAGGCAGGGGCCGGCCCTTTCCACATGGCTGGAACCCCCAGCATGCTGCAGGCACAAAGAAACCAGCCCATTATTCGTGCTCATGGAAGATCTTGGCGTCATTGTGGGGAGTTCTCTGAAAACAGCCACTCCATGTGCAGCGGCAGCCAAAAAAGCGAACAGAATGTTGGGAATCATTAAGAAAGGGAGAGATAAGATGACAGAAAATATCATATTGCCTCTATATAAAGCCATGGTACGCCCACATCTTGGATACTGTGTGCAGATATGGTCGCCCCATCTCAAAAAAGATAGATTGGAATTGGAAAAAGTTCAGAAAAGGGCAACAGCAATGATTAGGGCTGTGGAACGGTTGCTGTGTGAGGAGAGATTAATAAGACTGGGACTTCTTACCTTGGAAAAGAGACGACTAAGGGGGATATGGTAGAGGTCTATAAAATCATGACTGGTGTGGAGAAAGTAAGTATTATTTACCCCTTCTCATAACACAAGAACTAGGGGTCACCAAATGAAATTAATAGGCAGAAGGTTTGAAACAAACAAAAGGAAGTATTTTTTCACACAACGCACAGTCAACCTGTGGAACTCCTTGCCAGAGGATGTTGTGAAGGCCAAGACTATAATAGGGTTCAGAAAAGAACAAGATAAGTTCATGGAGAGACATGGTCTCTGTATTGTGCCTGACTGCCTGACAGGGGAGGCGTCTGCAGCAATCTGCTCCGCTCCATACAAAGTGGGCAGCCAGCCTCGCATCCCTTGTTCCTTGGAGTTAGTCAGGCTGGTCCCATGAATAGTGGGGCAGGAGCGGAGCTTGGGCAGGGCTGAGCTGACACTCTAAGCAGGAGACCAATGTGTTCCTCTGTGCCTTGCCGCGCTGAGTTCCCTAGAGGTTTCCCTCTGGACGGGATTTGGCCACATGATGTAATTTCCCAGGGCCCTGCCCTGCAGGGAGGGCCCTGCCCTTCTTCTCTTCAGGAGCCTGGTGGCCAGAGCTCCTCCTGTCATTGGACCCTACCCATCCCAACCGGAGTCCTGTAGGCTGCCCGGCCCTCGGAGCTCTCCTGGAGGGGCAGGCTGTGCTTCTCCCAGGTCATAGCTGGGACCTAAGACGTGAGTGACGAGTGTCTTAAAGAGACGGCCTCGAGGAGGCTGCGATCCCAGGCTTGCTCTCTGGTAGGGAACACGCAGCAGGGTTTGCAGCTGGAACCTCAGGGCCAGATTTTCATGCACCCGCACCCGCAGACAGGGTTGCCAGCTCTCCAGGTTTTGTCGTGTGTCTTGCAATATTTGAAGAGTTCCTGGAGTTCTCTGAGGATATGAGAATCTCTGCTTGCCTTTGAAACAAAAATAAAGCTCCCGCCCCTGCGGTTTCAGATAAACACTGGGCAACGTGGCCCGTTGAGGCTCCAAAAGCAGAACACGAAGGGAACGACCCCGAGGCACAATATTTGTGAAATAAAATCTCATGTTTTTTAAGCCAAGCTCCTGATTTTTAAGCGCTGACTCGTGCTGTTTAGATGCTGGGCGGGGGAGGGAGGGGAGAGAAGAGGGCTGGTCCCACTGCCCGAGAACAAAGTGGACTGCTGGGGGCTTTGGGAAATCTGGACCCACGGTGCTTTCACACCTGTATTTGCAGTGGAGAACAGTAGCAGGAAGCCGGCTGGCAGGGAGTGGACACCAGCCGTTGTGCCGGGAACGCGCAGGGACGCCCCAGAGAGAGACTCAAAGTGCCTCGCTGGTTTTCCGCACCCGGGGCAACATGCCAAGTGGAAAAGGAGCCACACTCCTCCCGGGCCCGGCTGCCAAGGGGGCAGGGATTTTACACATGGGCAGGCCATGTGGAGTAAATAAATACAGCCAGGATCAAGGCTCCGCCAACTTGGCAGCAGCCCCTCCAGTAACCCAGCAAAACGCACGCAGACAGGCTGCCAGAAATGGTGGAAAGGTTAGTCCTGCCACTTGGTGGGAAAGCGACCAGCCCTGCACGGCCTCGCTGAGAACAGGGGCCGGGGCATGGGTGTGTATGAACCCCTCCCTGCTCTCTCCCAGCCCTGCTCCGCCCCAGCTCACCCCACAATGCCCTCTGTGCCAGGGGCCCCTATCAGGGCCTTGACGAGCCGGCTTGGCACCTGGTGTAAAGGACCCCTGTACCAGGGTATCTATGGTGCACAGGGGTCCTCTCGCCTGCCCGTCGGCTCCTCCGTGCCAGTGGAAAGTGTGTTCTGTGGGTGGGCGTGGGGAGCTCCCTCGGCCCAGCTGCCATCACTTCTGTGCCAGGCGCCTTACCCAGTGGTACAGCCTTGCTACCCCATATGTCACCCTGGTGACTGCTGGGAGAGTAAACAGATGGGTGGAAAAGGCCAGAAGGTCATGCAGCCCTAGGGTTGCCAACTTGCTAACTGCAGAAAGCCAAACACCCTGTCTCGCCCCCCCTGCCCCGCCCCCTTCTCCGAGGCCCTGCCTCTGCTCACTCCATCCCCCCTCCCTCTGTTGCTTGCTCTCTCCCACCCTCACTCATTTTCACCAGGCTGGCGCAGGGGGTTGGGGTGGGGGAGGGGGTTAGGGCTCCGGCTGGGGGTGCAGGCTCTGGAGTGGGGCCAGGAAAGAGGGGTTTGGGATGCAGGATGGGGATCTGGGCTGGGGTCAAGGGTTTGGGGTGCAGGAGGGGGCTCTGGGTGGAGGCCGAGGGGTTTGGGGTGTGGGAGGGGGGTGCAGGCTCTGGAAGGGAGTTTGGGTGCTGGAGGGGGTTCAGGACTGGGGCATGGGAGGGGGTGAGGGTGCGGGCTCCAGGCGGCGCTTACCTCAGGAGGCTCCTGGGAAGCAGCGTGACGTCCCTCCAGCTCCTAGGTGTAGGGGTGGCCAGGGGGTTCTTGCAGCTCCAATGGGCTGCGCGGTCCCCAGCTAATGGGAGCTGCGGAGCTGTCGCTCAAGGCAGGGCCCGTGCGCAGAGCCCCTGTGGCTGCCCCTATGCCTAGGAGCTGGAGGGTCATGCCGGCCGCTTCCTGGGAACCACACTGAGTTGGGCAGGGAGCCTGCCAGCCCCGCTGTGCCGGCAGCATCTCCAACTGGACTTTTAACGGCCCGGTCAGTAGTGCTGACTGGAGCCGCCAGGATCCCTTTTCGATAGGGTGTTCTGGTCGAAAACTGGACACCTGGCAACCCCATGCGGCCCTACAAAGGCACCTGGGCCTGCGGTTATACGGCATACGATGGCCATGCACCTTTTCTGTGCAATGGTCCCACCGGCCACTCCCAGCACTGTGGAGAAGCTGTTGTGTGAGGAGTTCGAGCTGGGATCGGACCTTGCTTTGAGAGGATAGCACTGGGTGTCCCAGCCTGCTTCCCTCCTCTGGGTGGAAAGGTAATTTCTACAGGGGAAGGCAGGTGAAGGGTGAATGTGGGGTGGGGGCGCACTGAATGGAATTAAGCTACTGACTCAGGATTCCACACTAAGCGGTGCAAAGATCTGGGCATGAGGGAGGGGCACCTCCAGCTGCGTAACCAGGTGCCATGGCGTCCCCGGGCGATGCTCTGGAACTGCTCCCTACGAAGCCAGGCAGGACTCTGGGGAAGTCTCCTCTCTGGGAGCAGGCTGTCTGCAGGACACATAGCTCACCCGGCTTCCCCCTTCCTGGGTCTGACCTCGGAGCATTCAGCATTCTCTGCCCCTCCGTGCACTTCCCACAGCGAGTCCGCCCGCGTGTGGTCCTGGGGGGAGCCAGAGGGTCCTGACCCCCAACTCCGCAATCAGATGTAACTCTCAGCCAGCCAGTAAAACAGAGGTTTATTAGATGACAGGAACACGGTCTATAACAGAACTTGTAGATACAGAGAACAGAACCCCTCAGCTGGGTCCATTTTGGGGGGGCAGTGAGCCAGACAACCCCGTCTGCACTTCACTCTATGTCCCCAGCCAGCCCCAAACTGACTCACCCTCCAGCCCCTCCTCCTCTGGGCTTTGTCCCTTTCCTGGGCCAGGAGATCACCGGATGTTTAGTCTGCGGAAGAGAAGAATGAGGGGGGGATTTAATAGCTGCTTTCAACTACCTGAAAGGGGGTTCCAAAGAGGATGGATCTAGACTGTTCTCAGTGGTAGCAGATGACAGAACAAGGAGTAATGGTCTCAAGTTGCAGTGGGGGAGATTTAGGTTGGATATTAGGAAAATCTTTTTCACTAGGAGGGTGGTGAAACAGTGGTATGCGTTACCTAGGGAGGTGGTGGAATCTCCTTCCTTAGAAGTTTTTAAGGTGAGGCTTGACAAAGCCCTGGCTGGGATGATTTAGTTGGTGTTGGTCCTGCTTTGAGCAGGGGGTTGGACTAGATGACCTCCCGAGGTCCCTTCCAACCCTGATATTCTATGATTCTATGATTCCTTTATTCTCCAACTCTTTAGCTCTCACCTTGCAGGGGGGAAGAGCCCAGGCCATCAGTTGCCAGAAAACAGGGTGTTGGCCATTCTCCGTGTCCAGACCCCTGCACACACCTGCCCTCTAGGGCTCTGCAATGATATACACCCTTATCCCACCACCTAGATACTTAAGAACTGACTAGGGGAAACTGAGGCACCCCCACACTATTCAGAGGAAACATTAAGAACAGTCCCACTTTGTCACATCAGGCCAGAGAGGGGTCACAGGGAGAGCAGGTGTGAAGAGCACAGGTTCAGTCCAATTCAAAACATGGCCCTTGCACCGGGCCATTGCCAGGAGCCAAAGATGTCCCTGCAGGATCGATTCCAGCAGACTGTATCAGCGTCAGCCCAGAGAGGGACTGGGTCAGCTTGGCTACGCGCTGTAACTTAAACTGGCAGCTCTTTGGGGCAGACATTGTCCCTTTGGTATGTTTGTGGCATCCGGTGGCCCAGTAATGACAAGAATAAAGGAATACACATCCCTCTGGAGAAGAGAAGACTAGGGATTTCTAGACCTGGCTCCACTTCCCTTTTCAAAAGCCAGCTGAAGGGCTGTCCCACCCTTGAAATCCCAGGCCACAAGGCAGAGATCTCCAAACTAAGCTCAAGCCAGTGCAAACCCCCAGAATGCACATAATAATGCAGCGATGGACTTCATGAGAACGGCCACACTGGGGAAGACCAAAGGTTCATCTCTCCCAGCGTCCTGTCTTCCGACAGCGGCCGGGGCCAGGTGCCTCAGAGGCAATGAGCACAGCAGGCAATCACTGAGTGATCCAGCCCCAGTTTCTGGCACTCAGAGGTTTAGGGATACCTGGAGCATGGGTTTGTGTCCCTGCCCATCCTGGCTAATAGCCATTGGTGGACCTATCCTCCATGAACTTAGCTAATTCTTTTTTTGAACCTTGTTATACTTTTGGCCTTCACAGCATGCCGTGGCAACGAGTTTCACAGGTTGACTGTGTGCTGTGGGAAGAAATATTTCCTTACGTTTGTGTTAAACCTGGTGCCTGTTAATTTCATTGGGTGACCCCTAGTTCTGGTGTCAGCGAACATCAAAATCTAGCATCCCTCCAGGGACCAATATACACCTATGGCTTGGTCAATAGCAACCTTTCAACACAATCAAACTTGATGTTCATCTCCACTGATGTCAATATCAAGTCAAGTCTCCATGGAAGTCCAGCCCTGAGATGAGGCCTCTTGCCCTCTGGACTGAACTGGGACTTGTTTAAGTATGTGGTGAGTCTAGCTGAGCTGGCAGCCTTCTGGGGTTGCTCCTTGGTAGCCTATGGAGCTCTGATGATCTCCTTATTTCATGGCACCCCAAAGCGTGTGGGGTGCTCCACAGGAGATACAAAGGGGTGCCATCTGAGAGCTGGGGAGACAAGCTAATACAGACACACCCCTCTATATCCCCAGATGATCTGGTGGCATGGTTTGATACAGACCTCCCTCCCCTAGCTGATCTGAGGGCTACCCATGATACATACGAGACACACCCATGCACAGCTATGCCTCTGAGTGTGTGCCCAGGAACTTCCTGATGCCAACTGGCAAGGGAGGCGGTGTTACAGGACTGTCCTGCTTCTGGAAAGTGCACTCTGGTTCACCAAAGAGTGTCAGGCGAGGCCTCCAATGTGTCACACTGGCCATTAATATTGTTGTGAAACGTACAAGCAGACACTTTGTCTGTACCTATACCTGTACTGGGAATATGTTGCTAGTGTCTTAACCACCATCAGAGGTTTTCTGTCAGACCAGAGAGATCGATCTACCTCTCTGGTGGGAGGTAAGGTAAGCATTGTATGTTAACACAGTGGGTGCCCCTTTGCATACAAAGTCAGACATTAATGAAGAGATAGAAAGTCAACTGGGAAGCAGCACACAGAAAAGGAAAAAGAACGAGCAAGCAAGCCAGCCACGTGCGGTTATCCTGTCTGTGAGCAAAGACAATGAACTTTGGGGGTATATATGGAAGGCAAAGGAGACAACCTCTCATTCTGCACTTGGGAAGTAAACAGTCAGTGTGTTTACATTCATGAAAACAGGATCTCAGCCAACCTTGCTTGAAAACATTGGCAAGAACTTTGGGTGAGATAAGCTTCTTTAGATAGCAGGTTAACCTGACAGTTAAGTCTAGTCTCTAGAAAGTGTGTTAGGATTGTGTTGGCTATGCAACCATTTGTTTCCAATATTCGACTCACCATCTCTTGAATCATATCTTTATTGTCACTGTAAATGCTCAATGTCACAGCACTGAGATACAAAGTGCACATGAACTACACTTGGATCTTATGAGCTGGGGTGTTCTGCGCCTTTGAGTTGGCAGTCCTGTGAGTAGCCAGTATCAGGGGCTGGGTATCATAGGGGAAGACTTCAAAGGGGACTCAGGGAGTGGGGTGCACTTCTTGTTTACCTGCAAGGCAACGGAAGGGCTAACACAGACCCTAGGAGAGAGCTGGAGTGGCTGGTGGTGTCAGGGAGCTGCCACCCAGCCAGGCACAAGCAAGGTAGGAGGTACCAAGTGCCCTGGGTACCTCGAGAATGGGCACAAGCTGTCAATGCATTCCCATGTTACAGGCCGTAGCGTTATAGGATTTCTGAACATGCCATGACCTAGCCTGCTCTTGCTGACATAGTCTAATCCCTACAGAGGGTGGCTTTTGTCCATGCATGGAGTCATGGATTCTCCCTCTACTTCCTAGCTGGTTTGATTCCAGTGAAGTCAGTGCAGCAGGGGAAGGAGGGACCTGCAGGCTGGTGAGGCGGCTCTGACTAGCTTTTGAAGCAGTCCCTCAGCAGAGACTTACAGTGCAATGTTGGGACCAGAACTTGAGGATGGTAAAACCACATTAATTCTGCTTCTCTCCTCGCTGCTGACTACTGAGTCTCTGCATCCTGACTGGCTCTGTGCTGAGCTCCTGCAGCGGGCTGTGGATACTGGCCAAGGCAGCCCTGGGATGGTTTGGCATTGCCCTGGCTCAGCAGCGGATGCGGCCCTGCTGCTCCGCACTAGCGGGTTGTGGAAGATGGAGGTGATAGATGGACATGCCAGGCCAGATCCTCAGCAGTACCATTGACTTCATTTCCCTCCACGGACTTCAGTGGAGCTTGTGCCCATTTACACCAGCTGGGATCTGGCCCACAGATCACCGCTACCCCAACAGAACTTGACCTAGCAATTACCAAGGCCCAGATTGCCATAAGCCTGGCCAGGGAGCTGTGCAGACCCAGCACTTGGTCTTGCTGACCAGCCCTGTCCCCCACAATCTGCTGTGTGGAGATCCTTGTATGGAAGCCAGGCTGAACCCGGAGCAGAGCACAACCCAGAGGGGCTTCCACAGGTGAAGCCACTCTCCAATTCTCAGCATTGCAGAGTTATCTCGGGGGGCAAGAGAATTCAGATCACTTGTGCATGCTCCACACTTATATATTATGAGTCAGTCTCAGCCTCTTTGATCCTAAAGACAGCTTGTAACACACTCCCGGGGAGTGACTGTATTTTGGTTATCTCGTCTTTGCCCAATGGGCTTTCAATAAGGCCCAGAATTCCCTTTAAAGCTGAATAGTTTATCTCATCTTGTGGTCTAATCTTAAAATAGTGCAATTGCGCCAGTCTAGTCTGATAACATATACAAGTCTGCACAAGGCTCAGGCATTCGGAACCAAGAGGAGCTGAGCCACTTGGGCGAGGAACAAAAGACACACAGAGGGAAAAGTAAAAATAAAACAAATCCAAACAAGTATCAAAGATCTGGAGAAAGAAAATACCAATCCCAAGCCCTGAGCAACAGAATCGCAGGCACAGCTCATGCTAGCACGGACAGAGAAGATGCAGTTAGACAGAAGCTGACTGTAGGAGTGCGTGGCTGTCCCTCCCTGTCAGTCTCAAAGTGGGAGCCAGTGAGAGGGCATGGCCTTTCCTAGAAAGGTAATCTGGTGAAAGGGAAATTAGCAGTCTCTGATGTCCAGGCCCGCTGAGCTGAGCAGGGCAGTAATCAGTCTTGGGGGCTCAAGACCCCCAGGTACGGTAGAGCCCCAAACAGTTTAGGGGACTCTGGCCCTCAGGCAGAGTAATCGATAGTCTAGGAGTTCAGGCCCTCGGGCAGGGCAGGGCACCACACAGTCTAAGGCTCCAACCTTCCAGCAGGGCCGAGCATTAAAGGGTCTAATGTCCTAGCTCTGGCAGACAGTAGGCCAACACAGGCCTCCTGGCCTAAGGTGGGGAGGCTGCCACCTTAGCGGTGGGGTGGCAGGGGAACCAGGCTCATCTGGCTCCACAGGGCCCTGGCAGTGGCGGAGTGTTCGGCCAGTGGTCAGCGGGGAATCCAGCCACAACACACGGCCCTGGGTTCAGGCAGCAATGCAGCCAGCCTGGAGCCGGCTGTCCCTGGGCTACTTCCTCCCTTTCCCTTGGGGTGTACCTGCATCCAGGGGTCATCCTCTGTCTCCCTGGGATACACTGCCAGTGGTAATCCCAGCAGCTCCTTGGTGCCTGGCAGCTCTGGAAGGTCTGGCAAGGTCCCCTTCAGCTTCCCGCTCCAGCAGTGGATGGGGAGCGTCTGTCTCCCACAGCGGCTCTGTCAGGGTTCCTTCCCCACTCTGAACTCTAGGGTACAGATGTGGGGACCCATATGGAAGACCCCCTAAACTTACTCTTACCAGCTTAGGTTAAAAACTTCCCCAAGGTACAAACTTTGCCTTGTCCTTGAACCGTATGCTGCCACCACCAAGCGTGTTAAACAAAGACCAGGGAAAGAGACCACTTGGAGACATCTTCCCCCAAAATATCCCCCCCCAAGCCCTACACCCCCTTTCCTGGGGAGGCTTGAGAATAAGATCCTAACCAATCGGTTTCAAAATCATCAAAGACCCAAACCCCTGGATCTTGGAACAATGGAAAAATCAGTCAGGTTCTTAAAAAAAAGGATTTTATTAAAAAAAAAGAAAGGTAAAAATCATCTCTGTAAAATCAGGATGGAAAATACTTTACAGGGTATCCAGATTCAAAACACAGAAGATTGCCCTTTGGGCAAAACTTTAAAGTTACAGAAAACAGGAATAAACCTCCCTCTTAGCACAGGGAAAATTCTCATAAACCAAAAGATAAACTAATCTGCCTTGCCTGGCTTACCTCTACGGGTTGCAATATTGGAGACTTGGATTAGGATGGGTTGGAGAAGGTGGATTTCTGTCTGGCCTCTCTCAGTCCCAAGAGAGAACAACCACGTAAACAAAGAGCACAAACAAAAGCCTTCCCCCTCCTCGATTTGAAAGTATCTTGTCCCCTTATTGGTCCTTTGGGGCAGGTGCCAGCCAGGTTAGCTATGCTTCTTAACCCTTGACAGGTGAAAGGGTTTTGCCTCGGGCCAGGAGAGATTTTTCTAGCACTGTGTATACAGAAAGGTGGTTACCCTTCCCTTTATATTTATGACAGGCTCCAACCCAACAGAGCTGCAGGGCCTGCCTTTTATACTTCCTGTTTCTATCCCACCCCTCTGCTTCTGGCTGGGCAGGCATGGACTTCCTGGTTCCACCCTTTGGGGGTGTGTGGCCGTCCCTCCCTGTCAATCTCTGAGGGAGGCCCCGCCCTCTGGCTACACAGACCCTATCCCTTTAAAGACCCTCTTTGCCCCATTGATTCTTCTGCCTATAGGGCACTGTGAGCTTGCATGCAATTAATCAATTAATTTGTTTATTTCATTTCCTCCCAAGCATCCAGCCAGGCAGCCAGGGGCTTTTACACAATCGGAACCGATATAATTGTTAGCTAAGGGGTCAATGTTTCCACACCTGAAGTTAGGCAGCCAAATCCAGATTTAGGCATCACCATGAGCAGCTGGATCATTAGAGGTTGCTGAGCAAACACGTAGGTTGCAGTATCTCAGCACCTCTGAAAATCAGCCCACCGCCTGATGTGCCTAAAGACAGATTTAGTAGCCTCACTGTAGGTACCTACGTAGCAGCTGCATATTCTGTAAGCCCAGGCCCAAACTGCACATGTGAGAATCCCGCCAGGTGCGGGCACATTCTGCCAGGCTTGGGGAAGGGGGTTTGCCTCAGGTAGATCATTGTTACGGTGTTACGTTGCACAACAGGGCATGTGCAATGTAACATGCACGTTTTGGAGAGCACGGCTCCTGAGCGACAGACTATGTCAAGCCCAGCCATCCATTTCCTCCTCGGGGAAGAAAGTCCTTGTGCCCACACATTTGGCTCTGGGTTGCCTGGCACCTGGAGCAGAGCAGGGAGAGGGCTCAGCAACTGGCCCATTCCCAGCCAACAGTTTCACCCACAGGGGAGCATGAGGCCAGGGGACTAATCACCCCACTTTATGGTGCTGAGCTCAGGCCACCAGCAGCTGCCCAGCTGGATGCATATGTCTACTGAGTGACCAAACGCACCATAAAGCAGCAGCTGAGTCCCAGCTCCTAGAAGGGCCAGAAGGTACCTGCAGAGGCGCTGGATGTTCTCCAGCTAGGCGCCATGGCAGCAGGGTGCGTGCAACTGACAACCAGGGCATGGTCCCTGTTGTCACAGTGGACGTGGGAGAAGGATTGGGGGGGTGGGGGGCTCAGGACATGTCACATGGGGAAGTGAGGAGGGAATAGCCAGCTAGGAGGTGATCAATCCTGATGGGTCTCCTGGGGGGTGCTGATTTGGGGAACCTTGTCCTAGCGGAGGGGTCTCCACTTACTGTTCTCTGAGTTTACAAAGCAGGAGCAGTGTGTCCCATGCCAGATGCCCTCAAGAAGACAGGACATTAAGCCAAGCAGCTTGAGATGATTTACCAGCTGTGATAAATGAAGGGGGTGGGGGGGGGGTAGCTCCCTTTTATGGACACCCAGCCAGCCAGTTAGCTATAAAATCCCTGTTAGTAGCTGTTCTCTACTTGCTTTACCTGTAAAGGGTTAAAAAGTCTCCCTGCTACGCATGGGTAAAAGGAAGGGAGTGGGCACCTGGCCAAAAGAGCCAATGGGAAGGCCAGATCTTTTTAAAATTGAAATAAGACTCCCTTTTTGTCTGTCTGTGGTTGCGCTCCTGGATAGCAGGGAAAAGGCTGGAACTATGCTGTAAAAAGCATAAAGTCAAGTATGAAAGGTCATCAAATCATACCTAGAAACTACTCATTTAAAACCCCAGATATGTAAGTAGATCAGGAAATGTCTAGAAAGACATGATTAGGTTTATCTCTTTTATTTTTGTATGGCTTGTGGACTTCTCTGTGCTAACCCCCAAATGCTTTTGTTTTGCTGGTAACCATTAAGCTGGACCTCAAGAAAATCATTCTTGATGCTTAATTATTATATTTGTTCTTTTAAAATCTAGCAATAGCCTAAGTTCCAGATGTATTTTCTTTCTTTTTGTTTTTAATAAAATTTACCTTTTTTAAGTACAGGATTGGGTTTTTTGTGTCCTAAGAGGTTGTGCATGTTGTTTAATTAGCTGGTGGCAACAGCTGATTTCCTTTGTTTTCTTTCTCAGCACTTCCCTGGACGGGGGGCAAAAGGGCTTGAGAGTACCCCACAGGGAGGAACTCCCAAGTGCTCGTTCCTGGTTTCTCAAAAGGCGGCGGGGGGGCTTGCACTTGAGTGGGGGTAGCATCTACCCCTCCAAGGTCAGAGAGAAGCTGTAACCTTGGGAGTTTAATACAAGCCTGGAATGGCCAGTATTACTGTTTAGAATCCTTGCGGGCCCCCACCTTTTGCACTCGAAGTGCCAGAGTGGGGAATCAGCCTTGACACCAGTGTAGGAAATTAGACAGGGTGACATTGCTATTGGATTTCCATCCTCCAAGGGTTTTCTGTATGTCCCCCAAAGATCCAAGAGCAAGAATGAGCAACTCCAGGAGCTGGGGGTTGTAACAAGCCTCTGAATCCCGACGCTGACATGCTTAGACCGCAGAGCCAGAGCTGTGCAAATAACCCATTTTTCAGGTCAGTGACTGAACCCAAAAATAGGGGGGAGGCAAAAAAATAATTTCAGGTTGACTCAAATCAAAAAGTTTCGAATTTTTTGACAAAATAAAACATCGAAAAAATGTGTTTTATGCCAACAGAACCATTCTGTTTCCATTTCAAGGGATTTTTTAATAAACACTGTCAAACTTTTTTTAAAATCAAAGGGAGGGAAATTCCTAAAATGAAAGAAGACGTTGCAACATTTTGGTTCGGAAATGTTGCAAGGGTTCAGTTCCACATTCCTGCTTGGTTTGTGGGTTTTTCACCAACACAATTATCCGAAGTCTACTCAGATTTGTGAATTGGTTCAGCCAACCGGAATTTGCATTTTTTGATGAGAAAAGATAATGCAGGTCATTTCCCCCGCAACTGTATTCAGAGATGAACCCAAAAGGCACCAGAGAGCGTCAATATGCTCTGTACAAAAGGCTCAGCAGAGGCCAAATCTTCATACAGGGAAGCAATGGAGGAGGCTGGAAATGTTTAAGGGAAACACACAGGTGGCTGTTCTTCCTAGAGAACCCTTTGTTATAGCATGTCCTTTCCAGAGCACCCCCTTATGGCATTATGTGGTGCACCAACCACTCAGCCTCAGTTTCCCAGCTGGTCTTCTGCTGCTCTGCCCAGCCCCCAGTGCCTTCTGGGTTGCAGAGACTTAGCCTTTTGGCTGGGTCCCACAGTTCTATCCCTTCGGGGCACTCAAAATCCAAAATAATACAAATTTAAACTCTTCCCTTTCCTCTGGGAGCTCTGCTAGGCAACAGGCTTTCCCAGTCTTCTCTCTCATAGTGGTGGCAGCCCCCATCTGCTCTTTCTGCCTGTCCTCCTCCAGCTGAGCTCACGCATCCCTTCATGCCCTCTGTGATCCATGGCCACAGCAGCCCCTGGCAGAATGTGGGGGAGGGGTAGCTCAGTGGTTTGAGCATTAGCCTGCTAAACCCAGGGTTGTGAGCTCAATCCTTAAGAGGGCCATTTAGGGATATGGGGCAAAAATCTGTTGGATGATTTAGTTGGGGATTGGTCCTGCTTTGAGCAGGGGGTTGGACTAGATGACCTCCTGAGGTCCCTTCCAACCCTGATATTCTATGATTCTATGAAACAGTATTCAGCTGTTGATCAGTTGGAGAGGGGTCAGAGAAGAGCCACGAGAATGATTAAAGGGTTAGAAAACCTGCCTGATAGTGATTGAACTCCTTGAGCCTATCTAGTTCATCTAACAAAGTGAAAGCTAAGGGGTGACTTGTTTACAGTCTATAAATACCCATGTGAGGAACAAATATATAACAATGGGCTCTTCATAGAATCATAGAATATCAGGGTTGGAAGGGACCTCAGGAGGTCATCTAGTCCAATCCCCTGCTCAAAGCAGGACCAATCCCCAAATAAATCATCCCGGCCAGGGCTTTGTCAAGCCTGACCTTAAAAACCTCTAAGGAAGGAGATTCCACCACCTCCCTAGGTAGCCCATTCCAGTGCTTCCCCACCCTCCTAGTGAAAAAGTTTTTCCTAATATCCAACCTAAACCTCCCCCACTGCAACTTGAGACCATTACTCCTTGTTCTGTCATCTGCTACCACTGAGAACAGTCTAGAGCCATCCTCCTTGGAACCCCCTTTCAGGTAGTTGAAAGCAGCTATCAAATCCTCCCGCATTCTTCTCTTCTGCAGAGTAAATAATCTCAGTTCCCTCAGCCTCTCCTCATAAGTCATGTGCTCCAGCCCCCTAATCATTTTTGTTGCCCGCCGCTGGACTCTTTCCAATTTTTCCACATCCTTCTTGTAGTGTGGGGCCCAAAACTGGACACAGTACTCCAGATGAGGCCTCACCAATGCTAAATAGAGGGGAATGATCACGTCCCTCGATCTGCTGGCAATGCCCCTACACCCCAAAATGCCATTACCGTTCTTGGCACACTGTTGACTCATATCCCAGCTTCTCAGTGGTCCTTTTTGGCCTTGGAGTCTATGAATCATCTAAAGATTCAGAAAGTTGAGGAAACAACTAGGGGGTTGTGCATTTTGGATCTGGTTTGACCAACAAGGACAAATTAGTTGCGAACAAACATGAAGGTGGTCAGGAACTTGGGAGGAAGTGATCATGCTTTGAGAGAATTCAAGATCCTACATGTAAGCAGAGTCAGGATGAGCTCCACCCTGACATCTGGTGGTGAGTTGTGGCAAGTTGTGGAAAAGAACTTCAGGGGCTGATCTCATTTGCATAGGCACACCCACCCCGCCTAGCATGAGCCCATAGCTGCCCAAATGGTCACTTTGGCTGCTGTGGGATCCCCAGTTTCTCTGTTATTGGGGCAGGAAGAATAAATTGTTATTATTCTGATTTTGTGAATCAAGGACAGTGGAACTGTACTTGGCCTTTTGTTATGATGGAGGGACTCGCAATCACCTAAGTAGCACTTGCTAGGCAAGGGACATGGGTTCCAAAAGTAAGTGAATAGAGAGAAGATGGGGACAGATATTAATATTTGGTGGTATGGGTATCTGGTAAGGGTCCTACATGCTAATTGCACCTTTTTCTTTTTCAAGTGTGGAATGTCAGAGCTAATTTTGACAGGTTTCAGAGTAGCAGCTGTGTTAGTCTGTATTTGCAAAAAGAAAAGGAGTGCTTATGGTACCTTAGAGACTAACAAATTTATTTGAGCTATAAGTTTTTGTGAGATATAGCTCACGTCATCGGAATGCATCCAGTGAAGTGAGCTGTAGCTCATGAAAGCTTATGCTCAAATAATTTTGTTAGTCTCTAAGGTGCCACAAGTCCTCCTTTTCTTAGAGCTAATTTTGATTCTATTAGGAGTCTAGTTGTAGTCTGCTGAGTTGAGTTCACAGTGGGCCAATAGTGCACAAGCATCGAGGCTCCCCTACTATGAGCTGAAATCAATGAGTGTTGTGTTAAGTAGTGGGGGCCTGAAGATATAATGCGGAGCAGATTGTGGGATGGCTGGAGTGGCTCATGGGACGGCTGGCAGAGCAGAGTGGCTGGTGGAGCGGAGCAGTTTGCTGGATGGCTGGAGCAGCTCGGGGGGCTGGCAGAGCAGAGTGGCTGGTAGAGCGGAGCCCCATGGAGAGGTGGGGCAATCGGCTTTGGACCACGTAAGGTGCCCCTTAACCCTCCCATTTCCACCCAGGTTGGGAGGTAAAACTCTGCAGATAAACTTTTGAACTCTGGGGCTGAACTGACCAGGGACAGAGACTTTTGGGTTGTTGGACTTTTGGGACTTCGGGTGACTTTTGGGTTGCTGGACTCAAGAACCAAAGGGAAAGGACATGGCCCAATTTGCTTGGGATGGGTTTTGCTCATGGGCTGTGTTATGAATCCTGTTGGTGGTGTTTCCCCAACATAATGCCACATTGTTTCTCTCTGTTATTAAAAGGCTTTTGTTACACTCAGACTCTGTGCTTGCGAGAGGGGAAGTATTGCCTCTGGGAGGCGCCCCGCCGGGGTGGTATATATTTGTCCCAGGTCACTGGGTGGGGGCTCGAGCCGGTTTTGCATTGTGTTATTGGAATGGATCCCCTAGATACTGAACCCGGCCCTTGTTGCTGCCAACTCTGACGGGCAGAAGGGTTACATACGGAAAGGAGGACATGAGAACAGCAAAACAAGGACACTGGGCTTCAGAGAGAGGGATTACAGGTGACTCAGAGACACAGCAGGCACGGCCCCATGGAAAGACCCAATGAGGAAGAAAAGGAGCCGAAGGGGGCAGGCAGTTCCTACGAGACGTAATATTAGAGGCTCAACATCCAGCTATTCTGACACAGAAAAGATAAGAGGAGCCACAGAGGCCAATGAGGCTGCACAAGGAGCTTTTTAGCTACCTAAAGCCCCAGAGGGATCCGTACAGGAAGTGGAAGGAGGGGCATGTGACCAAGGAAGTAGACATGGGAATAGTGCGAGTGTGTAGGGATAAAACCAGGAAAGCCAAGGCCGTGGTTGTCGGGGGAGCTCCTGCCTTTGGTCAGCCCTTTCCTCAGGAGTTGAGGCTGAAGGACTGGTCTCATCCCTGCTCTGCCCACCTGTGCAGGTGTGGGGGGCTGGCCCCCGCTCCTTGGCCAGTGTGGGGCTTGTGTGCCCAGCACATGCCCCCAGGAGGGTGAGCTACAGCTCAGTCAAGGCTGGCTGCCCACAGTGGGTGGGCCAGGCCCAGCTGCTGAGGAACCCTGGCCGTGGTGGTGGTGTCTAGAGAGTTGGGCTGCAGGGGAAGAGGCAGGACATGGCAGGCATGCTGGGACTAGCCAGTGGGACGACCTGATGAGGGCAAAAGGGGGATTCCGTTCATACTCGGAGTTTGGGATTTTGGTCAGTGGGTCCTAGGGGAGGGCCTGGAGAGTCTTGGCCCTGAACTGGGTGGGAGTGTAGATGGGTGGTGGGTGGGGAGAAGGTTTGAGAACCACGGTAGGAAGGAGCCCAGGGAAGCAGCAATGAGCAGGCTGAAGGAGCGGCCCTTGGCTACAGATTATCAAGCTCCTGGGCTGGAACCTGCTGTAGTGGACAGGCCCAGGTTCTCCTACCAGCCACTAAGCAGGGAACCAGGACAATGGGGAGCCCTGATACAAGGGGGCGAAGCCCACTGTATCCAGAGTCAGGGCCAAAAATCCTGGTACAAGCCCTTGGACTTTGTTGGATTTTTCTGGTACCCCAGAAGGGGTGGACTAAATCAGGATCCAACAGGAGGGCCGGGATACAGGAATGGGAAGACAACCACTGCACTCCAGATGGGGAGAGAACTGCTATGCCCCACCCAGCATGAGGAGGCACTGGTGTGATGAGTTCAACCTTTCTCCACTGGTGGAGAACGTGGCCTGATGATGACCCTGTTACATGGGGAGAGGGAGGCCAGCCGTTGGTTGGACAAAGGACAAAAGCAATGGAGGGAGTTGTACGTTTGCTGCCAGCTACCCAGCACCACCAGACGACAGCTCTGCAACATCAGCAAAAACAGCAGCAATGAGCTCAGACCCCA
This sequence comes from Chelonia mydas, assembly GCF_015237465.2. Lineage (NCBI taxonomy): Eukaryota > Metazoa > Chordata > Testudines > Cheloniidae > Chelonia > Chelonia mydas. The sequence goes on along the minus strand of NC_051252.2, from coordinate 744,618 downwards.
TGAACGCAACTACTGGGAATGGTGACGAGAAGCCCGCTTGCAGGAAAGGCCCAGGAACCAGTGGGGGCCCAGTGGCTGCAGGGGGGCCACCTGCGCTGGAGGACAGCACAGGACAACTGGTCCCTGGGCTAGTAAAACAGGGCCCTGGCTGGAGAGGCCACAGAGGCCTTTTTACATACGTTTGAGAGGGTGGCCAAGGCAGCCAGGTGGGAAGACTTGCTACAAGCTCTCGGCCTTTGTTGGGCTCTTCTTATGCCTCAGAAAGAGTGGGCTAAACCATGGCACGGCCAGGGGGCCAAGTTATGGGAAGAGGCGGCCCACCAGAGGCCCAGCAGGCTGTCGGGAGGGAGCGCCAGACAGGAAGAGAGCTGCCCTACCGTTCCTGGCCACAAGGAGGCGCTCCAGTGGGGAGCTGAGCCTTTTACATCCCCATGAGTCACCACAGTCTCCCTCTGTTGACCTGGTTTTTCAGTTTGTTTGCCAGAAACGTGACACCAGTGTTCCCTGTGGGCAGCAGACCTTCGGGGGATATTTATGCCTAATGGAAAATGCTCCTTTCCATCCAACAAGGAAATCGGCCACCAGTCCGAGCTAAGAGGGGGAGAGGGAGGTGCCGCCCCTGACAACTACAATTCCCACAATGCAGCGCTCCTTCTTGAGCCGAACATGCAGGCCGCTTGGCTGAAGATGGAGCTCCCTAATGGGAGATCCGTGCTGCCCCAGGGCTGCACCCCCACAGCCAGGGATCAGGGCGTAGATCTCCAGGGGCTTGCAGGTTGCATTTTAGGCGTCTCTGCAAAGCCAGTGAGTCCTGTAGTTATGCCCCATAGGGACACTCTGCACCCCCCCCTAAAGATTGGATCTCATTGTCACACTGAAACCCGTCTGGGATTCACACTGCTAGCAAGTTACAGCTCTCTGGAGAGATATTTACGGCACTGGGTTTTAAAGCAGCAAGGAACTCTGGGTGTGGTGTGGCTAGGGAAGCAACTGCACAGATCTGCTGTGACAGCCGCAGACTAAAATCTCCACCGTCATGAGGGAATATCACCTGCTTGCAACATTGCCAGAAATCTGAGTGTGTGCTGCATGGAGCTGCAGCTCTGTGTGTGTGTTGGGGAGGTGTGCAAGGTGGGACCTGTGCAGGACTGTCTTTGCTTCTCATTATTTCATTTTCCTTTCAGTGCATCATGATTCTCCACATCTTGTGAAGCTGCAATGAATATAATGACTAACATAACCAGTGTGAAGTGTATTAATCTCCCTACTGGATATATTCTTGGGGTAGAGGAATAATATTTTCTTTAAGGGAGAAACAAGGCCAGGTCTTCAGCTGGGGTCAATCAGCATTGCTCCACTGAGTATTTTCTTGCAGATTTCTAATAGCTGGAGCAAATGGCACTCCTACCCCTTGAGAGTATATATTGTATGAGGGATTTATTGTGTGCCTTGGGAAATGAAGGTTTGATGCTGCTGGCTACAGCTAGATAGAGAGCCCTGTCCTGAGAGAGCTCATTGGAGTCACTGAAAAGAATCTGGACTGCACAGGTGTGTGTCATTGGTCCTATATGGCTAGTAGCTGATGGAGAGTATAGCTCTACAAATAGGTAATTTGTTTGCTTCACTGACAGTTCCAAAAAATTAGGGGGGAAAAAATCTCATTTTGGGTTGATCTGAAATGAGGTTTTTTTGAAATTTTCAGCAAATCAAAAGTAAAAAGAAAAAAAAATTGGGCCAAATGGTCAAATGAAATGTGTCATTTCAATTTTGAGCAGGTTTTTACATTAAAAATGTAAATAAATTGTCAGGCATTTGATTGAATTGAAGAGTCGAAATGTGTTGAAACCAAACGCTCTCACTTTTTCAAAACAAAAAGAATGTTTGGCACTTTTTTCTCGACACAAATGATTTGGCGAACCCCCCGTGAATTCAGGAACCGTGTCTGTGTCGCTGAACCTGCCTTTTTGTTGTTGTTTTTGTTCTGAAAAAAAAACTGGCTGAAAAATTTCTCCCTGGAGCTCAAGGGAGACAGGCTCACGGAGCAGGGCATCTGGATTCTCTCCTTGCTGTTGCAGTGACGTTCACAGGGCCATGCTGTGCCGCACAGGGACAGCCAGGGGTTTAACCGCAATGTGCAATTGTCTGATCGTACCCCAGTCTCCTAGGCCCATGGGGTGGTAGACTGCATATGGCACACGTTAAGCCTTGCTGGAATTACAAACTTCCTTTCACTCGGAGCAGGGATGGCCGTTCCCAGGCCCTGCGACAGCTGCCTGATTCCTCAAATTCTTACTGCTAGCAGGGTCAGAGAGTTTGCACAAAGCGTTTTCAAAGCAGCAGGCAGCTCTATTTGATCTCCCCCACACGCCCCCAGCTGGGGCCCCTCTGAGCCCTAGGTTTCAGCGCTGATTAAAAGGAAGCTACGGGGAAAGGACAGGTCATTTGCACTGCTCAGGGAAGGAAACCACAATCACTAGCTTGGTTGGCCCCTGGGTGCTGGGACGCAGGCTCTATTGGGAGGGAAGAGGGGTGAGACTCAAAGGGGATGCTGTGCTCTATTGTGGATACAGAGCACTGCCTCTGGAGGGGTCCCTGATGCGGTAGGTCCAGTGGGGTCAAATTTTTCAGCCAAAATTTTCAGGGGACAAAAAACGCAGATTCAGCCCCACTGAAATATTCCATGAGTTTGTGTTTGTTTCGCTGAGTCGAATTGTTTTTGGAGAAGTTGAAACGTTCAGATTCTTCTACTCAAAGTGACTTTTTTTGCTTCATAATTTCTTTCCATTTTAGTTTTTAAACAAATGTTTTAAAAAAAATCCCTCACACTCAAAATGAAGCATGGAAGTGAAATGGTTCAGCCAACCGGAAATGAAATTGGATTGGATGTTTTGCTTTGCTGACCGTTTTGAACAATTTCACCTTTGGCTCAACGCGGAACAAATCTTTGTTTCCATTTTTCGGACTTGCGCAGCTGTAGCAGCATGTCCTATCTCTCTAGCCATGCCCATACTGCCCGCTCGGTAATTCAGTCCTGTACTGCAGAGGAGAAGGAGGGGGAAACCCAGGATGTAAACTGAGAGGGCCTTTTCAGTCCAGATCTTCAGAGATGCCAAGGTCCTGCAACTGCTCAGCAGGGCCTGAAAAGAAAAATTAGAACCCAGCGTCTCTGGCTTGTCACAGCCCCCTCATGATGCTGTGTCCACTGTCGTGCTGTGGTCAGGTTCCATGCTGGCTGGTCTGCTCTGGTGGATCAGCCTCCGGAGACTGTTTGGAGATGCGAGCTCTGCCCTGGCTCCACTACGGCCTCACTGTGTCACCTTGGGTGAGGCACTTGGCCCCTCGGCCCCCAGCCGTGCAAGGGGGATAATGACCCTACCCCTGCTTTGTTCAGCACCGGGGGATGAGGGGGCTCCCTGCAGCAGCACTGAGCATCACTGTTCGCACCCTGTGCTCCCTGAGACGGTGGATTCCTGATGGAACTTGCTGCTAAGCAGATGAGAGGCGACAGGCTTCATCCAGCCACCCCCCCCAGCAGCAGGAAACACAGGGAGCAGGGTCTGACACCAAGCAGAGGCATGGAAGGCAATTCAGGTGGGCTGATTTGGGGTGGGGCATCTCTGGGGTCAGCATTTTGCCCCCTTGGCATGTTCTGACAGCAGGATCACAAACAGCCGGGTGCAGACGCATTGTTTCGGGTGCCTAAGCTAACCATAGCCCAGAGTCCTCAACAGCCAGGAGAAAGTTGAGTCCAGGGCAGAGCACTTAGGGACCCTGGAGTCTGGGATCAGACAAAAGAGCCACATGGTCAATACCAAGGAGGGTCTGATTCAGAGGATGGGGCGAGTTGCTGCTCTGCAAATCCGTGACCCAAGGCTCAGGGCTATAACATGTGGTAACCATGGGGAAGACAAGGCCTCAGAAGGACAGAGGCTCTGCACAGAGTCGGTGTGAGGGGTGTTCTGAACCTGACAAGCAGTCCCTGGTAAGGACCTGCAACTCCTAAGGGCCCAGCCAATCCACGAAGGGGCTAACCAGGCGACTCCAAAGCAGGTCTATTGGCTCCTCATGAAAGCAGCCACTCCAGTCGGCTCAACATCACGGCCTTGCTGGGGATCCTCCCAGCTGCCTGGTGCTTTTGGCAGGTTGTCCCTGCTCCAGCGCCTCCCCTGTCCTGAAAAATGGCCTCCCCATCTCTCCCGCCCCTGCTCGGGCGTGTGCAAGTTGCCCAAAACTGAGCTCCTGTCCCCACTGTGATTCTCTCCCTGCTCCAAGCTCAGGTGGGCCACTCTGGGCGGACGTGTGTCTGATTGAATCCATGGTGTGGGGGCGTGGGGCCATTGCTGAGAGGGCAGCTGTGGGCTGGCAGCTTTGCGGCTCTCCTCAGGTGCTCTGGGCTGCAGAACCCCATGCTGAGAAGGCTCCGTCTGCAGTCCATGGTGAGTGCTCTGGTGTCCCAAGAGCTGGGTGAGGGCAGGGGCTCTCTGCGGTAGCCGTGTTGCAGCCTGGTTGCTGAGCATAGCCCAACTCTGTTAGGCGCAGGGTAAATTGCAGCTTCATTGTTACCCAGCACAACAGGTCTGCACCTGGCCCCACACACCTGGGGTCCTTGTACCCCATGCAGGACACCAAGGTCCGGGGGGGTACAGCTGCCTCCCCTGGCCTGTGATCCATCCTTGAGCAGAGGAGCTGCCAGGCTGGAGATAGAAAAGGAGTACTTGTGGCACCTTAGAGACTAACCAATTTATTTGAGCATAAGCTTTCGTGAGCTACAGCTCACTTCATCCGATGAAGGTGCTACTAGTCCTCCTTTTCTTTTTGCAAATACAGACTAACACGGCTGCTACTCTGAAACCAGGCTGGAGATGGCTCTGAGGGAGTGGTGCTGCGACCAGGTGCACACGGCCACAACATCACTCAGCTTTGGCCTGACCACCCCTCCATCATGATGGAGAGGCAGCCAGGCCGAGGAAAGGGGTTCTGCTGTTTTGTCACCCCGCTCTGGAGGGTGGGAAGTCCTGCACCTCCATTACTCAGAAGTGGGGCCCCCATCTCCAGTGGCCATGGAGTGGAGCTGGGAGCAGAATTCAAATCACCCAGCTCCCGTCCTGTGCTCTAATTGCTAGATGACGCTGCTCCGGTCCACGACCGAGGGAGATTCCAGAACCGGGGTGCCCAAGGGTTGGGGTCTGCTTTCTGAGCCGCAAAGCTGGGCTCCTGGCTGCACTTTTCCCTGTGGAGCAGTCAGAGGATTCCCTGGGAGTAGCAAAGGTGAGGAGTGTGATGGTGCTGGGGTCACCCACCCCCTCATTCTCCTCTTCCTTCCCAGCAGTGGGAGAGCCTGATCATGAGGCCCCAGCCGAACCCCAACCTCTCCTTGCAACCTTGGGCAAGTGGCTTTGACTTCCACATCCCTCTGTCTGCATGGCCAAGAGCAGGGGCTCCCCAGGGCTGGAAGCTGCCTCTGAGCCCAGCTTGTCCGGGCGGAACAGACAGACTTGTATGCGCCTCTCCCTCCATGAACCGAGAGTTTCTGACGGACTTGGGGCTCAGGCCTGGGCTATGTGAATGGTATCAGACTTGGCTGTGGGACGAGGTCAAAGGGGTGCGGCCGACAGTCGCACCATTCAATCGGCTTGGCAGTGAAGCAGCCGACATCTGGCCGCAAAGTCCTGAAGAATTGGAAATAGCACCCTGGACACAGGGCCAGGGAGCCCAACAGGCCTTTGTACTTCCAAGGGCTAGACCATATCCAGTTAGGGCAGGGCTCAGCGCGGAGTGAAGGGGCTGGGTCATGACTGTGTGAATAGTGCAGCTGCTGCCCCCCAGCCTCCCTCTATTCCAGCTCTGGGCTCTCCCTGTCCCCAGCTCTGCCTATACCCCTGACTCCTATCCTGCAGCCCCTCCCCTTGCTGTCCCAAACCTGGGCTCCCCCCAGCCTCATGGCTTTGCTGACGCCCCTCAGTTCTGACCTGCAGCAAATGAACCCCCACCCCACCCAGTGCTTGGGGCATAGTCCCCTTGATACCCTCAAGTCCGACCCATTGTCCTGTGCCCAATACCCTAGTCTTGGGCTCCCCAACCCATGCTGGACACACCGAGGCCTCCACAGCCCCGGAGCTGGGGGGGGCAAACTGCCTCCCCTTGGTCCCTGCGCCTGAGCTGGGCAGAATCTGTCCCTCACTGTGCAACTGTGGCCTGAAAACATTACCTGTCCCAGCATGCAGTGCTCCATCTGTATCCGAGGGCCTTTGCTGCTGGCAGAGGCGATGGTTCCCAGCATGCACTGCTCCATCCTGACAAGAGTGGGCCACGTCCAGCATATAAAGGGAGACTTTGTCAGCCATGGCTTCATTTTAAAGTTTTGGGGTTTGAATCCTTGAGTGGGGAGCTGAGAAGCATAATGAGGTCAGTATCCCTGCCTCCCCCACCCCCGACAAGCCTCAGCGCCAGCCCAGCTAGCAGGGTGAGCCGTCTCTACCAATCACAATGCCACGTCGCCGGCTCCAGTGGATCTCAAAGCCCTTTCCAAAAGGAGCCAGTGTCATTTCCCCATTTAGATGGAGAAACTGAGGCACAGAGTGGGGAAGTGACTTGCCTGAGGTCACCCATGCCTCAGTCTAGTGCTCTATCTACTATGCCACACTACTAGTCCGCTTCCTCTTATTGGAGCAGTTCATCTAGCCTGAATCCTGTGAATGGAAATTTAGATGTGTGGGAGCTGTAATTAACGTGTTAATAATTATTAACCAGAGCTGGCTGAAAAATGGCATTTCTGCCCTGGTGAGAAATGCTTTGACCTTAACAAGGGCACTAGCCCTGACGCGCAGAGGGGCTTGCTCACGGGCACCCAGGTCCCACTGCCACGGCCTGCCTGGGTGCCCTTGGGCACCACACATGCCCGGCGGGCTGTTAACCGTGGAACACCTGAGCCTGTGAAGCTGGCTCCCATGGTGGCATGGGACCCCAAAGCCAGGCAGCCGTTCCTCCAGCCTGGTGGTGATTTATGTTCCTGATAGTGGCTCATGTTGTTAGCCACTGGACAGAGAGTGTGCAGCGCTGTCCAGATACGATTTCTGCCACTCAGTTGGTGACAGGGCGCATCCCATCTCTCCTTGAACAGCGGCAAGCATGGCTTGTGCTGTATTGTGGAGATCAGCTGGTTGGCTGATGTTAGGTGTAGGGATATTGGGTAGGACTGGTAACCTGTGATGGGGTGAGCTCCCCACCCTGGCCCTGCAAGAGCTGAATTAGGTCAGGTAGGCCCAATCTACGAATTAGGCTGCAAACAGAAGAGCTTTAGACTGGAGAGAGGCTCACCTGTGCAGGAACTGGCAGGCCTATATAAGCAAGAAAGGGCTGTTGCTGGGACAGGGCTGTCACTCATGGTGTGGTGGGAGCTTGGGCCGGTACACCCAGGAAAAGGGGGGGAACTAGAGGTGGTAGGAAGCAGTCCAGGGAAGGAGACATGAGGGGTGGGAGATGAAAGCCCAGAATTGCTGGGCTGAGCATCCCTGGGCTGGAACCAGAGTAGAGGGCGTGTGTGCCCAGGTTCCCCTACCTGCCACTGGGGAAGGGGCACTGGTGAGACTGTGTAGCAGACAGGGACCTTGATGCACTGCCCCCCCCGCCCCCCACCCCGAAGAGGAACCACACTGGTAACCTGGCCAGAGCGGTATGTCACGGAGAGAGTGCTGTGAAAAGTGAGGGAAGGGCTGCAGAGGAGAAATGGAGGTAACTGCTGGAAGGGGCATCGGCTCATCCCCAGAAGCACCAGAAGGCAGCACCAACCAGTGGTGAGTAGAGCACCCCCCATCACATAACCACGTAAGTTTTGTAGGCTTCAGTATGCTTGGGATAATTCTTGTGGTTAATGATTAACAGCATTGCCAACCCCCAGTGTTCACAGATCATGTGTCAGACTCACCCAAAATCACGAGATTGGCTTTAAAATCATGAGATTATAGACAAATAAAAGATTTGGGGTTGTTTTTATTTGCCTTCTGTTTTTTTAGCCTTTTGGGTACACTGGGGTTGCATTTTGAAGCTTTCTCCACAGCCATGAGGACTAGAAACTTACTTTTTCTTTAAGAATGAAGGCTGAACTCATCACATATCCACTTGACTCCAGGAGCTGGGGCTTTAAGGAAAACAATAATTATCATGACAAAATCATGAGAGTAGGCAACACTGGATTAAGCTGTGTGTCTACTGCTCTAGTGTGGGCAGAGTTTAACCAAACTGGGGCATGGTATTTGTATTATTTTATATTACATTAAAGCTAAAAGTTGAAATTATAAAAAACATTGTTAAGTTCCCACAAAAATTACAACACAGTTGACCCATTGCTGTGAAAAGTTTCCAGTGGTGAGCTGGAGCCGGTTCGCACCGGTTCGCTAGAACCGGTTGTTAAATTTAGAAGCCCTTTTAGAACCAGTTGTTCCGCGAGTGAGAACCGGTTCTAAAGGGGCTTCTAAATTTAACCGGCCAAAAGTGGTGCCTTAGGCGCCGACTCCACGGGTGCTTCAGCCCTGGAGCACCCAAGGGGAAAATTTGGTGGGTGCAGAGCACCCACTGGCAGCTCCCCACCCCATCCCTGGCCCCAGCTCACCTCCGCTCCACCTCCGCCTCCTCCCCTGAACGGGCCGCCCCGCCCTGCTTCTCTGCCCCCCCCCCCCCACCAGCTTCCCGCGAGTCAGCTGTTCGCGTGGGAAGCCGGGGTGGGCTGAGAAGCAGGCGGGGGCTTCGCACTCAGGCCCAGGGAGGCGGAGGTGAGCTCGGGTCGGGGAGGGGGGAGCGAGGAGGGCCACCCGTGCCGCAGCAGGTAACCCGGAGGGGGGGGGCCGCAGGGGAACCGCTCCCCGCCCCAGCTCACCTCCGCCACCCTCGGCCTGAGCAGGAAGCCGTGGCCTGCTTCTCAGCCCTCCCCGGCTTCCCGCCAAACAGCTGATTCACGGGAAGCCGGGGCGGGGAGGGGGCGGAGAAGCAGAGCGGGGCAGCGCGTTCAGGGGAGGAGGAGGAGCGGAGGTGAGCTGGGGCTGGGCGTGGGGTGGGGAGCTGCCGGTGGGGGCTCTGCACCCACCAATTTTCCCCGTGGGGGCTCCAGCCCCGGAGCACCCACGGAGTTGGTGCCTAAGGCGCCACTTTTGATGTGATCAGTGGGGGAGCGGCCGCTCCCCCTGCTCCCCCCCAGCTACTCTCCCCCGCCCCTAGGAGCCAGAGGGACCTGCCGGATGCTTCCTGGGAGCTGCCCCAGGTAAGCACCTCTGGGACTCCCCACCTCGCTGCCCAGCAGGTGCCTCTGGTTCTTAGGGTGGGGTGGGCACCCACTACGGTGGCCCACGAGACCCTCCTGCCCTGTTCTGGGGGCAGTCAGGGGACAGGGGAGGGGAGTGGATGGGGCAGGGGTGCTGGGGGGGGGCGTGAAGGAACGTGGGGGGGTTGGATGGGGCAGGAGTCCTGGGGGGCAGGGGTGGGCAACGACCCCTTCGTGGGGTGAGGAGGGAACCCATTGTTAAGATTTTGGCAGCTCATCACTGAAAGTTTCAATGTTGTCAAATCAGCATTTTCCGATGGAGAACTGCTCTGTTGGAAAATATCCAACCAGCTCTCCTCTGAATGCCGTTTAACCTCTCTGATGAAGATTCACAGGGCTTTAGAAAGAAGAAGAAAAAAGGGGGGGAGGGTCTCCTAACCAAGCAGACTATCAAAAGAAAAACTGATAAGCAAACAAAATCAGATGTGGGAAGCTTCTAGTGAACTGGGAGCTGCAAGTCTTTTAAATGTCCTTGTGACACTTTGCACATCTCCGGCTCAAACCACTTGACTAGCGTTCATCCAGGCTTCCCTTGCGGCTGGTAGACCCATTTTACAGGTGGGGGAACTAAGGCATGGAGCTAGGAAGTGACTTTCCACGGGTCACCCAGCAGCTGAGAGGCAAAGCTGGGTCTAGAACACAGATCGCCAGAGACCCAATTTGGAGTGTTACCACGAGCGTCTGGTTCTGGCTAGGTGTGGGGGTCTCTGTGAGGGGTGAGCATGGCAATGCTTACTACTGTGCTAACATCTGGAAATCATTCCCACATCATGACTACACACTGTGGAAATGGCCTTTGCCCCTGGCAGGGGCAGAGCGAAACAATTCCTGGCCTCTGGCCGGCTGGGTCCCACCCTCAGTGTGTGGGAACCACAAACAATCCATAGGCAGTGCCCAGGCCTGGGGCTCAGAGATCGTGCTCCACCGGCAAGTGGGAGCTGGCCTGGGATGGAGGCAACCCGGGATTGTCCCCTGGTACCAGGGAGCGGCTGCAGGCTTGGCTTCCAGGGCTGAGCATGTGGCATGGCTGTGCCAGCTCTGCCAGGGGCAATGTGGTCTCAGCTGCGTGGGCAGACACTGAATGTCGCTGCCTAATGCATACAGTGCCCATGCAGGGCTGGCCCACAACATTTTGGCACCTGAGGTGGGGAGCTCAACTGATGCCCCCATGCCCCCTCGCTTATAACGAGTTCCAGACAGCCCGTTTGCTGGGCCCCATTTGCTCCAGAGCGTCTCAGCAGGAGGGGCAGTGCTGGAGGAGGGGCAGCGCCAGGGGGATGCAGAGGGGCCCCAACCCCACTGACCGGGGGTGGGGGAATCAAACAGGCACAGACTAAGGTAGTTGGGTAATGAGAGCTGCTGGCAACCAGGGACGGAAGATTCCCAAGTGGGGTTCTCCATCCACAGCGGGCATTGCCCCCTCTGCTGCTGGCACCTTCTCATTACATCCCTCGCACCATGGCCCTGGGGCAGGGACACGCTCCCCATGCTAAACAATCCACTACAAATGAAAAGGTCAGTGGCCCCGGGGAGGGACAGCAGCATTGGTGCCCAGTGCTGTTTCCGCAGTGCCCCTCGGGAGGGCAGGCACAGGGGACCAGAGGAGGTGCCGTGAGGGAGTGGGAGCCTGGCTCTGGCTGCGGTGCAGCGGCAGTGCCGAGGTAGTTCACTGGTGAGCGTGTGTTACAGACACACACATACCCGTGCCGGTCTATGGAGGGTCTGCGCTGTTCCAGCCTGGTGTGCCTGCAGCTTGGCGCTCTAGCTGCAGCTGCCTGATGCTGTTAGCTGTGGAGGTCCCTGTTCGATCCCCGGCGTCGGCCAAGAGGGTGACTGGCACTACGGCAACAGCTGGCTTGCCCTCCTGTGGCACAGCTTGGCGCCCCATACCCTGGACCCGGGGGAGCCGGGACATCACCCCAAAGAGGCAGCTCTTTGGCTCCTCTTTTCTCCTGCCCCCGACATGGCCTGGATAGGCGGAATAGTGTGCAGGGAGCCTTGCCCCCCACCCCCAAAGCTGGGTTCCTAAGGAAACTCCTGCTGGTCTGGAGAGCAATGGGCCCAGCCGCAGGGGCAATGCACCATGACAGCCGCCACGCCAGAGGGCTCTGCACTTCCCCACACTGGGGAAATGAGCAGGGGGGTTTGGGAAAAAGGGGGCCCAGGCAAATCCCAACCCTGCAGTCCTGGCAGCTGGGCGGTGGGAAAGGGGCCAGAGCAGCTGGGGCTGCTGGCTCAGTGGTTGTTGCATGGTGCCGTGCTCCATGGAGCAGAGAAATTCCATGGCAAGGGGCTGAATGCCCTCTGCTCTCGCTGGCCTCAGTGCACGTGCTCAGCCCCTTGCAGGGGGACCCCTTTGTGCCACACACCTGCTGGCGAGCCGAGTGCATCTGTGGAGCACTGGAGCTCTGCTGGAGGTGCTGTGCAGGCCCGAGGGATAAGCCAGGCCCTGGCCCGTTCCCACAAGCCGTTGTCCCTTTCCCTACCTCCTACCCTGGGACACAGTAGCCATCGTAGGGAGCTGGCCGGTAGGAAGCCGCGACCCAAGTACAAACCCATCTGGTTCTACGTCTCAGAGCAGCTAGTGGCTGGATTAGGAGTGGTTAATGCCAAAGCCACAGCTCGGGTGACCCAGAGAAGCCAGTATTAATTGATGAATTCTCCCAGCCCCACTGGGAAGACGTTTCCGTGTACAGGTGGGAAACTGAGGCACGGATCGTGCCCAGTGACTTGGGCTCCCACCCATTAATTACTGGACACCATTTTGCTCCCAAAGCCAGGACGAGAACCCAGGAGTCCTGACTCCCTGCTCTACCCACTAGACCCTCCACCTCCTGGTTTCCCATGGGCCCTGTGGCCATGTGGTTGGGTCTGTGGTGCTGAGGAAGGGGGAAGCTCTTGTTTGTGGCCAGGCGGGTGTGAGTGGAGCTGCTCCCAGCAGGGCCCAGCGGTGGCTGGGTGCTGTTGGCTGGGCGTGAGTGCCTGCTAGGGTGCCAGAGGAGCAGGCTGGGGCTGGGGGGAGGGCGTGTGGCATGACAGCGCTGGGAGAGGGCTGGTGTCAATCACCCCCCTGCAGAGCTGGCAGTTGGCGAGGCAGATCTCAGCAGGCTCTCCTTCACCTGGGCAGTGGAGGCTGTCTGGGCCATTCCCATCCCCAGGGTGGTAATTTACGGAGTGGTGCAGTGGGCTCGGGGCCCCGTTGCTCTGGAAACTTCCCTCTCTGGGCCCAGGCCTTGCTGCTAATGACCATGCCAGATTCCAGAGCTCTGGCTCATCGCTGAGCCAGAGAGCCACAATGGAGAGGGGAGGGGTACAGAGTGGGCAGGGCTTCCCCACACTGCCAGGCCGCTGCCCTGCTGGGGAGGAGAAGACAGCCCCAAAAGGATGTGTGGGGGACTGGGGGAGCTGTGGCTGCCTCCCCTTGGTGCAGCTAGGGGGTCTCTGAGCCCCCTGACTATTCCCTTCTCACGCAGGCTCCGGGAGACCCAAGCTAATCCATCCTCTGGCCAGGGCAGGCCCCGATCATGCACCTGGATACCACTGAGCACCCGACTTGCTCCATTGGCTCCAGGAGGCTCCTGCTGAAGCGGGGCCCCTGCGAGTCTGGCCAAAGCCCACGGAAGCCCAGTACCAGCCTCAGTAACAGCTGGACTTCCCTGCCTCGCCCCAGGGCATCATAGAATCATAGAATATCAGGTTGGAAGGGACCTCAGGAGGTCATCTAGTCCAACCCCCTGTTCAAAGCAGGACCAATCCCCAACTAAATCATCCTAGCCAGGGCTTTGTCAAGCCTGACCTTAAAAACTTCAAGGGAAGGAGATTCCACCACCTCCCTAGGTAACCCATTCCAGTGCTTCCCCACCCTCCTAGTGAAAAAGTTTTTCCTAATATCCAACCTAAACCTCCCCCACTGCAACTTGAGACCATTGCTCCTTGTTCTGTCATCTGCCACCACTGAGAACAGCCAAGCTCCATCCTCTTTGGAACCCCCTTCAGGTAGTTGATCATCCAGATCTTTATTAATGATCTGGAGGATGGTGCGGATTGCACCCTCAGCAAGTTCGCAGATGACACTAAGCTGGGGGAGAGGTAGATACGCTGGAGGGTAGGAATAGGGTCCAGAGTGACCTAGACAAATTGGAGGATTGGGCCAAAAGAAATCTGATGAAGTTCAACAAGGACAAGTGCAGAGTCCTGCTCTTAGGAAGGAAGAATCCCATGCACCACTACAGGCTGGGGACTGACTGGCTAGGCAGCAGTTCTGCAGAAAAGGACCTGGGGATTACAATGGACGAGAAGCTGGATATGAGTCAGCAGTGTGCCCTTGTGGCCAAGAAGGCTAATGGCATATTGGGCTACATTAGTAGGAGCATTGCCAGCAGATCGAGGGAAGTGATTATTTGGCACTGGTGAGGCCATGCCTGGAGTATTGCGTCCAGTTTGCCCCCCCCCTCCCCCACTATAGAAAGGATGTGAACAAACTGAAGAGAGTCCAGCGGAGGGCAACGAAAATGATCAGGGGACTGGGGCATATGACTTACAAGGAGAGGCTGAGGGAACTGGGCTTGTTTAGTCTACAGGAGAGAAGAGTGTGGGGGGGATTTGGTAGCAGCCTTCAACTACTTGAAGGGGGGTTCCAAAGAGGAGCTCAGGGGCCAGGCAGGAGGGTCCCATGGGCCGGATGTGGCCCACAGGCCGTAGTTTGCCCACCTCTGATCTAGCCAGCTTTCTATCCACCTTATAGTCCATTCATCCAATCAATACTTTTTTAACTTGCTGGCAAGAATACTGTGGGAGACCGTATCAAAAGCTTTGCTAAAGTCGAGATAGATCACATCCACCACTTCCCCATATCCTCAGAGCCAGTTATCTCATCAGAGAAGGCAATCAGGTTGGTCGGGCATGACTTGCCCTTGGTGAATCCATGCTGACTGTTCCTGATCACCTTCCTCTCCTCCAAGTTCTTCAAAATGGTTTCCTTGAGGACCTGCTCCATGGTTTTTCCAGGGACTGAGGTGAGTCACGCCAGTGGTGTCAGGCTCACTTGCCCTGCCCCGGGAGCTGCACTGACATGGGGTACTCCCGGCAGGCCTCCCTGCACAGTGAGCCGGGGCGCTGGTTCCAGACACCCGCACGCGATGCTGTGCCATGGCGCTGGCTGTGTGGCATGCGCCAACCTCCTAGCGGTGCTCTTTGGGCAGTGAGCTGCCCGGCCGCGGTGCTGAAGAGCTTCAGCACTTCCCCTGAAGCACGGCAACTGTTTGCGGAGCCATTCCACCAGGCACAGAGCCCTCCATGCCAAGTCCGGGATTTGTTCACTCGCAGCCTGAGATCTGCTCGGACTAAGGCAGGTGTATCTCCCAGAGCCGCGCTATGGGACCCTCGCTGGAGCAGACTGTGTGTTGCTTCCGCTGTGGTGGTCTGCGTGCCCCTGATGTCCCTTGTGTCGGCTGCCACATTGCCTCTGGACTCAAGGCACTGCTGTGCACCGGGAGCTGGGCCCTGCCACCGCTGGTGGGGTACCTGGCTTGTGATCAGCCATCTGACAGAGCCCCCCGAGCCTTTGATCATGGCCAAGTGGGATCCCAAGTGAGATGAGTTTCCTGGCCTCAACCCAGTCCCCGGTGCATGGCCCACAGTGCCAGTCTGTTGGTATGAGTGAGTGGCACAGGGAGGCTGGAGGCTGGCCCAACGGGTCAGCCTGAGGAGCATTGGCAGATGGGGCAAAGACTCACCCAGTACCATCCTACCCATTCCTTGCTCCAGCGCCATCTGCCCCGGTGCTGATCTGAGCCAGGAAGGAAATGGAGCCACTGCCTGGGGAAAGAAAAGGAGTACTTGTGGCATGTTAGAGACTAACCAATTTATTTGAGCATGAGCTTTCGTGAGCTACAGCTCACTTCATCGGATGCATACTGCCTGTGGAGAAACCAGCCAGAGAAAATGCCTGCCACCATATGTGGGTTGCCAGGTCCCCATCCACAGACCCAGCCGTGCTCCCACATCCTCCTTGCCTGGGACAGGTCAGCCCATGCCCTGCACGGGCCTCTCACCTCTGGCTCAGCAATTCCCCTGCTTCTGGGAGTCTTTCTGCAGGGAAGGGTGAGCCCCGTGGGGCCAGAAACAGGTCTGTTCTGCACTTTCCTTAGTCATTGTCTGAAGGGCGCTGTTAGCCCAGAAAGGATTGGATGCTTTAAAGTGAATCATAGAATCATAGAATATCAGGGTCGGAAGAGACCTCAGGAGGTCATCTAGTCCAACCCCCTGCTCAAAGCAGGACCGATCCCCAATTAAATCATCCCAGCCAGGGCTTTGTCAAGCCTGACCTTAAAAACTTCTAAGGAAGGAGATTCCACCACCTCCTAGGTAACGCATTCCAGTGTTTCACCACCCTCTTGGTGAAAAAGTTTTTCCTAATATCCAACCTAAATCTCCCCCACTGCAACTTGAGACCATTTCTTCTTGTCCTGTCATCCGTTACCACTGAGAACAGTCTAGATCCATCTTCTTTCGGAACCACCTTTCAGGTAGTTGAAAGCAGCTATCAAATCCCCCCTCATTCTTCTCTTCTGCAGACTAAACAATCCCAGTTCCCTCAGCCTCTCCTCGTAAGTCATGTGTTCCAGTCCCCTAATCATTTTTGTTGCCCTCCGCTGGACTCTCTCCAATTTTTCCACATCCTTCTTGTAGTGTGGGGTCCAAAACTGGACACAGTACTCCAGATGAGGCCTCACCAATGTCGAATAGAGGGGAACGATCACATCCCTCGACCTGCGGGCAATGCCCCTACTTATACATCCCAAAATGCCATTGGCCTTCTTGGCAACAAGGACCCACTGTTGACTCATATCCAGCTTCTCGTCCACTGTAACCCCTAGGTCCTTTTCTGCAGAACTGCTGCCGAGCCATTCGGTCCATAGTCTGTAGCAGTGCATGGGATTCATCCATCCTAAGTGCAGGACTCTGCACTCATTCTTGTTGAACCTCATCAGATTTCTTTTGGCCCAATCCTCCAATTTGTCTAGGGCCCTCTGAATCCTATCCCTACCCTTCACCGTATCTACCACTCCTCCCAGTTTAGTGTCGTCTGCAAACTTTCTGAGGGTGCAATCCACACCACCCTCCAGATCATTAATGAAGATATTGAACAAAACCGGCCCCAGGACTGACCCCTGGGGCACTCCGCTTGATACTGGCTGCCAACTAGACATGGAGCCATTGATCACTACCCGTTGAGCCCAACAATCTGGCCAATTTTCTACCCACCTTATAGTGCATTCATCCAGCCCATACTTCTTTAACTTGCTGACAAGAATACTGTGGGAGACTGTGTCAAAAGCTTTGCTAAAGTCAAGGAACACCATGTCCACTGCTTTCCCTTCATCAACAGAGCCAGTTGTCTTGTCACAGAAGGCAATTAGATTAGTCAGGCATGACTTGCCCTTGGTGAATCCATGCTGACTGTTCCTGATCACCTTCCTCTCATCTAAGTACTTCAGAATTGATTCCTTGAGGACCTGCTCCATGATTTTTCCGGGGACTGAGGTGAAGCTGACTGGCCTGTAGTTCCCAGGATCCTCCTTCTTCCCTTTTTTAAAGATGGGCACTCCTACATTAGCCTTTTTCCAGTCGTCCGGGACTTCCCCGGATCGCCATGAGTGTTCAAAGATAATGGCCAATGGCTCTGCAATCACATCCGCCAACTCCTTTAGCACTCTTGGATGCAACGCATCCAGCCCCATGGACTTGTGCACGTCCAGCTTTTCTAAATAGTCCCGAACCACTTCTTTCTCCACAGAGGGCTGGTCATCTCCTCCCCATGCTGTGCTGCCCAGTGCAGTAGTCTGGGAGCTGACCTTGTTCATGAAGACAGATGCAAAAAAAGCATTGAGTACATTAGCTTTTTCCACATCCTCTGTCACTAGGTTGCCTCCCTCCTTCAGTAAGGGGCCCACACTTTCCTTAACTTTCTTCTTGTTGCCAACATACCTGAAGAAACCCTTCTTGTTACTCTTAACATCTCTTGCTAGCTGCAACTCCAGGTGTGATTTGGCCTTCCTGATTTCACTCCTGCATGCTCGAGCAATATTTTTATACTCATCCCTGGTCATTTGTCCAGTCTTCCACTTCCTGTAAGCTTCTTTTTTGTGTTTAAGATCAGCAAGGATTTCACTGTTAAGCCAAGCTGGCCGCCTGCCATATTTACTATTCTTTCTACATATTGGGATGGTTTGTCCCTGCAACCTCAATAAGGATTCTTTAAAATACAGTGGCTCAACTGGGGGCAGAGTTATCTCTGCGGTGGGAAGAGGTGGAAGATCACTGTGGGGAAACTGAGGCAGAAGTGCTGCAGCACCGGCTCATGCCCCCAGGGAGTGCTCTGGCATGGTGAGTGTTGTACCCCAACCCTTTGTCAAGCCCCTCCATCTCTGGAGCCACACAACTCAGCCACAGCACCTTGCCACAGGGCAGGGTGGGAGAGCGTCCTGGGCATGGGGAGGGAAGTAGCCTGGCTGGGCCCTGGGTCTGCCGTTCCCCGCTGATTCTCCCTGGGTCAGGGATGAGCCCGCTGACTGGGCGGACTGCAGCCAGCTGGTGGCTCTATGCCCCCTTTGCCACCTCCCAGCCCTGTAGCTGCAAAGCCCATGGGGAGTGCAGCAAGGTTGGCTCATCTCTGGACATTTCACTGCCACGCGCAGGGGCACGGCTGGTCCCCACACGCATGGGAAAGCCCAAAAGCTGCGAAATGGGGCCATGCGGGTGTGGTAGGGAACTCGCTCAGTCAGGGATACCCTGGGGCCCAGGCACTGCTGGAGCCAGTGTCCATCACAGGAACTGCAGAGCTGAGGCCTGGTGCTGTTACAGATCCCTGGGTATAACCTCCCCCCCACCCTACCCCTTTATCTTCAGCAAACTGCTTGGCCAGGGGTGGGCAAACTTTTTGGCCTGAGCGCCACATCTGGGTGGGGAAATTGCATGCAGGGCCATGAATGTAGGGCTGGGGCAGGGGGTTGGGGTGCGGAAGGGAGTGCAGGGTGTGGGACGGGGTGTGATGTGCAGGAAGGGGCTTAGGGCAAGGGGTTGGGGCAGAGGAGGGGGTGCGGAGTGCAGGAGGGAGCTCAGGGCAGGGGGTTGAGGTGCAGGAGGGGTGTGAGGTGTGGCAGGGGGCTCAGGGCAGGGGGTTGGGGTGCAGGAGGGGTGTGAGGTGTGGCAGGGGGCTCAGGGCAGGGGGTTGGGGTGCAGGAGGGGTGCGGGGCCACAGGGACGTGGTGCTGGCTGCTTTCCAGAGTGGTGCGAGGCCCGTGGTGTCACGGGGATGGCAATCCCGCAGGTTGGATCCAAAGCCCTGAGGGACCAGATCCAGCCTGCAGGCCGTAGTTTGCCCACCCCTGTGCTTGGCTCTTCCCTCCCCAAAGTCTTGTGCTGGTGGCTGGGTGTTGTTCAACAGCTGCCCGCACACCTCAGAGGTGGCTGCATTTCAGTGCTGGGGGAAATGATTCCTGGATGTCAAACACTTAAAAATCTCTTTGAAATCCTTCAGGATGAAAAGATCTCATTGGCGTGGTGATTGTTTCCCTAGAATCATGTCTTTCTACACCCTGAGAAAAGTTGTGTCTAAATTCAGGCTTATAAAGCAGGGCCTGGCTTCTGCTCAGTGTTTGTACAGCACCCAGCACAAACACTGGGGTCTGCTCTTCGGTGATCTCTAGGCACTGCCATAATAACAATTCAGAGACCCCAAGGCCGGAAGGGATCAGCTCATCTGACCCCCTGCAGAGCACAGACTATGGGACTGCCCTGGTGTCATTCTTGCACACTAGCTGTGCGTGAACTAGAGCAGATCTTTTAGAGAAACCTCCTCTCTTGATTTAAAAATGGACAGTGATGGAGAATCCACCATGACCCTTGGTAAGTTGTTCCAATGATGGTTAACTCTCACTGTTCAAAATTTGCACTGTATTTCCATACTGAATTTGTCACTTCAACTTCCAGCCATTGGCTCAGGTTAGACCTTTCTCTGCTAGATTGAAGAGACTTCTAGTATCAATTTTTTGTTCCCCGTGTAGATACTTATAGGCAGGATCAAGTCACTCCTTCACCTTCCATTTGTTATATTATATAGATTCCCTGAGTCTCCCACTATATGGCAGGTTTTCTGATCCTTTAGTTATTCTCGTGGCTCTTCTCTGGCCCCTCTCCAGTTTATCAACATCCTTCTTGAATTGTGGGCACCAGCACTGGACACAGGATTCCAGCAGCAGTCGCACCAGCACCAAATACAGAGGTGAAATAACCGCTCTGCTCCTCCTTGAGATTCCCCTGTTTAGCCATCCCAGGCTGGCATGAGCTCTTTTGGCCACAGCGTTGCACTGGGAGGTCATGTTCAGCTGATTACCCACCACGACTCCCACATCTTTTCAGAGTTGCTGCTTCCCAGGGTAGAGTCCACCCCGCTGTAAGCATGGCCTTCTCCTTTTTTCCTAGATGCACAACCTTACCTTAAAATCCAGCGTGCACCCAGCTTACCGAGTGAACCAGATCGCTCTGCACCAGTGGCCTGTCCTCTCCGTTAATTACCACTCCCGCAATCTGTGTGTTATCTGCAGACTTTACCAGTGATCATTTTATGGGGTTTTTTCCAGGTCACCAATTAAAAAGGCTCCTGTGGGATCCCACTAGAAACACACTCAGTTGATGCTGATTCCTCCTTTCCAATTACACATGGAGACCTATCAGTTAGCCTGGGTTTAATCCCTTTAGCCTGTGCCCTGTTGATTTTGTGTCATTTTGTAGTTTCTCAAGCAATAGGTCTTAAATCAAACTCTAATAATTCATCAGCTCACTTCGTGCTGCTCCAGGAGAGGTCCTATTTGTGCCTGGCCATCCTTCCCATCGCGGATTCAGTGGGTTCTCTTTGGGCACGTTGGTTACTTCTTCGTTTTCAAATGAGCAAAGCGGTGGCAATAATTGGGAGGGGTCTGCCTTTAGCCCATATTAATAGACACACAGCTGTGGCTATATTCACATCGTTCATGTTGAGGCTTGGATGAGATGGGAAAGGGGGGGAACCGTTTGGAAATGGTTGAAATAGTCTGAAGTAAATAGGATGAAATTCACTAAGGACAAATGCAAAGTACTCCACGTAGGAAGGAACAATCAGTTGCACACATACAAAATGGGAAGTGTCTGCTTAGGAAGCAATACTGCGGAAAGGGATCTGGGGACCATTGTGGATCACAAGCTAAATATGAGTGAACAGTGTTGCAAAAAAAGCAAACATAATTCTGGGATGTGTTAGCAGGAATGTTTCTTGCGTCTTGTTTGCAGTAATTCTTCCACTGTACTCCATGCTGATAGGCCTCAGCTGGAGTATTATATCCATTTCTGGGCGCCACATTTCAGGAAAGATGTGGACAAACTGGAGAATGTCCAGAGAAGAGCAACAAAAATGATTAAAAGTCTAGAGGGAAGACTGAAAAAACTGGGTTTGTTTAGTCTGGAGAAGAGAAGACTGAGAGGGGACATGATCCCAGTTTTCAAGTACATAAAAGGTTGTTACAAGGAGGAGGGAGAAAAATTGTTCTCCTTAATCGCTGAGGACAGGACAAGAAGCAATGGGCTTAAATTGCAGCAAGGGAGGTTTAGGTTGGACATTAGGAAAAACTTCCCAACTGTCAGGGTGGTTAAGCATTGGAATAAATTGCCTAGGGAGGTTGTGGAATCTCCATCATTGCGGATTTTTAAGAGCAGGTTGGACAAACACCTGTCAGGGATGGTCTAGATAATACTTAGTCCTTCCATGAGTTCAGGGACTAGACTAGAGACCTCTCAAGGTCCCTTCCAGTCATATAATTCTGCCATTCTAACTGATGGGAGTTGGCAGCATCTCAGGGCAAGGAGGGCTGATCCTGGTCTGCCCTGGTGGCAATCTAGAGTCACTCCCTAGATGCTCATAGAATTATGCTGGTCTTAGGCTGGGGTCAGCTAGATGAGAATCAGCCCCAAGGCTCAGACAGGGCTTAGCGACTGGGATGCGCATGCTCTGACCCAGGCCCGGTTGCAGGGGTGGGGGAGGGGGGCCATGCCAGCTGCCTATTAGCAGATGTCAATGATTGTCCAAAGGTGGGGGCTGCCCTCTGACCCAGCCTCCACCCCAGTGGCTGGGTGCTAATTGCTGTGGTGGCAGCCTGCTGAGTGCCTTGATTATAATTATCCCCTGCACGAAGGCAGCCATGCAACACCGCTTCCTGAGCCGGTCACAGGGATGCAGCTGGGAACACGGCTCGGGCTCTGCCTCCAGCCCACACCCCAGCTGAGCCATCCTGGTTTTGCAGCCGCACGGCCCCACCGCACCGGCGCTCAGCACCGTAATGGGATGCCCCAGCACTGCTGATGGCGGGGGAGAGTGTGGCTGGAGCAGGTGTGTTCTTAGCCCTGCTGCCCCATTCAGAGAGCAGAGGCACCTCCTGTGAGATGGGCAACTGCATCACACCTGCTTCCCTCCGCTGGGACGCTGGACCCCTATCTCCAGGCCCATTCAGCGGAGACCCCAGCGCAGTGACTCTCTCCAAACACGTATCTTTGTCGGCACAGTGTCTAGCACTCTCCTCCCAGGGGCATCTCCACTCATGGCGATCAGACTGGGCCTTGGCAAGGCTGAGGGATCTAGGCTAGCAGCCCCCAGGACATTCCTGGCTGGACATCACCTCTCCCCTTGGTCTTGGGGCTCCCTGCTCATCCCATATGCCCGTCTGGGAGCTTGCTCAAGCCATTGGGTGCTGGTGCCAGCTGACAGCTTAAAGGAGAAGAGTAGACAGCATCAGTACCACTGATGGGCAGGAACGGAGCTGGCATCTTGCCCCCGCCTTCTGCCACCTTCACCCTGCTAACGCCTCTTGGGTGCCAAAGCACCCTCCCAATAGCGGTGGGGTTAATGGGCCGTAAGGGCCCTCTTCAGTTCATGGGAACCTGAGGGAATGGGGCCAGAACTGCCCTGCCTTGAGGAGAGAGCAGACAAGGTCCCCGGGGTCTCAAGACTGAAGCTGCAGCTCAACATGGGATGAGTTAGCTCAGTGTCCAGGGGGCCCAGCGAGCCTGGGGAGCTACAGCAGAACCACTTGATGGGCTGCGGGAACCAGCAGGCATGTTTGAGCATGGTGGCAGGTCGCTGACTGCTCTGTGCTTGTGCCCGCAGCTGTGATGGCTCCTGTGCTCGCCTTGTTCCCAGCCTTGCTTCAGCCTTGTTCCCAGATCGCTCCAGCCCTGTTCACCTGTTCTGTTCCTGGCTCCGGCTCTGACACTTGGCTTGACTCCTGGGCCTGACTCCGGTTCTAGCCACTAGCCCTGACTGCCCATAGCCCGGTCGCTGACAGGGGAACCCTGGAGGAGTGAGCATGCCAGAGCTCCATGCCTGTCCCACCAGGGCAAGACTGAGCTGCTCCTGCTGCTGGTCCTGCCTGGGGACAGGCCCCTGACTCTCCTGCATCCCATCCACAGCCAGTGCCCTGGAGTCCCATGCGTCACTCTGCACTGGGCGCTCGGCAGGGTTGGCCTGGGACCCTGAGCCTGCTCTGCTGACAGCAAGGGGAGACCAGCAGCTAAAAGCCCCTTCAATGCTGCCAGGCCAGACTGGAATTGAAGGGCCAGCTCTGCTGCTGGTGTGATTTCCACCAGTCGGGCATCTGGCCCCGCAGCCTAGTGCCCATTGCTCTGCCCTACCTCCGGGAAGGCGTGAGTTCTGTTCCCAGCCAGGTTGGGAGGGCCCAGAGCACTGGAGCCCCAGCTCTTGTACCAGGCACGTCTAAGCCAGCAACTCCGGCCTGTCCAAAATCAGGGCTGCCAGGCTCCAAGGGAAGCCCTGCCCTACTCCCACAGTTGGCAGCAACATGAACTTGGGGGCGGGTATAACTGAACACTCATGGTGTGGCACCGAACAACCCCCCCTTGCTTGCAGCCTGTAATGCAGAGCATGCCAGCTCTGCCAGCACGGGGCTGTGGCCACTCTGCCGGACAGGGCTTCCAATGCACCCGAGCTGTTCTGGCTCTGCCAGTGCAGGGCCCTTGGTGCACGGGGACTGTAGCCGCTGTGCCAGGGCTCCTGGCATACCCAGGCTGTGCCAGCATGGTGCCTGCTCGGCCAGCACAGGGCTCCAGGGCCATGCCTGCTCTGCCTTCACGTGGCTTCCAGTGCACCGGGCCATGCCCACTCTGACTTCACGGGGCTCTTGGCATGCCTGTGCACCAGTGGGGCTCCCAGGACTACCTTAACAGAGGGGCAGCGGGGGTAGTGGGTGCCAGGGCTGGAATAGCAAAGCGTGTGATGGGGTGGGATTGAGGAGCATCAGGAGGGCTGTGTGCATGTGAGGAGTCCAGGGTGAGCATAGTGGAGTGGGCTGTGGGCAATGTTCCCTCTAATTTTTGACAGGCTGCGTGCGCAAAAAATTTCTTCTGTGCAAATTTTTGAAGCAGAGTTCAAATTTGTGTGCCATGAGGCAAATGCGCCCAAGCAAGTAAAATGCTTATACATTTAAAAAGTTTTAATTTGCGATTTGTGTCAATTTATATGGGTTTTCCGATAGAGACATCAGAAGTAAAAAAAGAAAAACAAGAGTTTGTGTTTTAAATTTAAAATTTTCCTAAAAAATATCAATAAATGATTATCAGCCAAGAATAAGATATGTAATTACAAATGCATTTTAATTTCCTTATTGGTCAAAATGTCAAAGACTGCTAAACTAACCTTACTGTTTTTCCCTGCAATCTTTTTCATTTGCCCATTCAATATAAACTCTGTCCAGATCTGTCAGTCCTCCATCCAGCTGGTAACTCTTAATACACATCAGCATGTCCAAATGATCTACTTGTAAATGATTCCATAGTTTGTTTTTTAGACTGTTCATTAAGCTAAAGCCACGCTCACAGTCTGCGCTTGATGCTAGGAATGTTCCTCCAATATCCATCAACTTTGCAAGATCCTGAATCTGTTCTGTTGAGCAATTATCACCATATCTGGGAAACTTAAAACCAATTGGCTTTTAATTCTTTAGGCTACTGAAGACTTGAAGTCATTGTACTGACTGACTATAACAATCTCTTCAGCAAGAAAGTCTTTGTATTTTGAACATAGGGATTTGACCTGATGAATTCCAAAATTGAAGTCACACTTAACTATTGCTGAACAATCAAAAGCGGACCACTCCTGGACTTCATCCTCTTGAAACCTGTCTGCCAAATGTGCACACAAGATGTTTATAAAAGTTATTATCAAACTGGTATGAATTTCATTATTTTCTTGAGAGCTCATATCTAAGAGAGCCTTAACTTTGTCACTCCATAAGACTGAATCTCCAAGGTACTGTCTTCTGATCTTGTTCAGTTTATCTCAGGCAAGGTGAAATGCTTCAAGAGGTGTGTCATAAAAATAAAGGGAAGGGTAACCACCTTTCTATATATAGTGCTATAAAATCCCTCTTGGCCAAAGGCAAAACCCTTTCACCTGGAAAGGGTTAAGAAGCTAAGATAACCTCACTGGCATGTGACCAAAATGACCAATGAGGAGACAAGATACTTTCAAAGCTAGAGGGGGGGAAACAAAGGGTTGTCTGTCTGTGTGATGCTTTTTCTGGGAACAGATCAGGAATGCAGTCTCAGAACTTCTGTTAGTTAGTAAGTAATCTTGCTAGAAATGCGTTAGATTTCCTTTTGTTTAATGGCTGGCAAAATAAGCTGTGCTGAATGGAATGTATATTCCTGCTTTTGTGTCTTTTTGTAACTTAAGGTTTTGCCTAGAGGGATTCTCTATGTTTTGAATCTGAGTACCCTGTAAGGTATTTACCATCCTGATTTTACAGAGGTGATGCTTTTACCTTTTCTTTAATTAAAATTCTTCTTTTAAGAACCTGATTGATTTTTCATGGCTCTTAAGATCCAAGGGTTTGGGTCTGTGTTCACCTGTACAAATTGCTGAGGATTTTGATCAAGGCTTCCCCAGGAAAGGGGGTGTAGGGCTGGGGGGGATATTTTGGGGGAAGACGTCTCCAAGTGGGCTCTTTCCCTGGTCTTTGTTTAACACGCTTGGTGGTGGCAGCGTACGGTTCAAGGACAAGGCAAAGTTTGTACCTTGGGGTACTTTTTAACCTGAGCTGGTAAGAATAAGCTTCGGGGGTCTTTCATGCAGGTCTCCATATCTGTACCCTAGAGTTCAGAGTGGGGAAGGAACCTTGCAAGGTGTAAGGCCCCATTTCTGGAGCAGTGTGGATAGTGAAGCCAGCTCCGACAAAACATCATTAAAAACTTCTAATGTTATTCGGTATTCCATGGTATTCAGCTTTTTGTGGCAGTGTTGAGAAACTGGATCAGTATCTTTGTCTTGCTCAAAATATTCCAGAAGAGGATTATAGTTGCGAATAATTGCTCGAAGTGCAAAGTGTCTAGATCACCAGTGCACTTCACTGCGTGGCCTGAAAGCCGCTGACTCACATTCAGAAGCATCCACTGTTTCCTAAAATTTGCATTTTCTCCTGGTTGACCGACAGAACACGGTGTAGACAATTCTCATGAAGGTTTTGATGTCTCTTATCAGCTTGACCTCTTTCCATGCACTGGAAATCCCCAAGTCTTCCTGGTGTGCAACGCAATGTTAGAATCACAGACTTTAAGGTCAGAAGGGACCATTGTGATCGTCTAGTCTGACCTCCTGCATGACGCAGGCCACGGAATCTCACGCACCAACTCCTGTAACAAACCCCTAACTTATTTCTGAGCTATTGAAGTCCTCAAATCGTGGTTTAAAGACTTCGAGGTGCAGAGAATCCTCCAGCAAGTGACCCATGCCCCATGCTTCAGAGGAAGGTGAAAACCCCCCAGGGCCTCTGCCAATCTGCCCTGGGGGAAAATTTCTTCCCAACCCCAAATATGGCGATCAGCTAAACCCTGAGCATGTGGGCAAGACTCACCAGCCAGACACCCAGGAAAGAATTCATAGAATCATAGAATCATAGAATATCAGGGTTGGAAGGGACCCCAGAAGGTCATCTAGTCCAACCCCCTGCTCAAAGCAGGACCAAGTCCCAGTTAAATCATCCCAGCCAGGGCTTTGTCAAGCCTGACCTTAAAAACCTGTAAGGAAGGAGATTCTACCACCTCCCTAGGTAACGCATTCCAGTGTTTCACCACCCTCTTAGTGAAAAAGTTTTTCCTAATATCCAATCTAAACCTCCCCCATTGCAACTTGAGACCATTACTCCTCGTTCTGTCATCTGCTACCATTGAGAACAGTCTAGAGCCATCCTCTTTGGAACCCCCTTTCAGGTAGTTGAAAGCAGCTATCAAATCCCCCCTCATTCTTCTCTTCTGCAGACTAAACAATCCCAGCTCCCTCAGCCTCTCCTCATAAGTCATGTGCTCTAGACCCCTAATCATTTTTGTTGCCCTTCGCTGGACTCTTTCCAATTTATCCACATCCTTCTTGTAGTGTGGGGCCCAAAACTGGACACAGTACTCCAGATGAGGCCTCACCAGTGTCGAATAGAGGGGAACGATCACGTCCCTCGATCTGCTCGCTATGCCCCTACTTATACAATTCTCTGTAGTAACTCCGATCCCACCCCATCGAACATCCCATCACAGGCCACTGGGCATATCAACCGCTAATAGTCGAAGATCAATTAATTGCCAAAATTAGACTATCCCATCATACCATCTCCTTCATAAATTTATCAAGGTTTGTCTTGAAGCCAGATATGTCTTTCGTCCACACTGCTTCCCTTGGAAGGCTGTTCTAAGTTGCTGGACTAAGTGTGGAATATCACGTTTCAGTTGAGCCACCACACCATTGAGTTTGGCCAACATCACAGAGGCACCATCAGATGTGAACATCACCATTTTCTTTAGATCAAGTTGGTGTTTTTTAAAAAACTCTTTGATTGCAGACACTATTGAAACAGCATCACATTCTTGCAATGGTAATAGTCCACCAAACGAAGTTTTATAGTCTGCAGAATTTATGGATCTATATTTAAAGTAGAGTATCAAGTATCTGTTAATGGATATATCAGTGCTTTCATCAACAGCTAGAGTATGAAACATTGTCGATGCTATTTCATGCATGAGGTCATTTTGGACAATGCAGTTGATAATTTCAAGAAATTCAAAAGCATAATTTTTACTTCTCCAGCTCACTGGTATGCGCACATACTTTTCCATATGGTCATTAATATCCTGAACAGAAAGCACTGAGTTCATTTTAATAGCCAACAACACACTGTCAATAAGTACCTTGATTTCTTCTGGGTTTGAGCACTTGCATTCAAGATTAATTTGCCTCCTCTGCTTTTCAGCTGGACTTTCAAGAATCATGCTAAACAATCCGCTCCGTAAGGAAGGGTTTTTGTTTCTAAGTCTTGTTACACCATCTATATGAGACTTACTTGACAGATGACGCTTTAAGAAATCCAACTTCCACACATCGTTCCACGTTCTTCCTGTTGAAAATTCTCCTGAAGCTCTGGCATCTCGACTCCGTTGTCTTCATCATATGTGAATATTTCATGAAGTTTAACAAGCATTGCACTATGTGACTTCGGTGTAACCGTCTCTATAGTCTCATCCAGCCATCCAGATTTAAATGAAGTTGCTGTTCTTTTACGCTTTAGACCTCTAGACAGTGACATTTTGGGATTAATTTTTTAACAGATTGCTTTATTTAAAATTAATAATTTTATTATATGGCTACTATTTTAATGCACTCAGCAGCATGACTTGACAAAAGGGCAAATGGGAGATCATTCGGATCAGGATACCGGAAGTGGGATATAGCTCCGATCACGTCCATGCATCTGTGGCAAAAAAACACGGGAAAATGGTAAAACATCACGAGTAAATGTATGATGTCCAATGCCTTTGAAAGATTTCAGTCACGAAAACAACACTTACCTTTGTTCATTTCTGGGAAATCTTTGCAGTTCCATAGCAACTACAGCCAGGCATTTTGCCTTATTCGCACGTACCTGAGTTTGTACACAGCCAAACGAACAGACTACAAGGAGATGTGCGGGTCCTGACCTTCCCGGTGTGATCAACATTCCACGTTCGAAATGCTGGCAGGGAGGGGGTACAATTCATTGCCCTCCTTTCCCTTCCCCCCCTTGCCAGCTAGTAGAATATGGCTGTGTTGGTAGATGGTGGGCGAACAATGTCAAAAGTCGCCAGTAAATAGGGTGACCAGATCGCAAGAGTGAAATATCAGGACACATTGGTTGAGTGCCGGGAAGGGGGGGAGAGCCACACAGCTCCCCTGCTCTGCACCCCCTGAGCCCACTATGCCCAGAGCCCCCCCACAACCCTCCAACATTTCCACCACAAATGCACAGTGCTGTGCATACCACCACCCCTGCCCAGCGCCCCCCGCCCACAGCACCACCACAGCTGCCCAGCACCCCACACAGAACCCCCCACTTGCTAGTTTCCCAATACACACAGATTTCTCCTCCCTCCCTCCCAGTGCCCTTCCCCACAGCCCCACCACCACAACTGAACAATGCCCCACATAGACCCCCACTGCCCAGTGCCCTGACACACACAAACCTCCCCCACTGGCTCCTAGGGTCAGAGCAGTGAGGGAGTGGGGGGGTCTCCAGACTCCAGGCTGGAAGTGCCGCCACGCCAGCCCCAGGACTTTGGCGGTGATGGTGAGTGGTCCCTGATATCGGGACAAAGGGCGTTCTGACCGATGTGCGGGCGGGACGCGGGACAAATGTGCGCGCACAGCTTAGAGGGAACAGTGGCTGAGGGTCAGGACTGAGGGGCATCAGCAGAGCTGGGTGGGAGGGGACGCTCAGGACTGGAACAGCAGTGGGTGCTCTATGTCACACGGGGGAGGGGGGTGCTGGGGAAGCTGTAGGGGGGAAGCGTTGCTCTCTGCCTAAATCCAGCCTGCGCTGTTAGACCCTCAATTCCAGACGTGCTGACAGTTCCCAAAGAAAACAAGTCAAAGAGAGTCTCTGAGCTGTAGCAGGGGGAGAATCGCTAGTAGTGAGCCTTTAAATACCACCGTACGCTGCAGAGACTGCCAGCTCTGCTCATGCACATGGAAAACAATGAAGAATAAAGACGGACAGCTGTTCCTTATTAGAGCAGCAAAGGGGATCCACAGGGCATGGCAAAATCCGGCCTTGTTTTCCTTCTCACTATGCCCGATGCACAGAAAAGCTGTGCTGGGATCACCAGGCTGTGGATGTTAATAGCCTGCCGTAGCTTAACCTAGGCCTAGTTCACCAGCATCTGCTCCTTGTTGCCTTCACTTATGTCCATGCGAACTGGGTGTGAGCCACGACCAGTTCCCAAGGGCAGTAGAGTTCTATACCACGGGCAGCCGGTGACCCGGCTGTTGGGGGGAGGCTAGCTCCCGGCGCTTCCCCTTGTGCCCAAGGCCTTGCCCCTTCCTTTTTGCCCCCTTCCCCCACAGAAGCCCAGAGCACCCCCACTATGGCCCCCAGCGCCGGGTGACTGGGTGGCTGGGGGTTGAGGCCCCAGCCACAGTACTCCCCGTGGCGCGGCCAGCCCCGGTGCACAGGGCTGCAGCGTCCCCAACCCCGGTGTGCTGGGCAGCAGTGCTTGGGATCAGTGTCTTTGTCTTCTGGATGCTTTGGATAATGACCAGCATTTAGGGCTAATGGCTGCCATACTAGGCTAGATCAATAGGGTAGACCTAGATCATTTGATCTAGCCCAGGGTCTGCTGCAGCAGGGGGAACTGTCATCAACCCATGGGCAGAAACTGATGGGGGAGCCTGGGAGTCCTGCACCAGCTGCAGAGGACAGGTTTATAGCTGCCTCATTCATCTGTAAAGGGACACCCTTCACGCTGCATGGATAATGGTCGCTCGCACTGCACAGTTCCCCACCCTACCCACTACACAGGGCCTGTCCCATTGCCTGCTCCACTGCATGACTCTCTGGGCCTGCCACACTGCACGGCTCCCCTCCCGACCGGCTGTATCCCACCCCACACCCCCCAACCCTACACCACCACATGTCCCCCTCCCCCAGCCTTCCGCATTGCATGCCACCCCCAGCCCTGCCCCACTGCGCAGTTCGCCTCCCTCCCCACTTCACAGGTCCCTGGGCCTGCCCCACTGCATGGCTCCCCTCCCCCAAGCTGTACCCCACCCCATGCCCCCCAACCCAACACCACCCCATGCCCCCCCCCACCCCCCAGTCTTCCACACTTCATGCTGTGGGAACTGGGGTTATTTAGTCTGCGGAAGAGAAGAGTGAGGGGGGATTTGATAGCTGCTTTCAACTACCTGAGAGGGGGTTCCAAAGAGGATGGCTCTAGACTGTTCTCAGTGGTAGCAGATGACAGAACAAGGAGTAATGGTCTCAAGTTGCAGTGGGGGAGGTCTAGGTTGGATATTAGGAAAAACTATTTCACTAGGAGGGTGGTGAAACACTGGAATGCGTTACCTAGGGAGGTGGTGGAATCTCCTTCCTTAGAGGTTTTTAAGGCCCGGCTTGACAAAGCCCTGGCTGGGATGATTTAGTTGGGGATTGGTCCTGCTTTGAGCAGGGGGTTGGACTAGATGACCTCCTGAGGTCCCTTCCAACCCTGATATTCTATGATTCTATGAATCAAAACGTTTCTTTTCAGTTTCAACCTTTTTCTCTTTTTTAACCTTTTTTTTTTTTCCAGCCGAAGTCACTTAAATTTGTAAACAAAAATTTATTTGGAAGCGGAAATTGGAATTTTTCACTCTGAAAATGTCAAGACAAATGTTTTGACAATTTTAGACATTTTTTCCCTCCAGATTTGTTTGAGTTTGGAAATCTGTCAAACCCATCTCTGTTGCCCGAACAGTTTCAATGAATCAGCATTTTTCAACGAAAAAAACAAGTCAGCAGAAAATCCCCGGCCTGCTCTACTTATTAGCATGCACTGCTCTCTAGCCTTTTGTCTCTGCATCCAGTGGAACACCTTCCCTCCATGCTTTCATGCACCCATGACTGGGGTGGAACTGCTTAGATCTGGTTAACCATGCACAGCAACACTGCTCAATTGTTCTGGTGGTTAATTACCCTCCCTGTTAAACATTTACACCTTATTTCCAGTCTGAATTTGTCTAACTTCGACTCCCAGCCATTGGACCATATTAGACTTTTCTCTGCTAGATTGAAGAGCCCGCTGTTATATATTTGTTCCCCATGTAGGTACTTACAGACTGTGATCACCACCCCTGGACCTTCTCTTTGTTAAATTAAAACTAGTGAGAGACAATCCCTGCCCCAAAGAGCTCACACTGTAGTCCAGAAACAAGAGCGGGGTGGAATGGAGATGGAAAGTGATTTGCCCTCAGTCACACAGAAGCTGTGACAGATCCCTGAACGGAGTCCAGGTCCCCTGAGCCCCTGTGCCCTAGCCACTGGACCACACTCCCCCTTACACTGTCCCAGCCAGGTGACTCTGCATGGGGAGGTTCCTGGGCAGACCCCGTCACTCTGGCACCGGTGCCTATACCTGTCACACAAGGTACTGTGGGACCAGACCTCGGGGTTACACCCCCATGGACAAATGGCAGCCGTTCCATACCCCTAATCATTTTTGTTGCCCTTTTCTGAACCTTTTCCAATTCCAATATATCTTTTTTGAGGTGGGCGACCACATCTGCACGCAGTATTCAAGGTGTGGGCGTACCATGGATTTATATAGGGGCATTATGATATTTTCTGTCTTAATATCAATCCCTTTCTTAATTATTCCCAACATTCTGTTCACTTTTTTGACTGCCGCCGCACATTGAGAACTATGCACAATGACTCCAAGATCTCTTTCTTGAGTGGTAACAGCTAATTTAGATCCCATCATTTTATATGTGTAGTTGGGATTATGTTTTCCAGTGTGCATTACCTTGCATTTATCAAAATTGAATTTCATCTGTCATTCTATTGTCCAGTCACCCAGTTTTGAGAGATCCTTTTGTAGCTCTTCGCAGTCTGCCTGGGACTTAACTATCTTGAGTAGTTTTGTATCATCTGCAAATTTTGCCACCTCAATGTTTATCCCTTTTTCCAGATCATTTATGAATATATTGAATAGGACTGGGCCCAGTACAGCTCCCTGGGGGGCACCACTATTTACCTCTCTCCATTCTGAAAAACTGACCATTTATACTCACCCTTCTGTTTCCTATCTTTTAACCAGTTACCAATCCATGAGAGAACCTTCCCTCTTATCCCATGACTGCTTACTTTGTGTAAGAGTCTTTGGTAAGGGAGCTTGTCAAAGGCTTTCTGAAAATTTAAGTGCACTATATCCACTGGATCACCCTTGTCCACATGCTTGTTGACTCCCTCAAAGAATTCTAGTAGATTGGTGAGGAATGATTTCCCTTTACAAAAGCCATGCTGATCTTCCCCAGCAACTTATGTTCATCTATGTGTCCGGGGCGGCCCGTCCAAATAGGTGAACTAGGCGGTTGCCTAGGGTGCCAAGTTAAATGGGGCACCAAATTACAGGAAAAAAAGCATATTAAAAAAAAAGAAAAAAAAAGAAATAGATGAAAAAATACAAATAAAATAACAAAGATGTCATTATTTCAATTCCTGTGTGCGTACAGAGGGACTATGCATTATAATTCATTTCTGTACATTTCTGAGAATTTATTAATATGTCAAATCTTTTATTTACTGCAAAAATCAATAATATTTTAGCGATTTTTTTTTTCAATTTGCGACATAGGGTTAAGATGACCGACTCCACAATTTTGATAAGCAGTAACAGCCACAATGAAACACGTCCGCCAGCGGCAAGAGCTGCAATGCTAGTGACACCTAACTCGACTATACCTCAAGGTCGCATAGCTGGAAATTCACGTAGAGCAGAGATATTGCGAGCTGATACATGTCAAACGGTCATTTTAACACACGTCACAGGTAGATGGTTAAGAATCTAGCAAATACTGTGGAAAACTGTGTTTCTTGGTGCCAAAGAATAAAGAATAACATCTTTCAGCATTATAAATCCAAAATGTGAGTATTTTTAAGTGTTATTAAACCTTAGCGTTATTATCACACTGTATAATTATGAACTTTTCTTTGTTATAACTGGTTCATATGTAATAAATAAGGTCCATAAAAGAAAAGTAACAGCGTTAACACTTAATAGACTACAAAAGTGATGATGTCACACTCCAAGCGGGTAACTGTGAGGAATGGATTACTTTCCTAACAACCGGTGTCGGGTTATAATGTTGAAAAAGGTCATTTTGTTTCCGTGTAAACGCTGTGACTAACTGTTTTAATAGGTAAGTGAGTGTACGTTACTAATCATTGAACCTTTAGGCAGTGAAAAGACGTGTTGGGATGGCTGCAATGTGGTTTAAATCGCCAACCCTGGTGGGTGTGTCAGCCATCCTTACCAGTATCATGCTTGCAGTTGGGAGCACAGTACATAACAATATTCAAATGCCCCCTGGCAGAAAGAGGAAAAAGAAAACTCTCAGGAGCTTTAAATGAAAGGCTGAGAAGGAAAAGGACCAAGCAAAACAGCAGGGATCCTTCCTGAAATATCTTCTCTTTAATCCAAATAAAGATTGAAGCAGTTCACAGCATCCAGATGAAGGAATTTTACTGGGAGAGGAGGAGGTTAGCTCATATCCGCATGGAAGCAGTTTGGAACATCAAGCTGAAGGTATATTACTTCGAGATGAGGGTAGCTCACATCCACAAAAAAGCAGTTTGGAAACTCAAGATGATGGAAACTTACTTCTAGATGAAGGCAGCTCACAGCATCAGACTGATATGCAAGTGGAGAAAAATTATTCACCTTCAGAGACACATGCAGAAATTGAAGTAAATGAAGTAGCAGGAAGAAAGGATGAGGAAGTTACAAACAAGTTACAGGATGGGGACCCAGCTTCATGACCCAGATGTGATGACAGTGTTTGGCAAATTCTCATGGAACATGGACCTGAACAAGTTCATGAATTTCCCTTCCCTAAGGATGGAAATAAAAGAAAATTCTCTGCTTAGCATTACAACAGGAAACTCATTAATGGGGAAAAAAGAACAAGGAGTACTTGTGGCACCTGAGAGACTAACAAATTTATTTGAGCATAAGCTTTTGTGGGCTAAAACCCACTTCATATACATACACACACACACACACAGAGAACATGAAAAAGTGGGTGTTGCCATACCCACTATAATGAGAGTGATCGGTTAAGGTGAGCTATTATCAGCAGGAGAAAAAAAAAACCTTTTGTAGTGATAATCAGGATGGTCCATTTCCAACAGTTGACAAGAACGTGTGAGTAACAGTAGGGGGAAAAAATAAGCATGGGGAAATAGTTTTACTTTGTGTAATGGCCCATCCACTCCCAGTCTTTATTCAAGTCTAATTTAATGGTGTCCAGTTTGCAAATTAATTTCAATTCAGCAGTTTCTCATTGGAGTCTGTTTTTGAAGTTTTTTTGTTGTAATATTGCCACTTTTAGGTCTGTAATCGAGTGACCAGGGAGACTGAAGTGTTCTCTGACTGGTTTTTGAATGTTATAACTCTTGACATCTGATTTGTGTCCCTTTATTCTTTTACGTAGAGACTGTCCGGTTTGGCCAATGTACATGGCAGAGGGGCATTGCTGGCACATGATGGCATATATCACATTGGTAGATGTGCAGGTGAATGAGCCTCTGATAGTGTGGCTGATGTGATTAGGCCCTATGATGGTGTCCCCTGAATAGATATGTGGACACAGTTGGCAACGGGCTTTGTTGCAAGGATAGGTTCCTGGGTTAGTGTTTTTGTTGTGTGGTGTGTGGTTGCTGGTGAGTATTTGCTTCAGGTTGGGGGGCTGTCTGTAAGCAAGGACTGGCCTGTCTCCCAAGATATGTGAGAGTGATGGGTCGTCCTTCAGGATAGGTTGTAGATCCTTGATGATGCGCTGGAGAGGTTTTAGTTGGGGGCTGAAAGTCACTGCTAGTGATGTTCTATTACTTTCTTTGTTGGGCCTGTCCTGCAGTAGGTAACTTCTGGGTACTCTTCTGGCTCTGTCAATTTGTTTTTTCACTTCAGCAGGTGGGTACTGTAGTTGTAAGAACGCTTGATAGAGATCTTGTAGGTGTTTGTCTGTGTCTGATGGGTTGGAGCAAATGTGGTTGTGTCGTACAGCTTGGCTATAGACAATGGATCATGTGGTGTGGTCTGGATGAAAGCTGGATGCATGTAGGTAAGTATAGAGGTCAGTAGGTTTCTGGTATAGGGTGGTGTTTATGTGACCATCGCTTATTAGCACTGTAGTGTCCAGGAAATGGATCTCTTGTGTGGACTGGTCCAGGCTGAGGTTGATAGTGGGATGGAAATTGTTGAAATCATGGTGGAATTCCTGATACAGACTAACACGGCTACCACCCTGAAACCCGTCATGAATGGGGAAGAAATTCATCGAAACTGGTTACAATATTCAGTGTCGAAGGACTCTGTGTTTTGTTTTTGCTGCAAGTTGTTTAGAAATCAAACAATTGGTACAACACTTACTGAAAATGGTTCGAAAGACTGGAAAAACATATCTTCAATTCTCTCTTCACATGAAAGAAGTACAGAATGTTTGGAATGTGTTTTCAAAATTGGAAAGAACGTGAATTATGATTGAAAAAAGGAAAAAATATCGATGAAGAAAATTTACATGTGATCAAGGAAAAAGAAGAGTATTGGCAACATGGGCAAAATTTAGCATTCTGCAACCATGGTAGAAATGAAAAATTATACACTCCAGGTAATGGAAACTTTTAAAAATTTGTTGAATACCTAGCTTAGTTTGATCCAGTCACGAAGAGCATCTATGTAAAATAACTGATCATGAAACACAGGTTCATTACTTAGGAAGAAACAAGCAGAATGACCTGATTCAAATCCTAGCAAATGCCATTAAAAAGAAAATTGTAGAAGCTGTCCATTCTGCAAAATACTTTTCAATAATACTGGGCTGTACATCAGATGTGAGTCATGTTGAACAAATGATGATGATCATTTGTTTTATGGACAGGGAAAAGTCTGCGGATGAAGATAATGTTGAAATGCTCATAAAGGAACATTTTTGGGGTTTCATACCACTGAAGGAGATGGCTGGAGCATTTATGACTGAAACTATTCTACAAGAGCTTGAAACAATGTCATTATCTGTTGAAAACTTATGTGGCCAAGGCTATGATAATGGGAGTAATATGAAGGGTAAAGACAATGGTGTGCAAAGGAGAATGATGGAAATTAATTCTAGGGCCTTTTTCGTTCCTTGCAGTGCGCTTTCTCTGAATTTGTTTGTCAATGATGCTGCTAGATGCTGTTTGGAAGCAAGCAGTTTCTTTGACCTGGTGCAACGTGTTTATGTTTTTCTCAGGCTCAGCATCCCGTTGGGAGATTCTGACTCACCATGTGAATTCTCTAACTGTGAAACCATTTATTCAGACAAGATGGGAGAGTCGCATTGATGCTTTGAAGCTCTTCACTATGAACTTGGAAACATTTATGATGCCCTAATTGAAATTTCTGATGATACTACCTTTACTGGATCATCTGGCAATATGGCACATTCAGATTCAGAAGCTCTCACAAATGGCCTTTCCAAGTTCCAATTTGTGACTTCACTCATTTTGTGGTATAATATCCTTTTCGAGATTAACCTCGAGATTAACCTCACTAGTAAGCAGTGTGACAAAGTTCCTCCTCTACCTTGATGGGCCCTGTGCTTATTGGCGGATTTGCTTGCCTCAGAGATTCACGGCAGCCCTCCGTTTGGCCTCTCTCATGGCTCAAATCTGCCGTTCACTCAGAAAACCTCATCACTGGCCAGCATGGGGAAAGAGAGAAGAACAACCCCCGCAGTCTATGCTGATCCACCTGTAGGTCGGGGAACAGCCCAGAGACCTTCCCCTCTGGGGGAACTCACAGTCCAGGTCAACTCCTCCTGTGTCTGATCAGGAGTTGGGAGGTTTGGGGGAAACCTGGGCCCGCCCTCTACTCTGGGTTCCAGCCCAGGGCCCTGTGCAATGCAGCTGTCTAGAGTGCCTCCTGGAACAGCTGTGCGACAGCTACAACTCCATGGGCTACTTCCCCATGGCCTCCTCCCAACACCTTCTTTATCCTCACCACAGGACCTTCCTTCTGGTGTCTGTTAACGCTTGTACTCCTCAGTCCTCCAGCAGAACGTCCTCTCACTCCCAACTCCTTACGTGCCTCTTCCTAAGGCTATGGCTACACTGGCACTTTACAGTGCTGCAACTTTCTCGCTCAGGCGTGTGAAAAAACACCCCCCTGAGCGCAGCAAGTTACAGCGCTGTGAAGCACCAGTGTAAACAGTGACCCAGCTAATCTCCTCGTGGAGGTGGAGTACCAGGAGCGCTGGGAGAGTGCTCCCAGCGCTGGCGTGCGACCACACTCACACTTGAAAGCGCTGCCGTGGGAGCGTTCCCGCAGCAGCACTTTGAAGTTTGAAGTGTAGCCATGCCCTAACTGAAGTGAGGTCCTTTTTAAACCCAGGTGCCCTGATTAGCCAGACTGTCCTAATTGGTTCTAGCAGCTTCTTCTTAATTGGCTCC
This sequence comes from Chelonia mydas, assembly GCF_015237465.2. Lineage (NCBI taxonomy): Eukaryota > Metazoa > Chordata > Testudines > Cheloniidae > Chelonia > Chelonia mydas. The sequence continues at coordinate 706,719 of NC_051252.2, read as the reverse complement.
AGGTGTCCTAATTAGCCTGCCTGCCTTAACTGGTTCCAGCAAGTTCCTTCTTGTTCTGGAACAGCCCCTGTTACCTTACCCAGGGAAAAGGTATCTGCTTAATCTGGGGCTAATATATCTGCCTTCTATCACTCTCCTGTAGCCATCTGGGCTGACCCTGTCACAACAGCTTCAGGAAAAGAACTTGAACATACATTCTGCTATTCAAAAACTGCAGCAAACTAAAAATATGCTGGAGGAATTCAGAAGTGATGAAGGGTTCGAAAGAACACTGGTAGATTCTCTCAAGCTTGCTGAAGAAATAGACTTTCTGACAGAATTTGAACCAGAGCTAGTTCACATTCGGCAAAAGGAACAGCAGTTTTCATATGAAGGATGAGACACACCCATTCAGAACCCCCCAAAAAAGGTTCAAAGTGAATTTCTACTTTGCAGTCCTTGATACTGCTATTCACTCGGTTGACAAAAGATTACAACAGATGCAGCAGCTAGAGTCAGTATTTGGCTTTCTATACGATATCCACAGCTTGCAAAAGAAAACAGCAAAACAGATAGGAGAATTTTGTCTAAAACTGGAGTCGGCATTGACTCATGAAAATTCAAAAGATATTGATTCTACAGATTTGTGTAGTGAGCTTCAGTCTTTTGCAAGACGACTTAAGAAACATTCCACTTCTGAAGAAGTACTGAAGTTTATTTGTGAAAATAAACTCACAGACAGTTTTCCAAACATTTTTATAGCTCTACGCATTCTTTTAACTTTGCCAGTTTCCGTAGCTAGTGGGGAACGTAGCTTCTCAAAGTTAAAATTGATAAAAACACATTTGTGTTCAACAATGGTGCAAGAGAGACTTGTTGGACTTGCCACAATGTCAACAGAGCATGAAATATCTGGAAAACTGGATCTAAAAGAACTAGTGACTGAATTTTCAAAACTTAAAGCAAGAAAAGTCATTTTTTAAGAGCACAGAGCGTTTTTTTGTTCGGAGTGTTTTGTAAATACAGGCTAAAGTTCATTGAAGAGTTTTCTTATTTCTTTCTATATTGGATGTGGTGGTAATGGCAGTTAAAGCAGGATAGCATAATGGATGATTTTGGATTTGTAATAATAAAAATAATTAACATTTTTAATGCATTTTTATTTGAAATTGGACTGAAATATCATCTAGATGTCATGTACAAATCTATTCTGAAAATTTCATGTCTCTCTTTTATCTGATCTCAGAAACATTGGTCGGACGGATGGATGGACAAACCGAATAATTAAGCCTCTGTTTAAAAAAAAAAAAAAAGCTTAAAAATCATTAAAAGGAAAAAAGGGGCAAAATGTTTCCCAGTTTACCAAAAACCTCAGCCTAGATCTGCCCTTGGGGTCTGGGGGCGCCGATTGCATGGTTCGCCTAGGGTGCCAGTTGGTGGCAGCTAGTCTAGGGCCGCCCCTGTATGCGTCTGACAATTTTGTTCTTTACTATAGTTTCAGTCAGTTTGCCAGATACTAAAGTCAGGCTTACTGGCCTATAATTGCTGGGGTCACCTCTGGAGCCCTTTTTAAAAATTGGTGTCACATTAGCTATCCCCATGTCATTTGGTACAGAAGCTGATTTAAATGATAGGTTACAGACGACAGTTACAGAGTAGCAGCCGTGATAGTCTGTATCCGCAAAAAGAAAAGGAGGACTTGTGGCACCATAGAGACTAACACATTTATTTGAGCATAAGCTTTCGTGAGCTACAGCTCACTTCATCGGATGCATGCAGTGGAAAATACAGTGGGGAGATTTTATATACATAGAGAACATAAAACAATGGGTGTTATCATACACACTGTAACGAGAGTGATCAGGTAAGGTGAGCTATTACCAGCAGGAGAGCGGGGGTGGGGGGAACCTTTTGTAGTGATAATCAAGGTGGGCCATTTCCAGCAGTTGACAAGAACGTCTGAGGAACAGTGGGGGGAGGGGAGGGCGTGTGAAATACACATGGGGAAACAGTTTTACTTTGTGTAATGACCCATCCACTCCCAGTCTCTATTCAAGCCTAAGTTAATTGTATCCAGTTTGCAAATTAATTCCAATTCAGCAGTCTCTCATTGGAGTCTGTTTCTGAAGTTTTTTTGTTGAAGAATTGCCACTTTTAGGTCTGTAATCGAGTGACCAAAGAGATTGAAGTGTTCTCTGACTGGTTTATGAATGTTATAATTCTTGACATCTGATTTGTGTCCATTTATTCTTTTACGTAGAGACTGTCCAGTTTGACCAATGTACATGGCAGAGGGGCATTGCTGGCACATGATGGCATATATCACATTGGTAGATGTGCAGGTGAACGAGCCTCTGATAGTGTGGCTGATGTGATTAGGCCCTGTGATGGTGTCCCCTGAATAGATATGTGGGCACAGTCGGCAACGGGCTTTGTTGCAAGGATAGGTTCCTGGGTTAGTGGTTCTGTTGTGTGGTGTGTGGTTGCTGGTGAGTATTTGCTTCAGGTTGGGGGGCTGTCTGTAAGCAAGGACTGGCCTGTCTCCCAAAATCTGTGAGAGTAATGGGTCGTCCTTCAGGATAGGTTGTAGATCCTTGATGATGCGTTGGAGAGGTTTTAGCTGGGGGCTGAAGGTGACGGCTAGTGGCGTTCTGTTATTTTCTTTTTTGGGCCTGTCCTGTAGTAGGTGACTTCTGGGTACTCTTCTGGCTCTGTCAATCTGTTTCTTCACTTCAGCAGGTGGGTATTGTAGTTGTAAGAATGCTTGATAGAGATCTTGTAGGTGTTTGTCTGTGTCTGATGGGTTGGAGCAAATGCGGTTGTATCGTAGAGCTTGGCTGTAGACAATGGATCGGGTGGTGCGGTCTGGATGAAAGCTGGAGGCATGTAGGTAAGTATAGCGTTCAGTAGGTTTCTGGTATAGGATGGTGTTTATGTGACCATCGCTTATTAGCACCGTAGTGTCTAGGAAGTGGATCTCTTGCGTGGACTGGTCCAGGCTGACGTTGATGGTGGGATGGAGTGCCGCTGATTTGGAGGTATACATTGTCCTCACCCATAACTATTTCACACTTGGGGACAATGTATACCTTCAAATCAGCGGCACTGCTATGGGTACCCGCACGGCCCCACAGTATGCCAACATTTTTATGGCTGACTTAGAACAACGCTTCCTCAGCTCTCGTCCCCTAATGCCCCTACTCTACTTGCGCTACATTGATGACATGTTCAACATCTTTTTATTTGGCTAGCTGTTCTTGAAATTCTTTTTTGGACTTCCTAATTATATTTTTACACTTCATTTGCCAGAGTTTATGCTCCTTTCTGTTTTCCTCAGAATGATTTAACTTCCACTTTTTAAAGGATGCCTTTTTGCCACTCAGTGCTTCTCTTACTTTGTTGTTTAGCCACAGTGGCTCTTCTTTGGTTCTCTTACTATGTTTTTAATTTGGGGTGTACATTTAAGTTGAAGCTCTATTATGGTGTCTTTAAAAAGTTTCCATGCAGCTTGCAGGGATTTCACTTTTGGTACTGTACCTTTTTAATTTCTCTTTAAGTAATTTACTCATTTTTGTGTAGTTCCCCTTTCTGAAATTAAACGCTACCGTGTTGGGCTGCTGTGGTGTTTTCCGCACCACAGGGTTTTGTGAGGGCTGTGCTCCCCTCGCAACCCAGCTCCGGCAGCCCTGTTCTTCACCCAGCTGTCTTGTTGCTCCTCCAGCCATTTGGGGCTGGACAGAGGGAGGGTTCCCACACCCTCTGCTGCCCACCGGTCACTCTCACTGCTCCAGCAATGTGTGCAGGGGCCGCTGTTGCCCGGGCCTGAAATGATGCCTAGCCCCGCAGCCTGCTCCAATGCCCACCAGCCACTCACCTGTGGGGAGTGGCAATGTGCTGTGGTGCTCACGGCCCCCAGCTGTGGGGCTTCCCTGGTAAGCTTGCTGCCTGGCCCTTATAGGGCACTGCAAATTAACACTGCCCGGGGGGGAAATCTCACTGGTTCTGATGTGTGTCAGGGCAGCGCCTAGAGACCCAAGCCGAGAGCCAGGCCCTATTGTATCACCAAGGAGGAGCTGAGGCCCAGGTCCTCAACAGTATGTAGGATCTAAATGCGATCGATTCCACTGGGAGTTAGGCACTGTATACCTTCGAGGAGCCGGGTGTTTTGTCCGAGGTCACACGAGGGGTCCATGACTGAGTCAGGGACTGATTCCTAGAGAGATTCAGGCCAGAAAGGACCCTTACATTCACTTGATACACCGTGGGCCAGAGAATTTCCCCCAGTTACCACTGCCCTGAGCCCAGTCACTTGTGTCTGGCTAAAGCATCTTCCGGATGCGAAGACACGGAGAGCTGGAGAACCCACTGCTGCCCTTGGGAGTTTGGTCCAGTGGAGAATCGCCCTCACTGGGTCCTATAATGGGAATGGGAATGTGTCTGGTTTTAACTCCCAGCCCTTGATTCTGGTTCTGACTTTCTCAGCTATGATAATTAGCCCTTTAGGACAGGGGCACCAGGACAGGGGCACCAGGACGGCCCCATCACTTTTAAAAGTAGAAGGGCTATGACCTCCCCTTTGTACCGGCTGTAAGGGGAAGTGATGGGATGGGGGGAGTGGAGCGGAGCAAGCGGGAGGTGGGATCTTGGGGGGAAGTGGCAACATGGGGCCGGGCCTCGGCGGTATGGGGGGTGAGGCCACCGTTTGGGCACCGGTGCCCTCCCCCTTTTAGGGAGCTTCCATCACTCCTGCTTTAGTACCTGGGGTTTTCTCCCCATGAACACATTCTACACACAGTGATCAAAGCACTTCTGGGTCATTGTGATAAGCTGCAGAGATGGGGCTTGAAGTCTCTCTTTGTAGGCATCCCACGCCTTGCCTTCCCCACAAGGCCAACCTTCCTCAGGACACAGGTGGAACCGTCCCCCACCCCTGAGGAGAGCAATCTCCCCGCGGACCTGTGCAATTGGGGCACGTCTGATCCCCGTCACACACCGGCAGCACCAGGCTCTGTGCCAGATAGTCCAGCCAGCCTCCAAGCTGCACAAACAATCAGAGGAAGGACTTTCTGGCAGAGCGTTCAGTGCAGTCCTTCTTCTGCCGCAATCCAGAGCTCGCACGGAGGAGCCTGACAAACCCACAGAGAAGCAGACGTGCCCATCAAGAGACCCAGCATCCCAGGCCTTTCACACTGATACCGATGGCCCTGCACAGCCCTGGCAGCCTCCCCAACATGGGTCCATCAGACTCCATCACCCTAAGGCTGCCCAGCTCCTTCACTCCCACCCCAGCTAGAATGCAAGTGACTCTGTTAGTACCATTGTTATGGGACTTGGTCTCCCACACCTCATTATTGCCCTGTTTCCATGCTGGCAAGAGGTGAGATGATACTTTGAGCCGGGCTGCCTTCTGTTTGTTCCCAAAGGGGGGCTGTGAGGGACAGTTTGCAGGCAATCCCACCTGTCTGAGACAGCAGAGTAGAAGGAAGGAGGAGGAGGAGGAACCTGCATATGACATCTGAGGCGCCTCTTAGAAGGAAGACATGGATAGTGAGCGATCAGCTGTTGTGACCTGCTCAGAATGTGCCACGTTTGTCTTTCTCCCAGAGGACAAAAGTGACTTCATCTGTATGAAGTGCAAGCTGGTCTGCATATTGGAAGAGAAGGTTAAAGGACTAGAGAACCAAGTATCAACCCTGCATCAGAGAACATGAAGATTTTCTGGATAGAAGTCAGTGTTTGGTGCTGGAAGCACAACATTCGGAAGATTCAGAGAGGGCAGTGCAGAATGGGGAAGAATATTGGCGGCATGTGACCTCCAGAAGAAGACAGAGGAGAACCCATGTACCCCCAATGTAGACAGAGGTGTGAAATTGTTTTCAGGCTCCTGCACAGGTACTACTGCAGAGAAGGATTTGGAAGAGCCCTCTGAGGGAAGGAATCAGAAAGAGACCAGAAGTCATGGGATGCACTGTCCTAGGGATGGGGGTTTCATGACCTCCACTCCCAAGAGGAGGAGACGGGTGGTGGTGGTTGGGGACTCCTTTCTAAGGGGGATGGAGTCATCCATCTGCTGACCAGACCAGGAGACTCAAGAAGCGTGCTGCTTGCCTGGAGGTAGAATCCAGGATGTGACGGAGTGTCTGCTGAGACTGATCAATCCGCTGGACCACTACCCCTTCCTACTTCTCCACATGGGCACCAATGATACTGCCAAGAATGACCTTGAGCGGATCACTGCAGACTATGTAGCTCTGGGAAGAAGGATAAAGGAATTTGAGGCACAGATCATGTTCTTGTCCATCCTCCCTGTGGAAGGAAAAGGCCCAGGTACGGACCGTCGAATTGAGGAGGTGAATGCATGGTTATGCAAGTGGTGTCACAGAGAGGGCTTTGGATTCGACCATGGGATGTTGTTCCGGGAAGAAGGATTGCTAGGAAGAGATGGGATCCACCTAACGGAGAGAGGGAAGAGCATCTTTGCAGGCAGGCTTGCTAACCTAGTGAGGAGGGCTTTAAACTAGGTTCACCAAGGGATGGTGACCTAAGCCCAGAAGTAAGTGGGGAAGTGGGATACCAGGAAGAAACACAAGGAGGAGGGTACAAGAAGGGAAGCCTCCTTATTCATACTGAGAAAGTAGGGCAATCAGCTAGTTATCTTAGGTGCATGTACATGAATGCAAGAAGCCTGGGAAACAAGCAGGAAGAATTGGAAGTCCTGGCACAATCAAGGAACTATGATGTAATTGGAATAACAGAAACTTGGTGGGGCAGTTCACATGACTGGAGCACTGTCATGGATGGGTATAAACTGTTCAGCAAGGACAGGTATGGGAGGAAAGGTGGAGGAGTTGCATTGTATGTAAGAGATTGCTTTGATTGCTCAGAGCTCCAGTTTGAAACTGGAGAAAAGCCTGTTGAAATTCTTTGTGTTAAGTTTAGAGGCGAGAGCAACAAGGGTGATGTCATGGTGGGTGTCTTCTATAGACCACCGGATCAGAAGGATGAGGTAGACGAAGCTTTCTTCGGACAACTAACTGAAGTCTCCAGATCACAGGCCCTGGTTCTAATGTGGGACGTCAATCACCCTGAGATCTGCTGGGAGAGCAATACAGCAGTGCACAGACAATCCAGGAAGTTTTTGGAGAGTGTTGGGGACAACTTCCTGGTACAAGTGCAGGAAGAACTCACTAGGGGCTGTGCTCCTCTTGACCTGCTGCTCACAAACAGGGAAGAATTGGTAGTGGAAGTAGAAGTGGGTGGCAACCTAGGCAGCAGTGACCGAGAGATGGTTGAGTTCAGGATCCTGACAAAAGGAAGAAAGAAGAGTAGCAAAATATGGACCCTGAACTTCAGAAAAGCAGACTTTGATTACCTCAGGAAACTGATGGGTTGGACCGCCTGGGAGTAGGGTGACCCAATATCCCGATTTTATAAGGACAGTCCCGATTTTTGGGTCTTTTTCTTATATAAGTTCCTATTACCCCCCACCCCGTCCTGATTTTTCACATTTGCTGTCTCGTCATCCTACGTGGGAGGCTAATATGAGGGGTCAAGGAGTCCAGGAGAGCTGGCTGTATTTTAAAGAAGCCTTATTGAGGGTGCAGGAACAAACCATCCTGATGTGCAGAAAGAATAGCAAATATGGCAGGTAACCAGCTTGGCTTAACAGTGAAATCTTCAGTGAGCTTAAACTCAAAAAGGAAGCTTACAAGAAGTGGAAAGTTGGACAGATGACTAGGGAGGAGTATCAAAATATTGCTAGCGCATGTAGGGGTGTAATCAGGAAGGCCAAGGCACAACTGGAGTTGCAGCTAGCAAGGGATGTGAAGGGTAACAAGAAGGGTTTTTTAGGTATGTTAGCAACAACAAGAAGGCCAGGAAAAGTGTAGGTCCCTTATCGAATGAGGGAGGCAACCTAGTGACAGAGGATGTAGAAAAAGCTGAAGTACTCAATGCTTTTTTTGCCTCGGTCTTTACAGACAAGGTCAGCTCCCAGACTGCTGCACTGGGCAACACAGTATGGGGAGGAGGTGAGCAGCCCTCAGTGGTGAAAGAACAGGTAAAGGACTATTTAGAAAAGCTGGACATGCACAAGTCCACGGGTCCAGATCTAATGCATCCAAGGGTGTTGAGGGAGTTGGCTGATGTGATTGCAGAGCCACTGGCCATTATTTTTGAAAATTCGTGGTGATTGGGGGAGGTCCCGGACAATTGGAAAAAGGCAAATATACTGCCCATATTTAAAAAAGGGAAGAAAGAGAACCCGGAGAACTACAGACCGGTCAGCCTCACTTCAGTCCCCGGCAAAATCATGGAGCAGGTCCTCAAGGAATCCATTCTGAAGCACTTAGAGGAGAGGAAGGTGATCAGGAACAGTCAGCATGGATTCACCAAGGGCAAGTCATGCCTGACGAACCTGATTGCCTTCTCTGATGAGATAACTGGCTCTGTGGATATGGGGAAAGTAGTGGATGTGATCTATCTTGACTTTAGCAAAGCTTTTGATACGGTCTCCACAGTATTCTTGCCAGCAAGTTAAGAAGTATGAATTGGACGAATGGACTATAAGGTGGATAGAAAGCTGGCTAGATTGTCGGGCTCAATGGGTAGTGATCAATGGCTCCATGTCTAGTTGGCAGGCAGTATCAAGTGGAATGCCCCAGGGGTTGGTCCTAGGGCTGGTTTTGTTCAACATCTTTATTAATGATCTGGAGGATGGTGTGGATTGCACCCTCAGCAAGTTCGCAGATGACACTAAGATGGGGAGAGAGGTACATATGTTGGAGGGTCGGGATAGGGTCCAGAGTGACCTAGACAAATTGGAGGATTGGGCCAAAATAAATCTGATGAGGTTCAACAAGGACAAGTGCACTTAGGACGGAATAATCCCATGCACTGCTACAGGCTGGGGACCGACTGGCTAAGCAGCAGTTCTGCAGAAAAGGACCTGGGGATTACAGTGGACGAGAAGCTGGATATGAGTCAGCAGTGTGCCCTCGTTGACAAGAAGGCTAACGGCATATTGGGCTGTATTAGTAGGAGCATTGCCAGCAGATCGAGGGACGTGATTATTCACCTCTATTCGGTACTGGTGAGGCCACACCTGGAGTACTGTGTCCAGTTTGGTCCCCCCACTACAGAACGGATGTGGACAAATTGGAGAGAGTCCAGCGGAGGGCAACAGAAATTATTAGGGGGCTAGGGCACATGACTTATGAGGAGAGGCTGAGGGAACTGGGTTTATTTAGTCTGCAGAAGAAAAGAGTGAGGGGGGATTTGATAGCAGCCTTCAACTATCTGAAAGGGGGTTTCAAAGAGGATAGAGCTCGACTGTTCTCAGTGGTAGCTGATGACAGAACAAGGAGCGATGGTCTCAAGTTGCAGTGGGGGAGGTTTAGGTTGGATATCAGGATACACTATTTCACTAGGAGGGTGGTGAAGCACTGGAATGCGTTACCTAGGGAGATGGTGGAATCTTCATCCTTAGAGGTTTTTAAGGTCAGGCTTGACAAAGCCCTGGCTGGGATGATTTAGTTGGGGTTGGTCCTGCTTTGAGCAGGGGGTTGGACTAGATGACCTCCTAAGATGTCTTCCAACCCCCATATTCTATGATTCTATGAAGCAGTCTGCAATGGCTGCACAGCGATGGGGTGGGTCAGCCTGTTGAGCTATGGGAGAACAGGCTTGTTCCAAAGTCCAGGGGAGGTTCTGGGAGTGTTTCCATTAACTTAAAGGGGCTTTAGATCTTCCCCTGGGCCAGCCAGGTTTTGGGGAGTGTACCAACGCGATGAATCACCAGCTCGGCGCCTCCTTCTGGTTGTCTCGGGAATTAGCTCTTCCAGCCCCGAGCGTCCTCTGCAGGTCGGTGTCTCACCTGCCGCTGGCCCCTGTGTCCTTCCCAGACCCCGGTGCCCCTCTACGTCAGGGTTCTGCCTGCCAGTAGTAACCCACAATCTTGGTCTCCCCACCCAGGGGAACCCCCAAACCTCTATCCCCACCTTGCCTCAGTGGCTACTGCCAGTCACCATCTAGCCCCCACTCACTGGGGCAGACTGCCGTGCACAAGCCATTCATCACTGGCAAAGGGGGTTTGGACCTGCTGCCTTTGCCTACCCTGGGCTGCACCTCTGCAACCCCAGTACCCTTCCCGGCCTTTAACAAGGCCTGCAGCCTGGGGGGTTTCCAGGCTGGAGCTCCCCAGCTCCTCTAGCCTTCCCCTAGCCCTGCTCCACTCTAGGTACCTTACTCAGCTCCCAAGCAGCCAGGCCCATCTCTCTCCACAGCTAGAGAGAGCCTGCCTGAGCTCCCGGCTCACAGCCTTTTACAGGGCCAGCTGTGGCCTGATTGGGGCGTGGCCCCGCTGATGCTGCCTTCCCCATCAGCCTAGCCTTTGGCTCACCGCCCCAGCCCTCTCCCAGGGTGGGCTGTAACCCCTTCAGGCCCAGAGCGGGTGACCACCCCGCTACAGGGAGCAGTGCCTGTAACCAGCCACCAAAATGGTCTGATGTGTCTGGAACCCAAACGGAAATAGCTCAGCCTGGCCCTGCACTGGGAGTCAAGGCTCATTCTCCACCCTTCGGATCAGCCGGCACTTACTGGGTTCCCAGATTCTTCCCGAAAGCCTGAGTAGACCTGGGCCTTCATCACGTGCCCTTTGTTAACCTGCATGACGTCTCAGCAGGGGATATGTGGCCCCTAGAGGCCCCACTCACGATTGACGCCCCTGGGTGCGAAGTGCAGTCCATACACCCGGGGAGAGTCACAGTCTGACTGGGCAAGACAGACAATGGTGAGGAGAGAAACAGGGGCACTTAGAAAGGTAACTTAGAGCCCAGTTTGGAGTTTTTTGGAACATGTTTTGTCCTGTTTTGAACCAATATTTTCCAAGAGAAATGTAATTCTAAAGTTCCCCTGTCCCTTATTTCCTTGTCACTCAGTGGTTTCAGGGCCCTTCCGACTATACAGATCTGGGGCTGGAACCTCAGTGGGTGTAAATCAGGGTAACTCAACGCAGGACTAATGGAAGCTTCCTAAAAGTGTGTGTGTGTGGCGGGGTGTTACCGGCACCTGAACTATGGCCCTGCCCTTGTGCAACCCCTTCCCCTGAGGCTCTGCTCCTACCTCCCCAAGACCTTGCCCCCCGCTCACTCCTCTTCGCCCCTTCCCCTCCATCACTTGCCCTTACGGCCAGTAAAATGTGATGGCCCCCTGGTCTTCCCTGTTCTGGCACCCTTGCCTCAATGGAGCTATGGTGATACACACCTGTTGAAGATCTGAGCCCTTTGTGGGACAACCATCTTTGCTTGGCTGCAGGGAGCAGCCCATAACTTGCATTGTGCTTGGCTTCATACTTGGAGGTCTGATCTGACCTGCAGGTTTTGAGTTCAAAAATTGAGGAAAGGGGATGTTTTTCCTTCCTCACTGGAGCTTTCCAATAAACGCACTGAACTTATTCATTTGACGCTCAATTCGTTGCCGGTAAGATCTGTTGTTTATGTTCCTACAGCACCCAGCACCGGAGAACTGGTTGGTACTATAAGAAAATAGATCTTAAAATAATAATAGTCCATGTTGAACTTGTGCATCAATACAAGCAGGCAACCACCATTCTCCTCTGCTCTTCTCAAATCAAAGGAAATTAAATGCAAAACCCAACGCTGACGCAGCACTGTGGTTCAGATTTGACACACCCAACAGCACGATAGTCAAAGCTGTGGTTCTCACGGTTACTGCAGCTCAGTAATGAGCTGTACACACATGAAATTTACTCCATATATAGCAATGGAAAATACTGCCCTCTGGCACGAGGGCAAACTCTGGGTAATGAGGGCACCATGACTGTGAATTCCCTGCCTCTTGTGCATGTAAAATCACAACCATCGTTCTAATTACCTTGTATTAAAGCAGCCAGTGAACATAACCTGTTAGACGCGCCGGACAAAGAAGGGGAAGGTGTGTTTTCTGTCAGTGACAAACACAAAGAAATCTGTCTCGGCAGTCGTGCATCCCACTCTCGCGTTTCATTTCCAGCCATTTGAAGCGTGCACTGATATCTCACACAGCTTCCGACTGCCCGGCCCTTTATGTGCTCCTGGAGGATGCAGATACAATGGAAAATTTCAGGAATTATTGCTTTGGATGCATGTTGTCCTAGCAACCATTGCTATGGAAAACATTTCAAGGCAAAATGTACGGTCGTGATCAAGCGTCCATCACTGTCTTCTGGAAAGTGTCATCTGGTGGATGAGGCAGCCCCATCTGGCTCACGGTGGGGTGGGTTGTTGATCATGGGAAAGCAGCAGGAAAAGAGGCCCCAGTTGTTTTTCCTTCACTGTCTCCCCTCTCCACTTTTTTCTGGGCGCTGGCAAGGGAAAGCTCTGCCAACCCATTAAAATGGTGCCAGTTCAAATAGATGCCACTGCTCACAGTGGCCACCCAGCCGAAACTAGCATGTCTTTAACACCCAGAGGAGAGCGGAGGGCCCAGTCAAAGCAATCGCCAGGGAATTAACTGAAGGTCTAGCCAGCCAGCCAGGCAAAGCACAAGCCACTGTGCCACATAGATGTAGGTACAGGATCCAAGAAGGGGAAGGTCAAATCCAACCACAAAACCCCCACGTCTCCTTCTAAGGAGGCCCCTAAACCGCCCCAGCCATCCGAGTTCCTAGTTCTTCCTAACACACTCTGAGGCATCAGCTCAGGTCAGGTTCCAGCACCCTTGAGACCAAGCAACCAACCTCACGTTCAGAAAACAAGTCTCCAGGAGCCAGCTCATGCTGGTGCCCAGAGGGTGCGGGGGGCAGAGCAGCCAGCATGGCTTCCCATCTGCCCCCCACGCAGTTTCCCTTTACTGTAGGGTGCTCCTGGATTGCACCCAAGCGATCTGTCTCGTCTGTAAAAGCCAGCCTGTCCCGTATGGGGCACTGTGTCCCACCAGCCGGTCAAATGCAGACTAGAAGACGTGTTTGATCCAAAGTGGACTCTGCTCACTCTAATCCTGGGCTCAGCTGCTGACACTTGGGATGATGTTTTGTGTTCTTAATTCCTCCACCAGTTCCATTGGTCAGTCCCAGTCCCCGCCTCACAACTACCTCTGGGCCAACTGGCCACCTTGCTGGCCGACTGAATGGACCACAGGGATGGAACTCCTCCCCTGCCCCTGCCAATGGCTGCAGCCAGGCTAGGCTGTGGCACATCAGGGGCAGACGCTGCCAGGTGATGACGGTCTCTCAGATAGAATCACAGAATCCTAGAATCTCAGGGGTGGAAGGGACCTCAGGAGGTCATCTAGTCCCACCCCCTGCTCAAAGCAGGACCAATCCCCAACTAAATCATCCCAGCCAGGGCTTTGTCAAGCCTGACCTTAAAAACCTCTAAGGAAGGAGATTCCACCACCTCCCTAGGTAACGCATTCCAGTGTTTCACCACCCTCCTAGTGAAAAAGTTTTTCCTAATATCCAACCTAGACCTCCCCTACTGCAACTAGAGACCATTACTCCTTGTTCTGTCATCAGCTACCACTGAGAACAGTCTAGAGCCATCCTCTTTTGGAACCCCCTTTCAGGAAGTTGAAAGCAGCTATCAAATCCCCCCTCATTCTTCTCTTCCGCAGACTAAATAATCACAGTTCCCTCAGCCTCTCCTCATAAGTCGTGCTCCAGCCCCTAATAATTTCTGTTGCCCTCTGCTGGACTCTTCCCAGTTTTTCCACATCCTTCTTGTAATGTGGGGCCCAAAACTGGACATAATATTCCAGATGAGGCTTCACCAATGCCGAATAGAGGGGAACGATCACGTCCCTCAATCGGCTGGCAATGCTTCTACTTATACACCCCAAAATGCCTTTAGCCTTTTTGGCAACAAGGGCACACTGGTGACTCATATCCAGCTTCTCATCCACTGTAACCCCAAGGTCCTTTTCTGCAGAACTGCTGCTTAGCCACTCGGTCCCTAGTCTGTAACGGTGCATGGGATTCTTCTGTCCTAAGTGCAGGACTCTGCACTTGTCCTTGTTGAACCTCATCAGATTTCTTTTGGCCCAATCCTCCAATCTGTCTAGGGCCCTCTGTATCCTATCGCAACCCTCCAGTGTATCTACCACTCCTCCCAGTTTAGTGTCATCTGCAAACTTGCTGAGGGTGCAATCCACACCATCTTCCAGATCACTGAAGATATTGAACAAAATCGGCCCCAGGACCAACCCTTGGGGCCCTCTGCTTGATACCAGCTGCCAACTAGACATCGAGCCGTTGATCACTATCCGTTGAGCCCGACAATCTAGCCAACTTTCTATCCACCTTATAGTCCATTCCTCCAGCCCATACTTCTTTAACTTACTGGCAAGAATACTGTGGGAGACTGTATCAAAAGCTTTGCTAAAGTCAAGGAACAACACGTTCACTGCTTTCCCCTCATCCACAGAGCCAGTTATCTCGTCATAGAAGGCAATGAGTTTAGTCAGGCATGACTTGCCCTTGGTGAATCCATGCTGACTGTTCCTGATCACTTTCCTCTCCTCTAAGTGCTTCAGAATTGATTCCTTGAGGACCTGCTCCATGATTTTTCCAGGGACTGAGGTCAGGCTAACTGGCCTGTAGTCCCAGGATCCTCCTTCTTCCCTTTTTTAAAGATGGGCACTACATTAGCCTTTTTCCAGTCATCCGGGACCTCCCCCGATTGCCATGAGTTTTCAAAGATAATGGCCAATGGCTCTGCAATCACATCCGCCAACTCCTTTAGCACTCTCGGATGCAGAGCATCCAGCCCCATGGACTTGTGCTCGTCCAGCTTTTCTAAATAGTCCCGAACCACTTCTTTCTCCACAGAGGGCTGGTCACCTCCTCCCCATGCTGTGCTGCCCAGTGCAGTAGTCTGGGAGCTGACCTGGTTCGTGAAGACAGAGGCAAAAAAAGCACTGAGTACATTAGCTTTTTCCACATCCTCTGTCACTAGGTTGCCTCCCTCATTCAGTAAGGGGCCACACTTTCCTTGACTTTCTTCTTGTTGCTAGCATACCTGAAGAAACCCTTCTTGTTACTCATAACATCTCTTGCTAGCTGCAACTCCAGGTGTGATTTGGCCTTCCTGATTTCACTCCTGCATGCACGAGCAATATTTTTATACTCCTCCCTGGTCATTTGTCCAATCTTCCACTTCTTGTAAGCTTCTTTTTTGTGTTTAAGATCGGCAAGGATTTCACTGTTAAGCCAAGCTGGTCGCCTGCCATATTTACTATTCTTTCTACACATCGGGATGGTTTGTCCCTGCAACCTCAAAAAGGATTCTTTAAAATACAGCCAGCTCTCCTGGACTCCTTTCCCCCTCATGTTATTCTCCCAGTTAATTGTATCCAGTTTGCAAATTAATTCCAATTCAGCAGTCTCTCATTGGAGTCTGTTTTTGAAGTTTTTTTGTTGAAGAATTGCAACTTTTAGGTCGGTAATCGAGTGACCAAAGAGATTGAAATGTTCTCCGACTGGTTTTTGAATGTTATAATTCTTGACATCTGATTTGTGTCCATTTATTCTTTTACGTAGAGACTGTCCAGTTTGGCCAATGTACATGGCAGAGGGGCATTGCTGGTACATGATGTCATATATCCCATTGGTAGATGTGCAGGTGAACGAGCCTCTGATAGTGTGGCTGATGTGATTAGGCCCTATGATGGTGTCCCCTGAATAGAGATATGTGGACACAGTTGCCAACGGGCTTTGTTGCTAGGATAGGTTCCTGGGTTAGTGGTTCTGTTGTGTGGTGTGTGGTTGCTGGTGAGTATTTGCTTCAGGTTGGGGGGCTGTCTGTAAGCAAGGACTGGCCTGTCTCCCAAAATCTGTGAGAGTGATGGGTCGTCCTTCAGGATAGGTTGTAGATATCCACATATCTATTCAGTGGACACCATCATATGGCCTAATCACATCAACCACTCTATCAGAGGCTCGTTCACCTGCACATCTACCTTAGCTCACCTTAACTGATCACTCTCGTTATAGTGGGTATGGCAACATCCATTTTTTCATGTTCTCTGTGTATATATATATATCTATATATATATCTATCTTCCTACTGTATTTTCCACTGCATGCATCTGATGAAGTGGGTTTTAGCCCACGAAAGCTTATGCTCAAATAAACTTGTTAGTCTCTAAGGTGCCACAAGTACTCCTTGTTCTTTTTTCCCCATTAATGAGTTTCCTGTTGTAATGCTGAGCAGAGAATTTTCATTTATTTCCATCAGCTCCACAATTTAAGGAAGTTTCCATTGTTTGGCACATACAGCTGATCTGCAGTGCCACGCAGTGCTAGGGTTTGGGTCGCAGGCATTGTCACAATGGTAATGAGCCTTTTCAGAACATTTTACCAGTAAAGAGACTTTGACGCAATCTTCTCTTGATGCTGTTCATCCGTGGTGGCCTTTAACCTTAGTCTCACCTCCAGCTCTTTCCACCTGTGGAATGCTCTCTGGTGATTTGCTGCCTTCTCATGGCATGCCAGATTTCTAGCCAGATTTTTCCAGTCCTTTGTTCCTGTAGAACCCAATGTGGCTGGAACATTAGACTGGAAGAGTTTGCAACAAAACCAGTATGCAGCATTCTGGGTTTCTGAGTACATAAGCCATGGCCTCTCCACTTTGTCACCATTGGGGATTTCAAGCCAGTAATGTGTTGGATGGAAACTTCTATTTTCGCTGTCTTTGGGGAACATGAAGTTTTTTACTTGCTGTGGCCCATGCCGTACAAGGAAGTCCCTCAGGCTACTGCTCAAGTGGGTCCACAGTCCTGGATCCTCTGGACTCAAGGAACTAAACTCAGCAGCAGCTGTTTCTTGTGCCTTCAGCACACTCTTCTCTGATCTTCACTTTTCTTCAGGAATGTGCCTGGTTACATCCACTTGAGATGGAGATATGGATGCTGCAGCAGCTGCCAGGTCACCTGCACTCTGACTGACTGGAAGATCAGGCATCTCCTCACCACTCACATCCTCACAGGGGCCGGAAGGCTCACCGTGAACATTTGTGTCTATGTATCTCAGGAGAGCTCCTTCCTGCTTAGATAGAAAAGCTTCCTTTGCTTTCTTTCTTTTTCTGAATGCTGCCCCAGAGGGGCGTTTTCTTCTTTCACTCATGGCTGCTGTTCTGTGCCAGCTAGAGTGGCTCTCGACACTCAGTTGAAGGGGAGAAATAAGCAGGCTGGTAGCAGGGCCTGAGTGAGGGAAGAGATCAGCGTCTTAGGGCCTAACTGGCTCCTACTACTCCAGTTGACGGCCTGTTCTCCTCAAGTGGCTTCAGGGAAGCAGCAGGACACAGGAAGCTCCCTGAGAAGCTGGGGTTAATCAGTCCAGACTCCTGGGGGGCTAGAGAGGGACATAAGAGGCTCCTTCTCCTCTCTCTCCCTGCAGCTCCTGCTGCTTTCTGTTATTCCCCCTCCCCTTTTCTCCTGCCTGCCTGTTCCGTCTCTTGTGCCCTCCTCCCTCCAGCCCAGCACTCCCCCCTCTCTGTGCATCTCGAGCAGAGAGGATACAGATGCACCAGCAGCAGACACCATTTTCTACACTCTGGGTCCTCGTGGTGCACCCCATGCCAGTCTGGCACCTGAGGCGGCTGCCTCAGTTCGCCTCATGGTAAGGCCAGCCCTGGGGATGCGGGGTTTAAAATGCCAGTCGGAGCCGTGCACAGACACAGCAGTGCAAGACTGCTCTGTCCCTTCCTGCTAGCGTCAGCAGCCACCAGCCACCCGGGCCCTGGTCTGCAGGCAGCCCGTGTCCAAGCAGAGATGGGAATTCTAGTAAGCCTCCAGTCCAGCCAAAGACAGGAAAGAGCCAGAGTCACCTGCACCATGTGGCCTATGGGAACCAGCTTGGGGCTCCCCACTCCCTAGTGGTCAGGTGTCCACCTCGTAGGACTTCCCGCCACCCCTGGAACTCCTGTACAGCCCCAGCGGAGAGGCCAGGGCCTGTACAGCCCCAGCGGAGAGGTGCCCGGGCAGGCGGCGGTATGGCTGCAGGCTGGAGCATGGGACGCTCGCCTGTGCTGGACGTTTGCTGTGGCTGCGCCTTCCCCAGAGCTCTCAGCCTGGCTCCTTTCTCCAGCACAGGGCTGCATTCTCCTGCGAGGAAAGAGAGGGAAAGAATTCCCGTCCCCAAGCAGTTAGCCCAGCTGTCAACCCAAGAGCAGTGACAGAGTCGTCCTCTCATCAACCCAGCACCCCAGCCACCAACACACCCACCCCTTATGGCTTCAGCATCCCACCCACCAGAGCACAGCCTGGGGGATGTGGGACACAGGGCCCAAGGGGCTGAGGGAGCCAGTGGCCCACTGGACACAGGGCCCGAGGGATCAGGGAGCCAGGGGCCCGATGGACACAGGGCCCAAGGGGTTGGGGAGGAGCTGGGAGTCCCAATGGCATGGACACAGGGCCCAAGGGGTTGGGGGGAGCTGGGGCCCCATTGCACACAGGGCCCGAGGGGCTGTGGGAGCCAGGGGCCCAATGGACACAGGGTTCGGGAGGTTGCGGGGGAGCCAGGGGTCCATTGGACACAGGGCCTGGGGGTTTGGGGAGCCAGGAGCACAATGGACATAGTGCCTGGGGGCTTGAGGGAGAGCTGGGGGCCCAACGGTCCCAGGGCCCAGGGGGTTGGGAGGGAGCCAGGGGCCCATAGGACACAGGGCGTGTTGTCGGTGGCAGGGATACAGGACCAGGTTTCTGTCCAGGACCCTCAGGAGTGTTTGCTGCCTGGTCCCCCACAGGAGGCCAAAGAGCCACGGCCAGGAGTAAAAAGAAAAGGAGTACTTGTGGCACCTTAGAGACTAACCAATTTATTTGAGCATAAGCTTTCGTGAGCTACAGCTCACTGCATCCGATGCATTCAGTGGATCCGCTGAAGTGAGCTGTAGCTCACGAAAGCTCATGCTCAAATAAATTGGTTAGTCTCTAAGTGCCACAAGTACTCCTTTTCTTTTTGCGAATACAGACTAACACGGCTGTTACTCTGAAACAGCCAGGAGTGAAGATTTACCTAGCAAAAGCCATGGGCTGCTTGTCTATGCATATATCTACATTACAGCTGTCGAGACTGGGGTAAATCCAGCTCTCCGAGAGGCAGGAGCTAGGTCGATAGAAGAATCCTTCCGTCGACGCAGCTACGTCTATGCTGGGGGATAGAGCGAACTAACTATGGTGCCCAGGCCAGGACACTTTTCACAGCCCTGGGCAAGGCAGCTAGGCAACCTATGTTCTAGGTGTAGACTGGCCTCAACCTCCACGCTCAGGAGCAGGGACGCTGCTGCCCTTTGGCTCTCAGCTGAATGCTCCCTTGTGAGCTCGTTCTGGTGATTGGCCTGGCTCTTGTGTGGGGGGCTAGTTTGGCATGATGGGGCGTTTGTGATACAATACCAGGGCTGCTGTGCCAACCAGGAAGCAAAGTGAGCAAGAACAAGACACAGCTTGCACACAGGAAACAGGACTTGGGTGAAGGTGACTCCATTAAGCACGGCAACACTAACGAGTTCTTATTTGCATTATCGATAATTATTTGCACAGTGCCGGAGATGTGCTGCAAAGCCATGCTGTCTCACCATGACTGAGAGAGGCTGCTGGGCACAGCGCTTAGCAGTACCCGAGCTGGTCTGGGAATCTGTGGAGGGCCTGCATTGGTGGCAGACCCACCTGAGCTGGGCTTGGCCCGTTGCTCAGAACTGGGACCACATTAGATAGAGGTTTAAGGTTGGGACTGGGGAGCAGGACACCTGACTTCTAGTCCTGACTTGTCTTCTGGAGTCTGGGGCAAGTGGCTTTCCTACTCTGTGCCTCAGTTTACCCATTGCTTAAATACCATTATAGGGATATAATATTTCCCTGACTCACAGGGGCGTTGGGACGATAGATCAGGTATTGTCTGTAAAGCACTTATAAAATCTGAGGGTATCTTAGCCCTGCATATCCAGAGCCCTTAGGCAGCTTTGGAAACCCCAGTCAATACCCCTAGTATTAGCAGCAGCATTCTCCTCCCCTGGTCCCCATCAGTTCCTTCAAGGCTGTCCTAGCAATCCTTTGACCCTCAACTGTGCAGAGCAAATGATGCCTAGCTCTCATACAGCGCTGTTCATCTGTTGATCTGAACCACTTAACAAAGGAGGTCACCAGCATGATCCCCCTTTTAGAGATGAGGAAATGGAGGCACGGAGCATTGAAGAGACTGGCCCAAAGTCACCCAGCAGGCCCGAACTAGGTCTAGAACACTGGTTTTCTGAATTCTAGGTCACTGCTCTATCCGCTAGGCAACGCTGCCTCCCCACAAGTGTCTATGTCCTCTGGCGCAGCTACAATCTGAGTTTGGTTAGCTGAGCACCTACCCTTCTGCAGCACCTGGCTGCAACACGTGTATCATTCTTTCCCTGCTCATCTGGAAAATCAACAGCACCCCCCCTCACCCCCACCAAGGGTTCATAAATCACGTGCCAGGCCTCCAAAATCAAAGAGTTTGGTCTAAAAAAAGTTTGTGAGATTTTTCAAATGTTGGGTCCTTTTTATTTGCCTCTGGGTCTGACCTGTAAGAGGTCACAAACGTTCACAGCTTTTCTCTGAAACCATGAGGGCTAGAGACTTAGCGGGTCTCACAGGATCACAGCACTCCAGGAGCTGGGGCTTCAAGAAAATCCCCAAATATCATGAGACTCATTATAAAGAGATGAAACAAACTGGAGGCCTACAGAAAGTGAACAGGGCGCTACAGACATAACTGTTGTACCCTGTAGAGGTGAATAGTGAATTACAGCCCGTCTAGCCGCTGTTTTGAACCATCCAATCAAGCTCTCTAGGAGGGCGACATCTCTCTGTTTAATTCGATAGGGTTGTTGAACAGCCCCGTAAGAAGGTTGTTATTTTTCAGTCACTTCTAAAGATGACGCCAGGCTCACAAATTATTATTATTTATTACTGTATGATCCCCAGCCAGTCACCAGGACCTTGCCATGTTAGGAGCTATACAAACACAGAACAAAAACGGGTCTCCAGATGGCTGGATCTCACGGATGTGACTGAGCAGTGATCATATGGGTCTGGAGGCTTCTCCTTGTTTCCAGCAGAGAGAGAACCGACCAGTGGAAGAGGAGGTGAAATGAAGAGCAGACATAAACACAGCACGGGTCTTTCCTGGAGACCCACCCACTTGTGGAAGGAAAGACAGTGCGAGTACACAGGCACCTTTCTAGCATTACTCTGCCATGTAAAGACGTGCTGTAGCTGCCACTGGAACATCATGCCATGGCAGAAGGGCTGTGGAGGTGTCTCCTGATTGCCCATGACAAGGGAGATTTCCACAAGACAAGGAAGTTTTGCAGCCATTGCAAACCTGCATGATGATGTCATCCCACCAGTCAGTGCTGGTTTCTCAGCCCAGACCCGGCACTCCACCGGCTGAAGCTGCTCTGTGAATGCCACCAACAACCTTGAATTGTTTCTTTCTAGGTCCCACTGCAAGCTGGCCTCCAAAGGAATCCTCATGTTCCTTGCAGCTCTGGAAATACTGCAGGTCGTGTGTCCCATGCTCACAACACTCATGACAACAGTGCAGAGCTGTGCAGGCTCCAAGCTTTTGTCAGAGAGGCAGGAAGCAAGGAGGGATTTTTGTGGGGATTTTTGAAAAAAGGTGTGAAATATTATGGGATGCCAATGAAATTATGGGATGGAGCACACAGCATTATGGATGTTGACCCCATGCTCTCAGTCATCGTTTCGGCCCCATCAGGCATCGCAAACACTTCCCCAAACACCCTGCACTGGACGGTGGCGAGTTGCATGCTGGGATACCTACCCACAGTGCACTGCTCTCTTCAGCGACACAAGTGCTCCTGGAGATGATGCGCACCGTCAACACTAGGAGCAAAGTGTGCACATGCATAAGCACCGTAATAACCGGCGCGGCTGTACACTGACCTAATTTAGGGTGATATAATTTGGTAGTGTAGACATGGCCAACCACTCCAGTCAGCTGTACCCTACACTGTGAGCGGCATTGGCAACCTGCTCTAGGACATTTTCCAGTCTGTGGGGAGAGTGTTGGGGGGAGGGATAGCTCAGTGGTTTGAGCATTGGCCTGCTAAACCCGGGTTTGTGAGTTCAATCTTTGAGGGGGCCATTTGGGATCTGGGGCAAAAATTGGGGATTGGTCCTGCTTTGAGCAGGGGTTGGACTAGATGACCTCCTGAGGACCCTTCCAACCCTGATATTCTATGAGTCTATGTTACAATGCACAAGTGGGTCCATACTGGGTCCCCACTCCCACCCAGCCAGCGCTATAGGAAGAGCAGAGGGATCATGTCCCCTGGCACCTGCGTGTGACACCCCCCAAGGTTGACATGCACAATAGAGTCTGACTGAGCCATTCCCTCCCTTTGAAGTCACTCTAATCCCCTCCCTCCTGCTATAAGACCTGTATTGACACACTCCCTGAGCACGCACTCCTGGCCCAAGCCCCTGATAGTTTATGTCCATTTCAAGTGAGTTGTTTATCTAGGGACTTCGTCCAGCTGAACAAACAAGCCATTGACAGCTGTCAGTTTACTCTGCCTTCTGCATTGCTAAGGATTCCATTTAACACCTTCCTTGGTGTTCCCCGATTTACATGCGGGCATAGCCTAATTTCATGGGGGCATAGCCTAATTCAATTGTGTAATGGAGGTACAGCCCTCCGGTTTGCAGAGCAGGAAAGACACACAGCAGGAATCATAAAACACAGCTCCCGTAGCTGGAAGGGCAGTGCGCACTCATGCTCCATTAGATCCACGCAATGCATTGCTCTGAGGCTGCAGCCAGTGTAGTTGGAGCTGAAGGCATGTAGTTCAGGGGCTAAGAGACAAGTGAAAAAAAAACCTTGGCAAGTCAGTTCAACTCTGTGCCTCAGATTCCCCTCTCACTTCTTGCCTAGTTAGATTGTGAGCTCTCCAGGGCAGGGATTGTCTCTCACTATGTATATGTCCAGGGCTAGCGCCCTGATCTCAGCCAGGGTCTTAGGTGAGAATGGAATAAACAATAAATTATACAAACTTGTTTGTACAATGTTGTGGGTCGAGGTTAGAGCCACTCAGGACATTGAAAGTGATGGCTCCCAGGGAGGTCACCAACTCAGCCATGCTGCATGTACAGACCTTACGCCATGAAGCAGAAATGCCTAGTTCTTCAGCCATGGATCTCAAAGTGCTTAGCAAAGGAGGTTAGTGGGGGAAACTGAGGCACATGTGGTGATTTGCCCAAGGGCAGCCAGCAGGTCAGAGTCAGGAATTGAATCCAGCTTTCCTGAATTACCAGCTTCACCCCATCCACTAGGCCATGCTGCCTCAGCTAGAACACCCTCTTGTGCAACATACTTCCTGGGTGCAAGGGCCAGGCACAGTTCCCACAGGAATCAGAGAAGGGTGCACTGGCCCAGGGGGCACAGGAAGCTGAAGGCAATCTGGTCTGCCAGATCACACATCCCCTGGTTGGGGACAAATTACAATTGTGCCCAGCTCAGCCAAAATGCCGATTGTTTACCAGGGAAGAGGCCAGTTGGGGGAGCAGGTTGGGTGGGGTGGAGCTGTGCTGGGCAGGGGCTGCTGGCTGGTCCAGACCATGCACTCTTGCTTTGGTAACTTTTAGTCCTCCGCCTGGTTCACTAGGAATTTCTCATTGGATGCATTCTCGTACATATTTTACAGCTAATGGGCCAGATACCCCACTGGGGTAAATTGCTGTAGCTTCACTGTCCCCAGGTGAGCTAAGCTGGACGATTAGCTGCCCTTCCATGCCTGGAGTGTCCATACCAGGATGTCGGGAGATCCAGTGTGGTGACAATCGGCAGCACAGACTGAGCACGAGGGTGTGGGAGACAGCCAGAGACCCACAGGGCGGTCCGTGTCCAGCAGGCCCAGGAAAGGATCCGCTTGTCCTGTCTGTTTCCTTTCTCCCGGGGACACTGCGCTGTGTCTCCACACACACTGCAGGGCAATGCTGGGTAACAGGGCGCCCGTAACTGTGTCTGCTCGCCAATCCTCAAATGCAACTGATGCAGAATTGCTCCTTAAGACAAAGTGAACCATGCAGCAAGATGGATGGAAAGAAGGCGGGGGGGGGGGGGGTGGAATCTGTAGCTCCGACCCACAAACACATTGGAGAGAAAACAGGGCTTTTGTGAGCAAAGCACAGGGAGAGAAGGGCAATGAGACAGATGTGTTCTGCTTAGCTGACTGCTTCAATAACCCTCACGTTGCAAACGGGTTGCTTCGTGCAGGCAGGATTTTTGCTCTCTCTGGACAGCGGTCTCCTGGAGAGGAGACAGTCCTCATCTGTGGGAGGTGGCTGCAGAAGCAGATGCTGCAAAAGCCCATATGATGCAGCCCCTGGCCCATTGAGCTTGTCAATCCGAGGCACCCAGGCATTGTCCAGTTGAGAGTCACACTGGCAGCTGGCACCCATGGACTGTAACCTTCCTTGTGTTATTTGGAGCCCCTCTCCTTGACACAGCCATGCGGGTTGCAAGAACTACACATGCTCCCCTAGTGTGGCCTGTGAGGGAGCACTGCATCTTGAGACTTGTAGTCCCCTTGGGCCACATCTTTAGAGTAAAGAGATTTGGTTGCTGCAGGCCACTTTCAGCCTGCGTGCTCAAAGCACAGTCAGCCCTTTATAAGCTCATAGCCCAGCACAGCGCTCTGGCAGCTGCTGGCTGGGTTCCCATGAAGATCTCTCACCCTCAGAGTACATTACGTAGCCACAAGCCATTGCAGAGAAATCACAAGCGATGGCATGACGCCCCATGGGGAGATTCCATCAGGCTGTCATCACTCCAGCTCCCGCATGATGATCAAACTCCAGGGTCATTGCAGGTGTTTGACATGTTCCTCACTCCACATTTGCTTGTTACTCCAAAGGCCCTTGTTTCCCTGTCTAAATTCTCAGCGGCTCCCCTCTACCCAGCTCAACCCTGCTCCCCTAAAGAGAAACGGTCCTTCTGTGCAGATCAGGTGTCCCGGTACTCTGAGTTAGAACCAGACAAGGACGTATCTACCGCCCCAAGGACGCTTCTGAAGAAGGAAAGCATCACAGCCTAGTGGGACGGGGTCCTTTGCCCAGTTCTGACACCAACTCACTGAGTGACCTTGGGCAAATTGCTTCCCCACCCTATACCTCAGTTTCCTTCTCTGTAAAGTGCGGAGAATTCTTACCCAGCTTCGCAAAGTGCACTGAGCCCTCGGGATGAGAGGAGCCGTAGCTGGTCTCATGCACACCCTTAACAATTCATACAGATGCCACTAACCCCACATCATAAGGGTGGCGGGGTAGGGGGAGAAGATGGGAAATTTGAGGCTAAACCAAATCTGCCCAAACGAGGGCCTCTTTGCTGCTTCGACCAGAGCCCTGAACTCGCATTTGATGCACAGACTGAGGCTGTTCTTACAGCAGAGCAGCGCGGCCCATGGAACTCCAGGTCCCAGCAGCCAGTGCTCCCCAGTGACCTGGGTGGCCGTGGACTTGGGGCTGTGACTCTCCTGCTGGCTACTGTGGAGGAGAGTGATCCAGAGGCTGCGATCGCTACGAAGCCGTGCTGGCTGGGAGCTGCCCTCCCTGTACTGCAGGGGTAAGTGGCTCCCGTGCCAAGCTCGGTGAGGTGGCTTTCGCCATGCGGCTCTGAACGAGGGGTGCAGAGAGTGGGAGTGAAAGGGAAGAGCTCCCACCCTGAGAAGAGGCTCTGCGCCCGGATCCCCACAGTGACGACCCTGTGCTTGTGCCTGCCCCGATACCTCGCTGATTGCACCCGAGAGAACAGAGCAGGGCTCCATGGCTGGGGCGGCACCTCGCCAGCTAACGACCTGGCACACTCCACCACAGCTCCTCCTGAGGGATCCCCAGCTGCCCCAGCCTCGAAGCAAGCACAGCACACTCCTTGCTCGGGCCTGGCCTATGAGGAGAGCAGGGCTGATTCTATGGCCCCATCATCCAGCTTTTCCCAGCCCTGCCTGCTAAGCCAGCCCCTCCATAGCTCGCTGATCATTCTTGTCGCTCTTCTCTGGGCTGCCGGGCAACGCGGTGCGGAGAAACGGACGCAATCTCCAGAGAGCCCTAGAGGCAGGGGCTCCGGAATCAGACGTCTTTCCATATGTAGGGCAAACTTGCAGCATCAGCCTTTTTCGCAGCAGCAGCATCACATCTAATTTACTCTCCATTCTCCCCCCAAAGGTCTCTTTCAGCATCAGTGTGCTGCAGATCGCTCCCCGCCAGCTGCTTTTCCCCCGCCAGAAGCTGAATTGTAGTTTATCTTTTCCTGCCCTCCTTTGTAATCTCCCTTCGTGTTACTTTCCTGGCCTCAATACTGAGCTCCTCCCGGCTAAGAGGAAGAAATCAACACACACAGCCCAAGAGTCTCCGACGGGAGAGGGTGGGGAAGGGGCAGAGGAAAGGCTGTAGCAGGGGAAACACCTATGATTTCCTAGGCGCCTTGTCAGTGTCTGCGCTGCTAATTTTTCCTGTGGGGGGAGGGAGAGATCACACCCAAAAGCAAAATTTACAGCTAATTGAGAGGGCCAGACAAACTAATGAGCCCGTGTGAAACGAAGGCGGGTTTCTCTTGCCAAGTGTTTGTCATCCAGGGTAAATAAATCCCAGGAAAGCCTGTATTTCTCACTCAGGCATGGAATATTTATACCAATAACCGGCTTCGTGCTGCTTGCTTCCTGTGATGTATCTGTAATACCCAATCTATAAACGTGAGCATGTTCGTTTTCCCAGGTGCCAATAAATTGTGGCAGCATCTTGCTCAGGGGCTCACGGGCTGCATTAATCACAGCTATTGATAGAGCCGGAGCCGGCTGTACCAGGGACGCGCACAGGGCACACATGCTGGAGAAGCAGCTGCACAACAAATACTCCTCTGTGAGGCTGGCTCCCAAGGGTAGCACGGTCCAGTGGTTATAGCAGGACGCCAGGGTTCTGGGCCTGGCTTTGCTGCAGGACCTTGGGCAAGTAATTTGACCTGTTTTCCCCTCACAGCCGCTCTTGTGAGCGTTGTGGGGCAGAGATGGCCTCTTGCTGTGCATCAGAACAGCACCTAGCACGGCGGGGCCCAGAGCCCAATTGACTTAGACAGACTGAGTTTCGTGTGCTTGGCAATAGACCCCGTCTCTTCCCCGTGGCTGGGCTGGCCTGGTTTTGGCCCAACTGTAGCAGACGGGGCTGTGAAATGTGAATACACGTGGGGAGCGGATGTGCTCGGCAGGAAGGGCCATTTCATGTTGTTTTCTAGAGCAGACTCGCCCAGTGGTTCTCTATAGCCAGGTTCCCATCACACAATGCGCCTCAGCCCCCCTCGGCAGATGGCCTGCTGGGCCCAGCTCTCTCCAAGCTCTGGAGTACGTCAGTCCTTCCAGCCCCTGGACGCGAGGCCCTGCCTGCAGCCTAGGTTTGCCACCTTGAGCGGTGCTCCGGGTCTCTATGGGATGACTCGCCATGAGTCAAGGAGATTGGGGCAGGGGCAGGTCTCCCATCGACCTTTTGATTTATATCTGACAGCTGTGACATTTCCTGTTTTCCCCTCACCCGCTCTGCGTCCATCCAAAGGAGATCAAAGCAGGGGGCACAGACCTGGCGCTGCTGCCCGCTTTCAGCCTGACTCACAGGCCAGGTGTGTCGGGGGGGCAGGAAACAGGCTGGCTGCCAAGGGCACGCCGAAGGTGCCGACAAAGCGTTCGCATTCACCCCATCCCTCTCTTGCATCACAGCCACCGTCCTTTCTGCTGCCACAGCTTCACAGTCCCTGCTGTTAACACAAGCAGTGGCTTGTCTGCCACCCCATGCTGCCCATCCCCAGAAGTGGTCGCGGCTGCCACCCCAGAGAAACCCCTTTACTGCCACTCTGCACCCTCCCCAGCTCAGCGACACAGCAACAGATCCCACCCACCCCCAGCTTCGGAGGGCAGTGGGAGGACTAGGCTAACTGGCAGGGATAGGCTGCCTCTCAGGACCCCTCAACTCCAAAGCCAGTGATCAAACGGTCCCCGCCCCATCCTGCCCCTCCCTCTGGGTCTGTATCCAAGGGGAAAGCGTGTCTACACAGACCGGCGCCTGCAATCGGGGAGGGGTGTCCTCTCAGAAACCAGCCAGCGGCCTCGGGCATGGCCTGAAGCAAAGAGGCACTTCACCAGCCCCAGTGACAAATTGTACCCAGCTGACTGGTGGGGTCTCTCTGAGCTGGGCCACAGCAGCCCCAAGGTGGAAGGGAGTGGGGCACCGCTGCCAGCCACAGGCTGTGTGTGCTCTCGCCTGTCTCCTCTGTCCGCCAGCCCAGGGCCAAAGCTTCGTGAGGTGTGAGTATTTCAGCTCCACTAAAGCAGTGACTGATGGATGGCTCTGTAAATTAGCTGCCACGGCTCCCCCGGCTCTGGGGGGCTTTCCAAAGCGGGGTTTGCGGCACAGCATTTAAGAAGTGCTAGAAATCCGCTGGTGATTCCAGCCCATAGATCCTAAGGCCAGATGGGACCGTAGTGATCATCTAGTCTAACCCTCTGCACGGCTGTGGCCAGAGAATGGTGTATCTTGTCGTCAAGCTACAGCCGCTCTTCCTGCAAGACACCTGGCATTGACCGAAAGCCTCCAAGAGCTGGCAAAGCCAGCATGGTCCCCAGGCTCCGTGGGACTGCTTAGAGGGAAGGGGAATACTGGATTGCGTGGAATCCCTGGGAAGTGGCTACCAGGATGAGCCTACAGGCCAAAGCCCAGGCGGGTTTGTCCCCAGTAGATCCCCACGGTGTCAGAGGCCCAACATCTCTACTCAATAAACCACCCAGAGTTGCTAAATGGGCAGTTGCTCAGATCTGCGATAATGTCCCACTCACTGAAGGTAGGGTGGCTGGGTGCCCGTCTGATCTACTGACCGAACACTCAATGTCCCGCTCCTGCACGTCGGG
Organism: Chelonia mydas; assembly: GCF_015237465.2. Classification (NCBI taxonomy): domain Eukaryota; kingdom Metazoa; phylum Chordata; order Testudines; family Cheloniidae; genus Chelonia; species Chelonia mydas. Next base: position 677,812 of record NC_051252.2, on the reverse strand, counting down.
GAAGTGCTGGGTCATCACTCATGCCCCCACTCAGCCGGGATCGCCTCCTACCTGTGTCAGGCTGCTGCAGTTCCCAGCCCTGACTCCATGGGCGAGTCCCTCCTGACCTGGGCGAGGGGGTGGGAGGGGAAAAGCAGCGAGTATCGGGGGGGGAGTGGACGGGGTGGGGCCGCAGGGGAAGAGGTGGGGAGGGGCCTCGGGGGAAAGGGCTGGGCAGGGGAGGTTTTCGGCACTCCTGCTGGAGTGTCCAGATTTTAAATGGTACCAAGCTGGCAACCCCCCCTGTAGGAGGTGCTCTCAGGAGTTCACCGAACGCTCATTCTGCTCCCAAGCAGGGCTGTTTATTGGCCAGGGCCAGTTAGTGCAGGGCCAGGCTTTCAAGAGAGCTCGTGGCCAGACTTCATCAGCCCGCACCCATCAGGGCTAGCTCGGCCAGAGTGCTCAACCCCCAGCAGCCCCCGCTGTGACCCCCCCGAGGCAGAGTCTCCCCCCACCCGGAGCCCCTTTGAAAAGTCAGCCACTTGTTCTGAATGGGAGCCAAGCCCCCCTCGCTGAGATGCAACCAGTGGTGGCTCGGGGGTGGGGCACAATGGGGACCCCCCAGGGGCAGTGGGGGAGATTCAGGCTATGTCTCACAGCGGCAAGCAGGGTCTTTCCAACATCCCCAAGCACAGGCCAGGCCACCTGGGGGCTCCGAGCCACGTGGCTGTTCCCTGGTACCAGGCAGCTGGAGCACCCCTTTGTGGCAATGTCTGCGCAGGAGCAAATGCTCACCTGCTGCATCACCTCTCACCCCCCTCTGCACCGGGGTCCCCGCTCCTCTTTCTGCTCAGCCACAGAGGCTGGCAGCACGGCAATGTGGGTCAAGGGGCTGGACTTCAGAGGCTGCTGGCTCTCAAAGGGCTCCCTGTGTCTTGGACGAGGCTCGGTCACCGCTGGAATTCGAGGGGACCTTTGAAGGTGCCGTCTTGTTGGCTGAGGCCATTCATCTTCCCACGGCAGCTTTTGTTACAGCAGCGACCCAGCCCCAGTTTGGGTCCTGAGCGCGTTGACAGACGGAGCACAAATGCGGGTCTATGTCTCGACTCACATCCGCGACTCCCAGGGCTTCCTTTAATGGCTGTGCCTCAGCCATCACACGCAGAGGACGGTGGCGTTGAGAACAGAGAGAACGCTTCCCCCTGTGAGCCGCCGGCTGACCGAAGACTGGGGCGGCTGATAAGTAGGGCCCTACCAAAGTCACAGCTGTGAAAAACGCATCATGGACTGTGAAACCTGATCTCTCCAGGTGACAGCTGGGCTTTTGTGTGCTTTTACCATGTACTACATAGATTTCATGGGGGAGACCAGCATTTCTCAAACTGGGGGTCCTGACCCAAAAGGGAGTTGCAGGGGAGTTGCAAGGTTATTTTAGGGGGGTGGTGGTATTGCCACCCTTACTTTTGCGCTGCCTTCGTATCTGGGCGGCTGGAGAGCAGCAGCTGTTGGCCAGGCACCTAGCTCTGAAGGCAGCGCCCCGCCAGCAGCAGGGCAGAAGTAAGGGTGGCAATACCGTACCCTGCCACCCTTCTGCGCTGCTGCGAGTGGCGGCTCTGCCTTCATATCTGCCAGCAGCAGCAGTGCAGAAGTCAGGGTGGACATACTGCGATCCCCCTACAATAACCTTGGGACTCCACCCCGCAACTTGTTTTTGGGTCAGGACCCCTACAGTTGCAACACCATGAAATTTCAGATTTAAATATCTGAAATCATGAAATTTATGATTTTTAAAATCCTAGGACCGTGAAATTGACCAAAATGGACCGTGAATTTTGTAGGACCCTACTTATAAGCATCAATTTCAACTGCTCAACTGAGCTTGAGAGTTAAAGTCAATCAAACACCACTGCTTTCACAGCGTCCTCTGGGCACCACCAGCTGGTGACTGGGCTCTCGGTCTGAGCCAGAGCCAGCCATTGATGTCAACGGGCACACTAGAAACTTCTCAGTTTGATTAGAGATGGACAGACAAGCAGACCCCCCTGGCAGGAATCCCTAACCCCATTAGAAACTATTGGCAACATTCAATGCAAATCAAAGTGCGGCCAGGGCCCCCCATTCCTGTGGATTTCATTCCTAGAGCATCGAGCGCAGCCAGCTCTTAGGGTCGGGGACACAGGCTGGAATTGCAGAAAAGCTCCTTCGGGAGGATTAAAATGCACACTTAATGTACAGCGTGACTGAGAATCATGCTGCTGGCTTCTCAAGGCTTCTCAAGGCACAGGCTCTCCCAGCCTCCCAGCCATGAAAGGCAAGGGCCATAGCTTTCAGGTGTGCTTAAAATGTAGTTCAACGACATGTCTAGTCTTTGAGCAGCAGGAGCGCATGTCCCAGCCCCACCGATACTGGCATCGTAAAGTGGCCCATACTCTCAAGTGCATAAAACCAACCTCAGCCAGGAGCTCTAGCAATGAGACCCAGCACACGTACAACCTATGTAATGACACTGCATCGCGCAGGGGAAACTGACAAGGAGTCAGCAGCGTGATGCAGTTGAGAAAAAGGCAAATATTGTTCTGGGGAGTATTAACAGGAGTGTCGTATGTGAGACACGAACGGTCACTGTCCTGCTCTACCTGGCACTGGGGAGGCCCCAGCCGGAGTCCTGTGTCCAGTTCTGGGCACCGCACTTCCGGAACAATGTGGACAAATTGGAGAGTCCAGAAGAGAGCAACAAAAATGAGAAAAGGTTTAGAAAACCTGCCCTGTGAGGAAAGGTTAAAAACTTGGGCATGTTTAGTCTGGAGAAAAGAAGACAGAAGGGCAACCTGATAAGTCTTCAAACTTGTTAAGGGCTGTTACAGAGAATGATGATCAGTGGTTCTTCCTGGCCACTGAAGGCAGGACAAGAGGTAATGGGCTTAAGCTGCAAGGGAGATGTAGGTCAGATACTACGAGAAGTTTTCTAACTCTCAGGATAGCTAAGCTCTGGACCAGGCTCCCAAGGGATGTTGTGGAATCCCCGTTGCTGGAGGTTTAAGGACAGGTTGGACAAGCCTCTATCAGGGCTGGTCTAGGTTTCTTGGTCCTAGGTCATTGTAAGAGACTGGACTAGATGATCTAGTGAAGTCCCTTCCAGCCCCACATTTCTATGATTCTCTGATGATCTGTGGCCCTGATCTGTGACCCTTTGTCTAAGGCTCTTAGAGTGCTAACGCCCATCTCTGCACAAACCAGAGAGCGACCTGTCCAAGGACAGACAGCAGGTTCGTGGCAGAGTGGTGAGCAGCAGTCAGGTCATAGAATCATAGAATATTAGGGTTGGAAGAGACCTGAGGAGGTCATCTAGTCTAATCCCCTGCTCAAAGCAGGACCACCGCCAACTAAATCATCCCAGCCAAGGCTTTGTCAAGCCAGGCCTTAAAAACCTCTAAGGAAGGAGATTCCACCACCTCCCTAGGTAACGCATTCCAGTGCTTCACCACCCTCCTAGTGAAATAGTGTTTCCTAATGTCCAACCTAAACCTCCCCCACTGCAACTTGAGACCATTGCTTCTTGTTCTGTCATCTACCACCACTGAGAACAGACGAGCTCCATCCGTTTTGGAACCCCCCTTCAGGTAATTGAAGGCTGCTATCAAATCACCCCTCACTCTTCTCTTCTGAAGACTAAATAACCCCAGTTCCCTCAGCCTCTCCTCACAAGTCATGTGCCCCAGCCCCCTCATCATTTTCGTTGCCCTCCGCTGGACTCTCTCCAATTTGTCCACATCCCTTCAGTAGTGGGGGGACCAAAACTGGATGCAATACTCCAGTCTGTGGCCTCACCAGTGCCGAACAGAGGGGAATAATCACTTCCCTCGATCTGCTGGCAATGCTCCTACTAATGCAGCCCAATATGCCGTTGGCCTTCTTGGCAGCAAGGGCACACTGCTGACTCATATCCAACTTCTCGTCCACTGTAATCCCCAGGTCTTTTCTTCAGAACTGCTGCTTAGCTAGTTGGTCCCTACTCTGTAGCGATGCATGGGATTCTTCTGTCCTAAGTGCAGGACTCTGCACTTGTCCTTGTTGAACTTCATGAGATTTCTTTTGGCCCAGTCCTCCAATTTGTCTAGGTCACTCTGGACCCTATCCGTACCCTCCAGTGTATCTACCTCTCCCCCCAGCTTAGTGTCATCTGCGAACTTGCTGAGGGTGCAATCCATCCCATCATCCAGATCATTAATAAAGACGTTGAACAAAAACAGACCCAGGACTGACCCCTGGGGCACTCCGCTTGATACCAGCTGCCAACTAGACATCAAGCCATTGATCACCTTTGATCACCATTGATCACCGTTCTACCCACCTTATAGTCCATTCATCTAATCCATACTTTTTTAACTTGCTGGCAAGAATACTGTGGGAGACCGTATCAAAAGCTTTGCTAAAGCCAAGATAGATCATATCCACCGCTTTCCCCATATCCACAGAGCCAGTTATCTCATCATAAAAGACAATCAGATTGGTCAGGCATGACTTGCCCTTGGTGAATCCATGTTGACTGTTCCTGATCACCTTCCTCTCCTCCAAGTGCTTCAAAATGGATTCCTTGAGGACCTGCTCCATGATTTTGCCGGGGACTGAAGTGGGGCTGACTGGTCTCCCACTGCACAGCTCTAGCCAGTAGGCCCCAGACTGCAAGGGCTCACCCCCCCCCCCAATTGGAGCCAGCTTTTGCACAGGCTCAGCTGCTATTTAAGCCCTTAAGTAAGGGGCAGTTAAGGACTCAGTGCTTGACATGCTGAGCTCTTTTGGAACCCTGGCTGTGAACCACTCTGCCATGTGCCCAGACAGGAGGTGGCTCAAACCAAGCACCTACCTTGCCCAGTGCTGGCAGGAGCAGGAAGTCACTGCCGGCTGCCCATAACCCTTCCTGCACAGTGCTGGAGCTGGCAGGAGTCCAGAGGCTCTTCTCTTTCTTGATCTGTCCAGGAGGGTGCAGTGGAATGTTGTCAGCTCTACCCTGATTGCCCCTTTTCAGGCCCTCCAGTCAACCTCCCTCCAGGAGATGGAGCCCCATAAGCAGCAGCTAAATATAATAGAGAGATATGGAGGGTGTATTTGTTTCCCCCCACTGTGCTAATTCTGCATTGTAAGAGTGAGCCCAAATAACAAATCAATTAAAGAGAAATCAACTAATCAGCGCTATAAACTTGGGGGGGGGGTGTGGTTAGCATCAAATTACGTGAATGATATTGCACTGCCCAGAAGTGGAAGGATGCCGTGGACTGGCAGATCTTGGTTCGATTTGCTCTTCTACAGACTGGGGACAAGCCATTTAACCTCTGTATACCTCAATCTCCCCGCTGCACAATGCGGGTAAGAATATTGTCTGTCCTGTCTACTGAGAGGGAGCTTTTTAAGGCAGGGACCATGAGAGGTACGTCTGGCACCTGGCACAGTGGGGCCCTGATTACGGTGGGGGCTCTAGCCACAGCCACCATCACCACCACCACTGGAACAGCCTCCGTTTATATTGTATCAAATCTCTGGCCACACAGGACTTCCTGCTTGTCCCTATTGTGCATCTTGTAGTCACTTGGAACTTCCTAGCTCCAGCAACACAGACCATTACCGCTCGAGCTAACAGAGAATCTCCACGAGGTATTAGCAATATAAGGCCTATGACACACAGTGGAGTAGTTCGGCGTCTATCCAGTAGAGGGCGTTGTGGCACATACACGGCCAGCACATTGTGCTGCAGAGGATGATGGCACTCCAACAGGAGCACGGCTAATGGAGCATGCAGGCGTTGTGCTCCATGACTCTCCTTAATGTCATCCAACAGCTCGGAGTTGTAACCCGTCAGCAGCACTCAGCTAACCAGGAAACAGACCAAAGCCAGTGGCCTTGTGCTGCTGGGCTGGCTGTAGCAGCTCTCTTTGTCCTGTGTAATTGCTTAAAGATGGTGCAGGGCAGTATCCAGACAGCACCTGGGTACAACACTGCCACCGACAAATCCACCACTTAGAAAGCAATCTCCCAACGCCCAGAGCAGAAATAGGATTACATGGGATTGAGTCCCCTGGCAATGAAAGGACAAAATAAATCCTATAAGGCTGTATGGGATTTATTAGGCTGGAAATAATAAGGGTATTTCTCTTGACTGGTAGCATCACAGGACCCAACAGGGACACCACAAGGTTTTACCCTGATAGGTTTCCATGGCACTGGATGCTTTTTCATCACTTAAGACTAACTGAGGCAGAATTGGGGGAAGGAACCTAGAAGCTTTCGCATGAGATTAAAAGCAGGCCTGGCCCTTTAAGGTTTACCAGGATTCAGTCTGACAAAGTGGTGCATTGCTCACAAACTCCCCTGAGGGCAGGGGCTGGTGGGGTTTTAAAATGTCAGTGTATAGGATTTGGCCTGGTTTTCCCCCCTCCCTCCATGTGTTTGCAGCCTTCAGAGGAGACACTGAAGCGAGCTCATTCTGCCCTGTCCTGTAGATTCCCAGCTCTGATGGCACTTTCCTAGAGGGAGAGCCGTGGATTGGAAGCCCCCAGTCCTGTCTCACTCCCCTGCCGCAGTGAAAACGGAGCTCTCAGGTCCAAGGCCAGGCATATGCTGTGGGTGAGCATTACAGCTGAGTACTTGGAGCCTAATGACGGCTTGAAAAATCCATCTGCCAGCTCATCACTGGTGAGTGGGAAGCTTCTCCTGGTGAGGGGAGGGGTTGTCAGGGACCAGGACATGGGTAGTCCTGCTGAGTGTCATAGCCAGAAGCAGAAGTCAGGAATCAGAGCCAAGGGTCAGAGCCAGGTTATCTGGAGAGAGGCAAGGCAGAGGCAAGATTGGAACCAGGACAGGAGCAAGGCTGGGAACAAGCAGGCTCGGGAGCTAATGCAGCCACTGAACTGCTGTGGGGTGTAAGAACAAGTCCACTAGCTTCGTCAGCCAATCAGGCAGGGCCTTCCGCCAGTTGGGCGAGCTGTGCTCATCCGGCTGCCCGCAGACTGTAGGGCCTTATTCCTGACACGGGCCTGAGCCAGCACTGCCCTACGCCGGCTGAAATACCATCATGGCTGTTATTATTCCAGGGCACCCCAAAGCAATTGCATCTTTTACCATTGCTCATTATTTATCCATCCTCTCAAGAACCCTGGCATGAGCAGATGAAGGAAGCAGCAAATACCCGGATGGATTTTATTCCTTCATGCCCTGCTCTCGCATTTCTTTATTATTGTGAAAAATCTAGATTGTTCGGCAGCTCTGCCAGGCATTCGGTAGGTTAAAAAGATCGTCGCCATTACACGAGTGTGTTGAATTTGGCCCTTTGGGAGCCTTGTTTTCTGTCACTTCTGGGCTCTTCTTTCTTCGCAGCCTCTCCGTGTGCACAAAGACAGGTTCTGTGCGGCTCCATACGTGATCCCCAAACCCAGTGCTGTATCAAGGGCATGGACCCTGCTTGTCCCCCGTGACTGTGTAATCCAGGAAGTAAGGGCCTGGCTTTGGAAACAGGCTCTAATCCCAGCCAAGGACTGGTGCAGTGATCTCCAGGAAGACTCTGAGCCTCAGGGAAATCCATTAAAAGAGCTGGTAAAACTTTCCCTAGAACCCAGAATTCACCCCTGCACTGTAATGTGCAAAGAGCTTTGAGATTTATAGATGGAGGGTGTGAGGTACCGGTGGTATTAACTGACAGGTCACATGTGACACTGATCCTCTAGCCCAATACGTCCATGATGAAACCTCAGCCCTCCAGGCAGATGAGCCAAGCTCTGCTCTCTGTCTGTAGCTAACAGAGGAGACTTTCCCCATAGGGTTTGCTTCCTCATCCGGCTGCTGTTTGTGCTCACACAGCTTTCCTGCTAACTCCAATCAGTCTGCCAGGAAACACCTTTCTGACTCGGGCAGTCCCGGGAGAGGAGAGCGAGAGAGGAAACACATGGGCCGCAGAGATCACTGGCAGTGCTGGATTTGGAAAATGAACCTGTCTCCCCCATCCCTCCCTGCACAGAGCTGTTTTGCCAGGTGGCATCTGGAGCTCTTGAGTCATTTCCAACGAAGCACCAAAACACGAGCTGCAGGAAACGCTCCTCTGTTGTCCGAGGCAGGGGATGGCCAGGGGTTTGCTGATTGCAGAGCTGGCCTCGGGCCCTGGTGTAGCCTGGGGCTCCCAATGGAGCGCTCAGAGACTATGGTGATGGCAGCCCAGGCCAGCAGGGGCAGGGTCACACGGGTGGGGGTGGGCCCACGCCATTCCCGGGGGGCCAGAGTGCCTGGTGTCCGGGGTGCAGCAGTCACCACCCTAACTGGGGGAGCTGGTGGCACAGGCGCTGACTTATTTTTTTCCTGGTGGGTGCTCCACCCCCGCTCTGCCTGAGGCCCCGCTCCTGTCCCCGAGTCCCTGCCCTTGCTCCGCCCCTTCCCAGCCCTGCTCTACCCCCTCCCCAAAGGCTCCCCACTTGCTGCTCTCCACCCTCCAGTGAGCGCCTGCTGCCAGCCCCAAACAGCTGATCAGCAGCCCCGCCAAAGAGCTATGGCTGGTGGGTGCTAAGCATTGTGTGGGCGCCTGAGCCCGGAGCACCCACAGAGTCGGCGCCTATGGCTGGTGGGGAGCTGAAGGCCAGGACTGAGGGGCATTGGCAGAGCTGTGCAGGGAGCCCAGGAGTGAGACAGCACGGGCACAGCGGGTATGTCTAACGTGCCTCCCGATTGCAGTGCAGACATATTACATATTCAGTAGCTTTCCTCCAGTCAGCATTATCTAACACTACACATAGCCAGTTATCCATGTACCAAATTTTCACACTTCGTTTTTCATTCAGTGTTATTATAAACAGTTAACATTCCATCAACATTCAACTAACACATAGTCCTTAGTGTCTATCATTCAGCCGTTTTCCTCCTATTTTCGTATACATGTATCCATGGCTCATCCTAGATTAATCATCAATATATCCTTGATATTTATTTGAATAGGAAAGTTAGAGGGGTTACCATGCCCTTCATGGCAGCATGTTTTTATCTTTTTCAGACATGGGTTTTCAGGGGACTTTTTCTCCAAGCTTAGTGTCCACACCATCAGGCTTATAAATTGTTAATCAGTATCACTGTCAGTAATTGGGCTAGTTGCATTCTGGTGCTTTATTCTGGTGCTTCACTATCAGGGCCTAAGTAGTTATTTGGTCCCCAACACCACTTTAGAAAATGTTGCTCTAGATGTCTGGCCTAAGACCGCAGCTAGAGATAGTGCCCGTGCCAGACATTCCAGGGGCCCAGTCCTGTGCTAACACCGCGTAGTGCTTGGGGCATGAAAACTCTACTCAGGTCCTAGCTGGAGGACGAACCCTCCTAGCCAGAAGGTGACATGAGAATGAGGAGGCCCCCAGCACTGAAGTCCAGAGACAGCACCCCAGTGGGAGGCCACCTGCCTTCCATGCCCCCATGAGCATCACATGATGTGAAGGGGACCCAGCTTGGAGGCTCCATCTTTGGGCTCTGGCGGGCAGTGTCAGGCGCCTGATCAGCTCGAAGGTCACTACTAGCTGGCAGAAGGGAAAAGGAGCCCTGTGTCAGTTCTTCCAGATCTGGAGACTTTTGTGCACTGTGAAGAGAGTCTAGCTAACTTTCCCACTACTTTTTTGGGGTGTCCCCCCCTCAGATCACTCCACGGCTGCTGCTCACAGCTTTCCCAAGCAGCAGGAGAATGACATTAACACCATTCTTGACAGGGCATTGCTCACAGTGGTCTTAGTAACAGCCGTGAAACGGACCAGAGTCTTGTTAATGTCTCTCCAGGGCTGCTTGGCAAAGCACTGGGCCCCAGCAGAGGTATGGAGCTGTCTGTCCACAGACTCAGGCAGATGGCACTGGATTGGTTCACAGCCAGAAGAGCTAGAGGAAGCAAACCCTGTGGGGAAAGTCTCCTCTGTTAGCTACAGACAGAGAGCAGAGCTTGGCTCATCTGCCTGGAGGGCTGAGGTTTCATCATGGACGTATTAGGCTAGAGGATCAGTGTCACATGTGACCTGTCAGTTAATACCACCGGTACCTCACACCCTCCATCTATAAATCTCAAAGCTCTTTGCACATTACAGAACAGGGCTGAATTCTGGGTTCTAGGGAGAGTTTTACCAGCTCTTTTAATGGATTTCCCTGAGGCTCAGAGTCTTCCTGGAGATCACTGCACCAGTCCTTGGCTGGGATTAGAGCCTGTTTCCAAAGCCAGGCCCTTACTTCCTGGATTACACAGTCACGGGGGACAAGCAGGGTCCATGCCCTTGATACAGCACTGGGTTTGGGGATCACGTATGGAGCCGCACAGAACCTGTCTTTGTGCACACGGAGAGGCTGCGAAGAAAGAAGAGCCCAGAAGTGACAGAAAACAAGGCTCCCAAAGGGCCAAATTCAACACACTCGTGTAATGGCGACGATCTTTTTAACCTACCGAATGCCTGGCAGAGCTGCCGAACAATCTAGATTTTTCACAATAATAAAGAAATGCGAGAGCAGGGCATGAAGGAATAAAATCCATCCGGGTATTTGCTGCTTCCTTCATCTGCTCATGCCAGGGTTCTTGAGAGGATGGATAAATAATGAGCAATGGTAAAAGATGCAATTGCTTTGGGGTGCCCTGGAATAATAACAGCCATGATGGTATTTCAGCCGGCGTAGGGCAGTGCTGGACAGGCCAGGAACCTGCCCTGGAACAATCAGCTCCTAAGGCAGCATCCCATTTTCTACTTAGTCACAAACTGCCTGGGGGACCTTGGACCCAGATCCCCAAATGTACTTTGTCATCTAACTCCTGTGGATTTCAACAGGAATTAGGCACCTTGCTACCTCTGAGGATCTAGGCCTGGGGTGCCCTGTGACTCAGTTCCCCATCTGTACAATGGGCGCGCCCCCTGCTCCCGGCACTCACATACCACCATGACAGCGGCACCATAGATGGGGGAGAGCACCAGAGCCGGGCTGACACCAGGCTAAGCCTCACTTGCTCTTGCTTTGTGGGGGTGTTTAGAGTTTTAAGAATCACCCCTAAAGCAATGGATCCTGGGCAGCAAATTTGTCAGGGGCTCCAGGCTGGCCCTGATCCTGCCTGCATGCAGTTCATCACAGGACTGGGTCCTTGGCCTTTTCCTTGTCTATGAACCACATTTCACCCTCGTCCTTCAGCCTGTTTGGGTGCAGTGTCATTCAGTGGTTAGAGCTGGAGGGGCCTGACTCGCAGCATAGCCAGCAAGCCATGGCCACTTCTCTAATACCAGTCTGAATCTTACTGACACCAATGCAATTCCATTCACTGCAGAGGAGTTAATCCTGAGCTACGTCAGTGTGAGACGAGAATCAGTTTTCCCATCTGAGCAGGGATGACATTTCCCCACCTGCTGGCTGGGGGGCTGTGTGGACTGAGCCCTTTGTCAATGGAGCGTGCTAGGCAACTCAGCGCTGTTCTTATTTCACACCTAGCTATTTCTCGGGGAGCCTGTTTCCGAAGCACCGCGTGACCGACTCTGGTGGACACGGAGGGAGCGATGCTGGATTTGACTTGCACAAGATCAGCCAAAGGAGCAAGCATGGCACAGGCAAGGCCTAGCCCGCCGGCGTAAGGGTAAGTGCTGAGCCCTCCCAGGGGCAGACGATGAGTCTCAATCCGCAGGCCCAGGATTTACAGACTCCCCGGGCCACTGGAGTGTGGAAAGCCTGGGGCAGGAGCCTCAAGGTGCTGCCAAGCTCCTTTGGGTGGCTCAGGGAGGGTTAGTGGGCTCAGAGGAAATGGGGCCCAGGGGAGCGGGAGGGGGAGTTGATAAAATGGAGGGAGGAAAGAAATCCTCAGTGCTCCATCGGCGGTGGGAGAATCCTCCCAGCAAAGCAAAGCAGAATCCACTGGCTCGTACCCCTCTTGTTTCATTCATTCCCATCCGCAGAAACCTGCTTCCCCATCGCAGTCATGACAAGAACAGCCCAGGGCGTTCACTGGCTCTGTGGAGTCAGCCCCAGAGTGCCGAGGGCATGGGATGGGATGCCCTGGAATGGGGGAATGCTCCTGTAATGCCCGGTACTGACAGAGCCACGCCAGGGTCTCAGCACCCAGGGCTGGCCCTAGATGGGATGGTGCCCCAGGTGAAGAGAGTCTTTGGTGCCTCGCTCCATTGGTGTATCTTTTGAATACCTTGTTTTTTCACTGGAGCCCCTTTCATGACTTTGAGGCATGATTCCTCCCTGTCCTGTAAGACAATAAATGTGCATGCTAGGCTTGGTATATCTGTGTTTATTCATCCCATGAACGATCAGTGTCGGCAGAGTTGAGGATCGCCAGGCATAAAGCAGGGTGTGATGTATCAATCTGTGGCGTGCAGTTTTTCTCACTGCTGTTTCGGTCATCGTTCGAGGCTGATTCTCCTGTATCGCGTCTCTCTTTTCCACATCAGCCACATCCGTCTTTCCCATCCCTCTCCTTCCCGCCGCCAGGAAAACTGGATGATTCTCCATCACTTTCCTCACATTTCCATTCCGTCAGGGAAACCTGCTAATTCTTTAGTAATAGGACTTCCAGTGTTTAACCTTCGCTCCTCAATTTCATCTGCACTGGAACCATCGCTACTGCCTAAAGCCCGGGCTATGTAGTTCTGTTTCAGAGATTTCCCCATCAAATCTTCCCCTTGCTGCAAGCTAGATTGCAGTTGAGCTTTTTATACTGAGCTCCTCAAGGCTTCTTCAGGGGCATTGTTTATTTTCTATGGGGGGAAAATGGACATTATTAGGGAGAGCAAAAGTCTGTGTTCCACAGTCTTAGAAAGTCATCAGATATTACGTGTGAAGCATAGCCAAAGAAGTAACAGTATTTTCTTTTATATTGTTGTGTAGACAGGGGTTCAGTAGATATCTCTGGCGTCTCATTAAATATGTCCTTTGTTAGTCGCTACTTACACTCTTCAAGTCTTAAAACACAAGTACGCTTACACAATACAAAAAAGGTTCACAATATCGCAGCTGGGCTCTCACTTCATTCTTATATCTCACTGACTGCCTGGTGACACCCAGCCCCTTATATAGGCCTGAGGGCCTGGCAGACAACATTCTAGGAGGTTTGAGGAAAACGTAGTTCTCACAAAGTCTGGAAGATCACGAGATTCTACAAAGGCCCAGAACATTCTAGGAGGTTAGTGGAAAATGAAACCCCACATGGAATAATGGAAACATGTTTCTTCAGACATTCGATTTTCCCTTGTGTTGCTAATAACAAAAACAGCCCCCCAAGCCCAGCGGCCCCCACCCAAGCTCGGCACCTCAGGCAGTTGCCTGGGTCACCTGCCCCTAAATCCATACCTTTCAGTACCCCAGTGAGGAGGGGATCGTCCCCCATTGACAGCTGGGAAGCCCAGGCATGGAGCAGGGAGGTGGCTTGCCAGAGGTCAGACAGTCAGGCTGTGGCAGAGCTGTGTCTCCTGACTCCCAGTCCTGACACTACCACCAGCCCATGCTCTCTCCCCATTCATAGATCTACTACCTACCCCATCTACCTCTCTCTCCGTCTGGCCAGCCTTATGGACAATCACTGCTCTTTTCGCAGCAAACAACATGAAGGCAAGGGACAGATGGGGCATAAATGTGTGGATGGAAAAGTAAGATGGCCACATAACAGCCCATGCATTATGCTTTTCCGGTACGATGGGTAAACATCCTCCCCCTACAAAGACAAAAAGTGGGGGAATGCAGTAGGAAGAGAGACTGAGACACAAGCCCTTGTATCAGGGCTTGGTATGAGGCAGGACCTGCTCACAGAATCTGGCAAGAACAGGGCTGATATTGCAGAAATACACATTTCTAAGAAGTTCTAGGCACAGAGTACTTACGCAAACACATCCTGATATCAAGTGGTACCAGAACATTCCGATATCAAGGATGGTACAAAAACATTTCCCGAGGATAACAGGAACACACTGACCCCTCCTAAAAGATAAGGTCAGGATGACAGTACATAATAGAGATGTTTTGATCAAACCAACATGTACAAGGTGGTGGGTAATAACAAGCCATGTCAGGGAGCAGTAACTAACTATGTCAGAGTTAGTTATAAAATGGAGTCTCAGAGGGAGTATCTGTCCAGCCAAGGGGGAATGGAAAGTCCCGACATTCACTGAGCTGCATCCATTGTTATGGGCATACATGTCTTAGTATCCTTGTAGAGTCTGCCAGGTGCTACTACTGTGCTTCCTCGACAATAAACCTAGCCTGGTGCCTTCGTACCTTAACAGATCTTGTGGTCATTGGGCGGCTTGCTCGAGGTCTGCTGTGCCAGCTATCTGTGCAGAGCTGGGGCAGCACACAGGGAGAACACACACATGCAGACAAACATCTAATCACACAGCCTAATGCCCTGTTTGCTATTTGAAACTAGTGGTGGATTAGCCACTGGGCTGATGGGGCCCTGGACAACTGGGGGGCCCGGGAAAAAATCCATATCTGGGCAGCAGAAGCCTGGAGCCCCGGCCGCCAAGCAGGTGGAGGAAGCCCACGCACCCCCTGACCCCCCCATCCCCAGGAGAGCTGCAGGACAGGGGAAGCCCCCGCACTCCTCCATCCCTGGCAGAAGCCATGGGGCAGCAGGGGAAGCCCCTGTGCCCGACCCTGCACTACAGCAGAAGTGACGGGCGGGCGAGGTGGGAAAAGAGCCAGCACCCCAACCCCGGTCCCTCGCAGAAGCACAGGGTGTGGCAGGGGAAGCCCAAGCATCCAGACCCACGCTGGGGCCCTGGGACTGGAGGAGTTCTCACTCGCTGCTGTGACCCCAGGGTTGTGGTAGGGGGACTAAGCTTCTCCGGTCTTGGGGCAACAGCCGGGGCTCGGGGGGCAGAACAGAGCAAAGGGGTTGTGGGGTCAGAGTAGGGGGGGCAGAATGGGGAAGGACCATGGATAGAAAAGGGTCAGGGCCACGGGAAAAGGGGCAGAACGGGGTAGGCCCATGGGGGGGCCTCAGACGGAAGGGACGGAACAGGGGTGAGACTGTGGATGGAAGTGCTGGGGATGGGGTGGGACCGCAGGCGGAGGGGGCGGAACGGGGGTGGGACGGCAGGCGGGAGGGGCGGAATGGGGGTGGGACCGCAGGCGGGAGGGGCGGAACGGGGGTGGGACCGCAGGCGGGAGGGGTGGAATGGGGATGGGACTGCAGGCAGAAGGGGGGTGGGACCGCAGACAGAAAGCGTGGGGTGGGGGCCCTCACTTGCTCTGGCCCAAGGCCCCAAGAAATCCACCTCTGTTTGAATCACTGGTGTATGTCCCTGCTTAGCTGTCTACACAGGCGCTGGGAGCTTGCTTTGAGGGATAACTCACTTGCCTATGGGCAGTTGACACTGTGCCCTGTGACAGGCATCACCTTGAGTCCCAGCTGCTCTGGGGTAGCCTGATTCCTGGGCAGTGCCTTGCAAGCCTCCCCAAACCCTGTGGTGCAATGCAGCAAGTCATGTCACCCCACTTGTTACAACCTGCTGCGGCTCGTCAGGAATACATTGCTGGGGCAGCCCTCCATGAACCTCTCTCCACACTGACAACGGACCATTTATTCCCGCTCTTTGCTACCTATCGCTGAACCTATTTTAAATTCATGACAGGGCATTACCTCTTAGTCTATACCAGGTTCTCTTGTCAGGAACGTTAACAAAAAGCTGTGAACAGTCTCCATAAATTAATGGAACCCAGCAGTTCCCCTGCAGCTGCATGGGTTAACTCGTTCCTGGAACACTCCCGGCTTACGGCTCATCTTCACTAAAGTGATGCTGTTTGTCACTGTCTCATCACACTCAGATAGGTGAGAGGCTAGCTGCCTTCAATTATTTTCTGCAGTACTTTTCCATGCTACTGAAGTCAGCTGGATAACCCTTGGGATAACCCCTAGCAACTGTTTTACAGGTAGGGTGATATTGGCCCCTGTCCAGTCCTAAGCTGTGTGAAGTGGTCATTTATTAGCATTACTGTGACTTGCCCTGCACCACTTGTCCAATCACTGATACAGCTGGTAACAGAACCCAGACACCTCCTCCTCTAACCACTAGTTCATACTCCCTCCACTCATTAACTTGACTTATGCAAAATTATCCATAAGGACGGCCATTCTGGGTCAGACCAATGGTCCTGTCTTCTAACAGTGGCTAATGGCAGGTGTTTCAGAGGGAATGAACAGAACAAGGCAACTTATCGAGTGATCCATCTTCTGTCGTCCAGTCCCAGCATCTGGCAGTCAGAGGTTTAGGGACACCCAGATCATGGGGTTGTGTCCCAGAGCATCTCAGCTAATAGCCATTGCTGGACCTATCCTCCATGAATGTCTCATTCTGCTTTGAACCCAGTTATACTTTTGGCTTTCACAGCATCCCCTGGCAATGAGTACCACAGGTTGACTGTGCACTGTGTGAAGAAATACTTCCTTTTGTTTGTTTTAAACCTGCTGCCTGTTAATTTCATTGGGTGACCCCTGCTTCTTGTGTTATGAGAAGGGGAGAGTAACATTTCCTTATTCACGTTCTCCACATCAGTTATGGTTTTATAGACCCCTAGCACAGCCCCCCCACTTAGGCGTCTCTTTTCCAAGTCTCCGTCTTTTTCCTCTCTCCTCATATGGAAGCAGAAGAAGAGAAGGGGACTAGCAGTCAGGACTCCTGGATTCTAGGCCTTGCTGTGGTGGTTGGAGAAGAGGGATGGCACTCTGGACTCCTGGGTTCTATGTGTGGCTGTATTCGCCATGTGACCTTGGTGGAGTTGTTCCCCCCCGCCAGGTATAATGCTTCCTGCACCTGGGAGGGGGCTTGGAGGCTTAACTAGCACCTGCAAAGAGCTTCAGGTCCTGGCACAGGCACAGTATGGATGTTAGCGGTGCTGTAGGCAGGAGGATGAAATAAGAGACCCCTCATGGCTTATCACAGAGAAAGGAGGAAGCTTGGCCTCTGAGCCCAACAGCTGGAAATCTGGGCCACGACTCTCTCCATGACTTCACTCCCTGGTGCTGCCAGTTGCCGTGGATAACACAAAGAGAAGATGCCACCCCAGCCTTCTCTTGTGCCCAGCAGCCAGCACTTCTCATGGCACATGTCCTTGCCACACAGGGAGGGAAGCTCCGACATATCTGCCACTCACTAGGGGCAGAGAGAGGGGGCCCTCCACTGAATTGTGTGCCCTGAATTCCTGGCCAAAGTTGGAAGAGCGGAAGCTCACATACAAATGACAACGGTTGCGGACATTAACGCCATGTCAAGGAAAATATTAGCCAACATAAGTGGTTGAAAGAGAAAAGATCCTTGGATTGATATCAAAGCATAGTGGATGTTATTTTCCAGGATCATGAGATTGTGAACAGGACACACCGCAGGAATGAAAATCAATAGTGGTGGGACCATATCCACTCTGTAAGTTGTGTCAGGCCCAGGATCTAACATCTGCCTGCACTTCAGAATGTGACATTGTAAGGCTAGTGATACTCTTCGGATTTGACACATTGGCCCAAGACCTTACAAAGGACCCCATAAGCGTCCTGGGCTGGTATGATTACCACAGTGACAGAGCTTTGTGGCTCTATTTCAAAGATTACAAGGGAAGGGGCTGGCCAATCTCTTGCTGTGGCATTGTCCTTCATACCAATGTGCGACGGAATCCATTGAAAGGTCAGTGTATTGCCTCCTTCTCCAGTCCTCCAAGCCAGCTTCTGAACTGCATTGGTGATGGTGTTCTGGTTTCTTTGAAAGGAATTGAGGATCAGCACCTGTGAGTCAACAAACACCACTCCTGCCTCTCTTCCTGCTGTTTACTTCTTGCAGTGTGTTGAGCATAGCTTTCATTCAGCGATATGATTCGAGCTCATCTACCCTGAACAAATGCTTTTCCTGTACTCTATTTGGCCACTGGATGAAGCCCCCACAACCACCATTCCAGAAGAATTTGTCTGAGGAACCATGAGTGTACACATCAATCTGTTTGTCTTGTGACTGATACTGTTGGATGGTCTTTTCTGAAATTTTCCTTAGAGTAGTCAAGTTTTGTGCTCCTTCAAGAAAGGTTCCTAAAGGGAGAGGTGTTTACTAAAGTAAATAGGTTCATATGGAAGAACTACTGGACATATAAGCTTCTTCATCTACTTTACCCTCCTAACATCAAGGAATCATAGAATATTAGGGTTGGAAGAGACCTCAGGAGGTCACCTAGTCCAATCCCCTGCTCAAAGCAGGACCAACACCAACTAAATCATCCCAGCCAGGGCTGTGTCAAGCCTGGCCTTAAAACTCTCTAAGGATGGAGATTCCACCACCTCCCTAGGTAACCCATTCCAATGCTTTTACCACCCTCCTAGTGAAACAGTGTTTCCTAATATCCAACCTAGACCTCCCACACTGCAACTTGAGACCATTGCTTCTTGTTCCGTCATCTGCCACCACTGAGAATAGCCTAGCTCCATCCTCTTTGGAACCCCCCTTCAGGAAGTTGAAGGCTGCTATCAAATCTCCCCTCATTCTTCTCTTCCACAGACTAAATAATCCCAGTTCCCTCAGCCTCTCCTCATAAATCATGTGCCCCAGCCCCCTAATCATTTTCGTTGCCCTCCGCTGGACTCTCTCCAATTTTTCCACATCCTTCTTGTAGTGTGGGGCCCAAAACTGGACACAGTACTCCAAGTGAGGCCTCGCCAATGCCGAATAGAGGGGAACGATCACATCCCTCGATCTGCTGGCAATGCCCCTACTTATATAGCCCAAAATGCCATTGGCCTTCTTGGTAACAAGGGCACACTGGTGACTCATATCCAGCTTCTCGTCCACTGTAACCCCTAGGTCCTTTTCTGCAGAACTGCTGCCGAGCCATTCGGTCCCTAGTCTGTAGCGGTGCATTGGATTCTTCCGTCCTAAGTGCAGGACTCTGCACTTGTCCTTGTTGAACCTCATCAGATTTCTTTTGGCCCAATCCTCTAATTTGTCTAGGTCCCTCTGTATCCTATCCCTACCCTCCAGCGTATCTACCTCTCCTCCTAGTTTAGTGTCAATCTGCGAACTTGCTGAGGGTGCAATTCATCCCATCATCCAGATCATTAATAAAGATGTTGAACAAAACCGGCCCCAGGACCGACCCCTGGGGCACTCCACTTGATACTGGCTGCCAACTAGACATGGAGCCATTGATCACTACCCGTTGAGCCCAACAATCTAGCCAGCTTTCTATCTACCTTATAGTCCATTCATCCAATCCATACCTTTTTAACTTGCTGGCAAGAATACAGTGGGAGACCGTATCAAAAGCTTTGCTAAAGTCAAGATAGATCACATCCACCGCTTTCCCCATATCCACAGAGCCAGTTATCTCACCGTAGAAGGCAATCAGGTTCGTCAGGCATGACTTTCCTTTGGTGAATCCCTGTTGACTGTTCCTGATCACCTTCCTCTCCTCCAAGTGCTTCAAAATGGATTCCTTGAGGACCTGCTCCATGGTTTTTCCAGGGACTGAAGTGAGGCTGACCAGTCTGTAGTTCCCTGGGTTCTCTTTCTTCCCTTTTTTAAATATGGGCACTATATTTGCCTTTTTCCAATTCTCCTATCAAATGTTTCCATTTCTTCAGACATTCTTCAGACATTCTTCCGTTTCTTCAGATGTTCATTTCAGCCTTGATTTGGTTTCCCAATTTCTGAACAGACCTGAACATTGATAACATTCAGGTAGAGAACGAAGACGATTTCCCTGCTGGAATTAGCTGTTCCTTTTCTACAGTTCTCCAGAAGTTGAACATCAGACTCTTGTTCACAAATTGTTGTTGGAGTGGATCTTACAGCTCCAGTTATCATGGGAAGTGCAGATGACTGCACAACGTCCATCTCGACAAGGTTACCGGGAGCAGAATGTAGCCAGAAAGGGGAGGTGTATTCAAGAACTGGACGAACTATTGATCCATGTACTGTTGTCACTGCCTACCACAGGAACCCCAGTTGAGGCTGGCAATACACATAGAAGATTCAGTCTCTTCTTTGCTTTGGCCACCATCTTTCTGAGTTGTGGTCATAGAATCATAGAATCATAGAATATCAGGGTTGGAAGGGACCTCAGGAGGTCATCTAGTCCAACCCGCTGCTCAAAGCAGGACCAACCCCAACTAAATCATCCCAGCCAGGGCTTTGTCAAGCCTCACCTTAAAAACTTCTAAGGAAGGAGATTCCATCACCTCCCTAGGTAACGCATTCCAGTGTTTCACCACCCTCACAGTGAAAAAGTTTTTCCTAATATTCAACCTAAATCTCCCCCACTGCAACTTGAGACCATTACTCCTTGTTCTGTCATCTGCTACCACTGAGAACAGTCTAGAACCATCCTCTTTGGAACCCCCTTTCAGGTAGTTGAAAGCAGCTATCAAATCCCCCCCCCCCATTCTTCTCTTCCGCAGACTAAACAATCCCAGTTCCCTCTGCCTCTCCTCATAAGTCATGTGTTCCAGACCCCTAATCATTTTTGTTGCCCTCCGCTGGACGTTTTCCAATTTTTCCACATCCTTCTTGTAGTGTGGGGCCCAAAACTGGACACAGTACTCCAGATGAGGCCTCACCAATGTCGAATAGAGGGGAACGATCACGTCCCTCGGTCCAAACCTTAGTTCTGTGTCTGTGGTCACTCCAAGGTAAACCAGGTTCCTCTGAATAGCAATATCTTCTCCATCCAATGCCAATTTCAGACTACAGTTGAACCTCTTGGGTAAGGAAGGTGGACTTTGGTTTTACTGGATTCCACTGGAATTTATGTTCATTTGCGCATCTAATTACAATTCTCAAGTCCTCCTTCAAAGCGTCTGTTTCATGAGCTGTGATACGAAGCAAAAAATCATCTGTATGTGTGTATGCAAATGTCACAAGAGCTGAAAGTCCAGCAGGAAAAGAAGAGGATTTAAAACTGAGCCCTGGGAACTCCCATATCTTGAGTGGCCTTATCTTTGAAAAAGTACCATTTAGTCTCACTGTTATTTTCCAGTGCTGCAGGAAATCTCTTACCCAGAAGCACTCAGAATTGCTACCCACTTTAATGCCAAAACGGCAGCATAAATGGCCAGTGCCCCAATGCTGCATGCCCCGGTGCTGATGACTGGGGGTCAGAGAGGAAGGTGTAGCAGTCAGTTACGCTGGCCCTGTGCCCCCATCCCAAGGCAATCCTTGTGCACTACCATTGCGTATACACATTACATCTCTAGTTGCCTGCGGGCGTCAGAGTGATGCTGCTGGAGACCTCGCCACAGACCGAGGAGCAAGTAGACCAAGGAACCATTGATGGTTTGGCTGTGAAATCATTATTTCCTTGGTTGTTCTCTCTGTCACCTGAACGGTATCAAAGTGCATTAAACTTTCCTGTGAATGTTGTTCAACTGCTGCATCGCCACCCCCGTCATCAGCATAGGGGTGTGGAGAATTTGGATTTGCAAAAGTGGTTAGCGAGTCTGGGTGCAGAAACTTGGCTACACTAAGGAAATTTGCCCAACCCATGACACCTGCTTCTGAGAGGATGAGTGCGCTGCCTCTTCTGAAAATCAGGCCTGATTGAGATGTCTCAAGGAGGGCCTCAAAACCAGAGGCCACTAAAATCATGAGTTGTTTGGAAAGTCTTGCCCTAAAGTCATGCAATCTTTCATGGCGAGGATCAGGCTCCTACAGGAAACAAGATCATGCCAGTCACAAGAGGACACAAAGACAAATGGTCAGTGGGATGCTCTTCCCCCTTTTACAACCGGGATCCTGTACCTGGAAGCATCAACGTAGCTCAACCACCATAAAGCTTGTAGATTTCTGTTGCAGGGCTTGACTGAACCAGCCTAAGTAACAAAACAAAGCCTGATTTCATCTCCTCAGCAGTAATCAACGCAGCGGGCACGTCCGCCTACCACCCTCCTCCAGCATAGCCAGCAGCACCTGGAGCGCTTCATTCACATGCAGAGATGTTCTATAGAAATAGGCTGTCGGTGACATTAACAATCTGATAGCAAACCCCAGTCAGGGCAGAGATAGCATCTCTAATGACCATGCTAGCTCCGCTAAAGCAATCCCACTCGACACTGCAATTAATTCCAAAGGTCAGGATGGAGGAAATGAATAGCACAGAGCTATTAGTCCAATTGCACCTGCCCTGACAGTGGCTAGTTTCCACCAGGCCGTCTCATTTCATCCTGGACTCATCTTGAAAAGCTCCATCTACTAAGTGGCTCTGCACCAATTTTCCACTGTATCCAATCCCATTATTACTCCTGAACTCTGAACCGATTCCCTAAAACAGCATTGGCTCATTCAGCAGTTTGCACCAGAGGAGAGAAGATGGATTGCCAGCGTGACTGAATATTATTCGACACTGGTGAGGCCTCATCTGGAGTACTGTGTCCAGTTTTGGGCCCCACACTACAAGAAGGATGTGGAAAAATTGGGAAGAGTCCAGCGGAGGGCAACAAAAATGATTAGGGGACTGGAACACATGACTTATGAGGAGAGGCTGAGGGAACTGGGGATGTTTAGTCTGCAGAAGAGAAGAATGAGGTGGGGGGGGGGGGATTTGATAGCTGCTTTCAACTACCTGAAAGGGAGTTCCAAAGAGGATGGCTCTAGACTGTTCTCAGTGGTAGCAGATGACAGAACAAGGAGTAATGGTCTCAAGTTGCAGTGGGGGAGATTTAGGTTGGATATTAGGAAAAACTTTTTCACTAGGAGGGTGGTGAAACACTGGAATGCGTTACCTAGGGAGGTGGTGGAATCTCCTTCCTTAGAAGTTTTTAAGGTGAGGCTTGACAAAGCCCTGGCTGGGATGATTTAGTTGGGGATTGGTCCTGCTTTGAGCAGGGGGTTGGACTAGATGACCTCCTGAGGTCCCTTCCAACCCTGATATTCTATGATTCTGTGATTCTATAGAACCAAAACAGTGCAATGGTCCTGATTCTCTTCTCCCTCAGAGTGGTGTAAGTCTGGAGAAATTCCACAGCCAGTGAATTTACAGCAGGTGAAAGTGTAACAGGAGGAGAAACTCCACCAAGGCAAACCAGCATAAATAAGAAGAGACCCAATCCCAGTGTTAGGGCTGGGCGCCACAAGTACACTGCACCACTTAAAATCAGTTCCTGAGCCCAGTTAGTTAAAATCAGTGCAGCCCTCTGTGCGTGGATGCTCTGAAACTGGGGTAAAAGTGGCCAGTACTAATTTAGTTTAATTCATTTGGCTACTGAATGTTACCATTGATATCGGCCACTCTCAGACTGAATTCAGAGTGGTTACACGCAGGAGTTGCCCTGATCTCACTAAATGAGTTTAGTTAAAATGGTGCCATGTGTGGGTGTAGACTGGGCCTTCAAATGCAGAAATCTCTGACTATGGTTTCAGCACCACTCCCATCCGAACCCTAAATATTGCTCCTCATTAGACGTCACATAAACAGGAAGGCTCTGATCATCAAAGGTATTTTGGTGCCCTAAATCAATTAGAGTTTTCTTTTTTGGCATCTAGCAGGGTCCAACGCTTGGCAAATAGTATCTGTGTAAGTAAGTATGTGAGATCGCCTGACCAATGGGTGTCCTGCAGGGCTTGGGCACACAGAGGTTGCAAGTTCTATCTCCAGGCCAGTGGAGTTTTCACAGCCAGGAGCTCAGATTGGAAGCACTTTGCTCCACAGCTGTTCCAAGCTGTTCCAAGCACTGACGGTTCGTGCCACTGGGAACCCCACGGTGCTGGACTCAACTGCCCGTCAGTGCTTATGCAAGAGGAGAGCACTGGAGCACCGGTCTCACGGTACAGCCGCGCTTCAGTTTCAGGACCTAAAGAGATGGCACGCTCCAGACATGTCACCCGGGGAGGATAGCAGAGCAGACAACCACTCTGAGCCGTGCCCTTCAGAGCTGTTACAACCAGCGCCAATGAGCCTCCCGAGCTGGGGTAGTGGCTTTGCCGCTTGGAAACGCAGCTGGGCCCTTCTGTACACAAGCGTGGTGCTTAGGGTACCTGGAGCACTGCACTGATTGGCTAACACCTCTGGGACGCTGGAAGTGCTTAAACTGGCTAAGGCCACAGACCTATTTTCCATGGTAACAGTGATACAGCGAAGGGCCCACTCCGAAACCTGGCTGGCCTGTCAGCACCACTTGGAATGGCAGGGAGGCATTTTGTGCACGCTGACAGGATTTGGAAACACAGCCAGCCTCATCAATATTCACCTGCTCCCGAGTAACTCTGTAGCGCCCCTCTGAGGACTTGTTCACAGGCCTCTGACCATCTGTCTGGGGCCTGTGGGGAGATGTCACCGGTGTTCCCGGCATTGAGTGGTTTTTGCTTTCAATGGGCTTCAAAACTGTTCACCTGGCAACCCTCAGCGTGAGCCTAGTGTAGCGGGGCAGTCACTCCGCTCCGGCTCAGAAAGGGTTAAAAGCCAGCCCTTGGAGACGGCTGGGGCTGAGAGCCAATAAGAAAAGGCTGGGAGGCAGCCAATCAGGGCCAGGCTGGGCCCTATTAAAGGGCTGTGAGCTGGAAGCTGGGTCAGTCTCTCTCTAGCTTTGGAGAGAGATGGGACTGGCTGCCTGATGGAGCAATGCAGGAAAAGGCAGCAGGTCCAAACCCCTCTTGCCAATGATGAGTGGCCATTACACTGCAGTCTGCCTCAGTGAACAGGGGCTAGATCAGAGGTGGGTAAACTACAGCCTGTGGGCCACACCTGGCTTGTGGGACTGTCCTGCCTGGCCCCTGAGCTCCTGGCTGGGGAGGCTAGCCCATGGCCCCTCTCCTGCTGTCCCCCTTTCCGTGCAGCTTGTGCCTGCCCACCTCCCAGGCTTTCCAATAAGCCTGTCCTGATGCTCGGAGCAGCATGGTAAGGGGGTGGGAGTGGGGGGGTTACTTAAGGGGTGGGAGGTCCTGGGTGGTAGTCAGGGGGAGGTCAGGAGGCAGGGAGGGTTGAATAGGGGTGGGGTCCTGGGGGGGTGTTTAGGGGTGGGGGATCCTGGCAGGGGATGGTCAGGGGACAAGGAGTGGGGGGTTTGGATGGGTTGGGGATTCTGAGAGGGGCAGTTGGGGGTGGGAAGTGAGAGGGGGTGGATAGGGGTGGGAGCCAGAGACCTCCCTACCTGGCCCTCCATACAGTTTTGCAATCCACTGAGGTAAGGTGGGCTTAGAGGGTTGGGGGTTCCCCTGGGAGGGGAGACCCAGAGAGTGGGGGTCTTGTCGGGACCAGAACCCTAGAGTAAGGGGCACTGGGGTCTGGGAGGGACATGGGGGCCTGAGGCAGGTGAGCGGCCAGCAGAGGGTGCTCCAAGCTGGAAGTGAGCTAATTCCCAGGGCAACCAGCAGGAGGCGCTGCACCAGTGAGTCTCACTTCGCTACATCTAGCATGAGATCTCTGAGCATAAAATCCAGCTGCCTTCAGCTTTCTGGCGCACCCTGTCCTGGGGAGGGGACAAAAGCCAGGGAGAACTTCTGAAAAGTGTCCAAGCCAAGCATGCTCCTAAGGAGTGGACATGGTGGCAGAGGAGAGAAGCAGCCCTGGCCGCCACCTAACCAGGAGAAATTGCAGAATAAAAGGAGGAGGTTTGGAGGGGCTAAAACTTGGAGGTGTCAATATCAGGCTTACACACTGTCTCACAGCCTTCAATATGGCACTATGCCGTGGTTAATAGACTCATGGCAAGCCAGATACACTCAGCCAGTACTGTCTGCATCCAGCCCCGCAATGCTGGCTGAGCTAGAGGAGATCCTGGACAACGACAGCCCACCTTGAGTTAAAGGCAGACAGGGATGGAGAATCTCCCACAAGTTGTGCTAAGGGTTAATTACTCTCCCTGTTACAAAAGTGCACCTTATTTTGAGGCTGAATTAGTGACGCTCCACCTTCCAGGGCACCAGAATGGGGGTGGGACCCGGAGGTCATTGCTCACCCTTATGGCTGGTTAAAAAGTGATGGAGCCAGGGGGGAGGGGTGGAGAGGAGTGAGCAGGGGGTGAGGGTCTGGGGAGGGGAAGAGGCAGTGGGAGAGGTGAGGCCTTGGGGAGAAGGGGAGGTACAAGAGGTGGGGCCATGGTTCTGGCATGTGTGGCCCCCCCGCTTTTAGGGCACGTCCACCGCTCCAGCACTGGACACCCATACGCAGCTTTAAAAACCACACCCAAGTCTGCCAAGTTATGGGTGAGCTGCCGTCAGCGAGGTACACACAGCTACCAGCCTAGCAGCATTTGCGGCATCAGTATGCAGGTCCCTCCAGCTTTACAATCTCTTCTTCCACAACTGGGAGTGCTCCTGAGATCAGTCAAGTAAGTTATGCTGCCCCCCTTTGCTCATTTCAAAGGGAAACTGCTCCCCTTTGTCCAGGAGCAGGCTTCCCCGGAAACTGGCATTTGATTCAGTTCTGAAGCTCTCAGCACTGCAAACCTGGAGCCAGCAGCTTATTTGGGGTCATGGAAACTAAAAAGAAAAGTTTAGTGGGTAAGGAAATAACCCAGCCAGTGTTGTTTTGGGAGCAGTGAGCTTTGGGCATAGAGCAGAGTTTTGGAAACCACTCTGGTTTCCCCACACATGTTAAAGCCATTTTAAAGGATTTTCTGTGTGATCCAAAAACAAAACAGCCACACAGGTGAGCCCCCAGGAGCGCTGCTCTAGGGCGAAGGGAACAAAGCAAGGGCTGGACTGGGAAACAAAAGGGTCTGATTTCAACATTTAACACAACACAAGTACACCTGGGCACAGGCGCTGACTTTCTGCGCCACCCCTGCTCTGTCCCAAGGCTCAGCCCCCACTCTTCCATATCTGAGGCCCCGCCGCTTCCCCGAGGCTACACTCATGCTCTGCCTCTTCCTACCCTGGCTTCACCCTCACCCCGACCACTGCCGAACAGCCGATTGGCAGGTGACTGGTGGGTGCTGAGCAGCCACTGTTTTTCCTCTCGTGTGCGTGCCGGCCCCGGAGCACCCACGGAATTGGCGTCTATGCACCTGGGTTATTGTCGACTACAGCATTTGCAGCGAAGGAAAATGAAACCGATTCGGTGGAAATCCTAATCCTCATCCACTAACATCAATGGGACGTACGCAGGGCAGTAAAGCAGGCAAGAGTAGGTATCTCCTTTCAGCTTGGTCACTAATATTTTGCTATTCCCTACTCCAAAATTTTTTTAAACGATCAAGCTACAGATTTGTACCAACTGGAAACCAGGCATTGCCAACATAGGCTCCAATTCGAAGAGCTTTTAGCGTACTGATTTGGTGCTGCTTTGATGGCCTTGAAGCTTCGTGCAGGTGTCACAGCAGCTCCTTTGGTATGCTGCCAACCCAAGTAGCTCAGAGCACCCTCTGTCCATTACAGGAGTGCCAGCTCCACTCGGAGCCGACTGCAGCCTGGGTCAGACAGGCTCATGGACCAAGTAGCTGCTACGCACTGTGCAGTAACCTGCATGGAACTTGGAGGGAGGAGCCCAGGTTGCAGGAGGGAAGCATCTGGAGGGAAATCCCAGTAGTCAGTCTGTGTGCACATGGCTTAGGGTTGCCAACTGTCTAGGTTTTCCCAGGATCGTCTGTTTTGAGATAGCTGATCTGGGAAATGTGTCATGGTGCTCAGGGAACAGTGGCAACTGTTCTACAGGCTCAGAATCATCCTGGGTTTCGTACATTGCAGATCACAACAGCTGTAAGAGCACAGCACTGCCTAAACCCTATTTGTAACCCGAACTTGGGATTCCCTCACTCCTGTGGCTGCCTGAACATGACACGCGCTAGGGAGAAACGAGCGCAAAGGAGAAACATGCAAGACAGCTCCCTGTAACCATGCAACAGAGATTTCAGGCCTGAGTCTCGATGCACTGATCCAGATCCACACTTCCCCAGGTTAGGGGAGTCTGGATCCAGGGTGTGACCCCCATAAACCCCCATAAGGCTTTATAGAAATGTGCTTATGAATGTAAATATGACCTAACTGGAATATGTTTTATGCTAGATATGCCATGTAACATATCTGTGCAAAGGTTATGTTCTTCTGCATACATTCATACAAATAGGGTGAATACATCATTCTTGTATCTGAAACTTGAAATATAACTGAGGGCCTATTGTAATTATGCAAAGTGTGGTGGTTTGGAATCTTGATGCCTCCCATTAACCAGGAGAATTGACTGTAGATGGCTCTGTTTACTTGCAAGCCTTCCTGTGAGTCAGGCCGGGAAGAATGAAGGCTTGGGGCAGGGGTGGGCAAACTTTTTGGCCCAAGGGCCACATCGGGGTTGCAAAACAGTATGGAGGGCAAGGTAGGGAGGCTGTGCCTCGGCAAATGGCCTGGCCCCCTCCCACCCCGCTCCTTGTCCCCTGACCGCCCCCTCCTGGGACTCTCCGCCCCTAACCACCCCCCAGGGACCCCACCCCCTATCCAACCCCCCCTTGCTCCCTGTCTCCTAACCCCCCCAACCTCCGCCCCATCCAACCGCCCCCTGACTACCCCTCGGGACCTCCTGCCCCTTAACCAACCTCCCCACCCCCTTACCATGCCTTTCAGAGTGGCAGAACAGGCTTATTAGAAAGCCTGGGAGGTGGGCGGGTGCAAGCCGTGCTCCTCATGCAGCTGCAGGGAAGGGGAAAGAGCGGGGGTGGGGCCCGGGGGCTAGCCTCCCTGGCCAGGAACTCAGGGGCCGGGCAGGATGGTCCTGCGGGCCGGATGTGGCCCATGGGCCGTAGTTGCCCACCTCTGGCTTGGGGTCTCACAGGACATGTGACCATGTCACCTGGTACTGGAATCCATCTTAAACCTGGGGCTTTTCCATTTAGAAGGAGGGGTGGGGACCCAAAGAGACAAAAGATTCCCGCCTTGTGCCAAAGCTATATAAGGGGGTGGAACAGAACAAAGGGGGCTGCAGTCATGATAAATCCCCTCGCTACCACCTGAGCTGGAACAAGGACTGTACCAGGGGAAAGGATTGGGGCCAGATTAGAAGGAGGCTAGTCTGTCAAAGACACTTATTGGAACATCTCTGAGGATGAGATTTACCTGCATTTAGTTTCCTACTGTATTAGGCCTAGACATGCATATTTTCTTTGGTAATTTACTTTGTTCTGTCTGTTATTACTTGGAACCACTTAAATCCTACTTTTTGTATTTAATAAAATCACTTTTTACTTATTAATTAACCCAGAGCAAGTATTAATTCCTGGGGGAGTAAACAGCTGTGCATATCTCTCTCTGTGTTATAGAGGGTGAACAATTTGAGTTTACCCTGTATAAGCTTTATACAGAGTAAAATGGATTTATTTGGGGTTTGGACCCCATTGGGGTATCTGAGTGCTGGAGACAGGAGCATTTCTTAAGCTGTTTTCAGTTAAGCCTGCAGCTTGTGTGGGACGTGGTTCAGACTTGGATCTGTGTTTGCAGCAGGCAAGCGTGTCTAGCTCAAACAAGGCAAGGGACTGAAGTCCCAAGCTCACAGGGAAAACGGGCTCAGAGATAGTCTAGGCACATCAGGTGGCCGCCCAAAGGAGTTTCTGGGATCCAAACTTTCACACAGGGATTTAGTTCAGCTCATCATAGATGGAGCCAAGTCACAAAGGGCTTGATCCTGCAGCGGGGCCAAGTGCCACCCAAGAGGTGTCTCCCACTGAAGTGAATGGGATCTGAAATGCCCAGCACCTTGCAGGATTGGGCCAAAAGTTTGGATTTGGATTCACATTCAGTCCAGGGTTTTGGTCTGGGCAGCAGCATCCAGGTAAGCTGTCCCAGTGCCATACCCTGTGCTGCCAGGGCGATCTCCATAGCAAAGGAGGACAGAGGCAGCAACAGAAGGGCTCGGAACCAGCAGCGGCATCTTTTAACCCTGTTTTCTGGTGACGCAATTGCTCCTTTCACATTGAGTCTATGTGGGGCGACATGGAAAAATTTGAGATAGTTACTGAAACTCCCAGGTGCGGCTGATGAGAATGAATCAAGGGAACTGCTTCTAGCTTATGCTCTGCTAGGGAGTTAAGTGACACCCACCCAGTAATTTATCACACAGTCTGTACTGAGCAGCATTCCACTTGAAATCTCTTCTCTCAGACTCTTGCCTCGTTCTGTTTGGCAGGTGCCGATTGGCAGCAGCAGCAGCCCATTTCTCCCAGGGGATCTGGAATAAGCAGGCTGGTTTTGATGAAACAAGAACAACCTGTTATCAATGCACTTAGCCAGGGTCTGAAGGTGAGGAAAATGCTTTGAAGGCCACTGGTGTTTACAAAGGGCAATAAAAGGCATTGTGCCAGATTTCTAAAGGCATATAAGCATTGCTGTATTCTGTGTTGCAATGCTGAACTAATTTAAGAGACTAAATCTAATTTTCAAACATTATTTAGGTACCGAGGAGCAGGGCCGTCCTTACCCATATGCAAAGTATGCAGCTGCATAGGGCACCAGAAAATGTGGGGCTACGTGTTGCTCCAGCTCCTGCTCCGGCTCTTGCCCAGGGCCCCCACCCCTGCTCTGCCCCAGCCCTGCTCCTTCCCTGCCCCAGCCCCACCCCCACTCCCCTGAGGGGTGCAGCAGGGCCGGGCCTGCACTCACCGGTAGCGGGAGTGCAGTAATCCAGCCCCAGCCATGCCACTGGTGAGTGTTGGGGGATGCTTCCCCCAGCCCCCCAAGCCAGTCCCCCTCCCCCACAGAGGCCTGCCCCCCTGCGGAGGCCTGTGACCAGCCCCCCCACTTCTCCCCTGCAGAGGCCTGGGGCCCCACATGCACCCCCTGTGGGGGGGCTGCATGGGGCCCCAGAACAGCTAGGGACGGCCCTGCCTAGGAGCCAAAATCCCACCGATACAAGCTGCTAAGTGCCTAAATCCCTTCAGAGGCTTCTAAATCAGTTAGGTGTTGCAGTGCCAAAATACCTTCAAAAATCTGGGCCATTGTCAGTTCTCCAGGCACACTGGTGAACTCTAGGCCTTCATGGCAGCCACTTTGCTATACACGGCTCAGAGCGACAGAAGCCTCAGGCCTAGAGATGAGCAGCGATATGCCTCTGTTGTATTAACTGAGATGGAATATATGGGCCCCAAAAGACACAGTTGTCAACGTGACCTTGAAACTGTCTGACATTAAACAATTCCAGAGTTTGGCATCCGAGACCTCAGCTGACAGAGTACCATGGCCAACACACTATTAAAAATCCTTTGTAACCTTTCATTAAAAATACAGAAAAGAAGGAAAACCAGTGAAAGCCTTTGCAATGTAAAGTATTAAGTGAGGCTTTCATTTAAACACCATCTCTTGTTCCCTTTTTCTGAGGAGCGATTTTGAACAGACAAGTCCCTGGGTTTGACAGTCTCTTAGATGGTATCAAAGATGGTAATAACAGTCATTTTGGGGGGAAATGAGAACTTAGCTGAGATAGGTCGGAGCTGTTCTTAAAGTCCAACCCTGTTTCGTAGCAGACAAAACAAGCCAAACAGGCGCAAAGGGAGAGGAAAGAACAACAAAGAGAGAAAAATGCAGCTTCTGTCTCTGGTGTCAACTCATTTGCAGCCTGGCTGCTGGAGCAATGCAGGCCCAGCCCATGAGCTGATCAGCCATGCCAAGACCTGGCGAATGTGTACCAGAGCCGGGCTGTTCAGGGCATTGCATTGATCTGCTTCTGGGCACAGGCATACAGCAGTGTTGCCTGGCTAAGCCAGACTCTGGTAAGACAGAAAGACAAAGGAGAGGGGTAGGAAAGGAAAGAAATAAGGTGGAGAAGGAAAAGGAGACATGGAGCAGGGGAGACACAGCTTTAGATTTAGCCAAAGATGGTGGGGATGATGTCAGCTAGGTCCCCTGTCTCTGGCCTGGTCAGGACATCTCTCAGGATTAGGATGAAGAAGGCACAGCTGTGTCACATTGGACCCTGGGATCCCAAGGGGGTGGTAGGACTCGCTCCTTCCCCACCTTTCAGTCAGCCAGTGTCACAGTAGCCAGCTTCCCTCCTGCCCCCCCACCCCAAAGTCTTTTCTGAGGCTCTCAAAAGGGGAGCAATGGGTGGATTAGCCCATCTTTTCCCTTGTTTCATCAACAAATTAGACCTAATTTCTGACACACCAGTTTTGGTTCATTGATTTCTGGTCCCACGCTTCTCTTGCTTACCAGACGTGATCTGAACCCAGTCCTTGAATTATCTCAGGAGGCCTTTTCATTTGAACTGAGTCCGGCTCCCTTTTGCACCTTTGCCCAACCTACACTGACTATTCTAGGCTATTGTGCCACGTCATAAGCTTTCATGTTTCACAGCTTAAATCATCTGCGTCACACTCCTCTGAAATGAGAGTTGCTATGCATTTCCCAGGAAGTGCAGGATCACCAATAAGACAAGAAGGGAATTTCCAAGGATAAGAGAATTATAGAATCATGGAATATCGGGGTTGGAAGAGACCTCAGGAGGACATCTAGTCCAACCCCCTGCTCAAAGCAGGACCAACACCAACTAAATCATCCCAGCCAGAGCTTTGTCAAGAGAGATCAGGAGGAAGCTGTTTGCTCCATGCCTTTGCTGAGGATGTTACGTTCATTTTCTCCAGGCAGGTGCAGAACTTTGGGTCAATGTTCACAAGCGGGACAGAGGCTGATTGGGGTCAGTATCCCTTGGCTTAGCTGACCTGCCTAAAAACCAAGCTGCTGTCCTCAGGGCAGGACTTCACACCACAAGGATCAGAACAAAAATGGCAACTCCAGGGGAGCCAACAAACCATCCTTGTGCCTGGGGGTAACTTGTTCAGGCAGGATGCGGCCGGGAGTGTGGACTTGTCACTCTGCCATGGCATTGGCTCAGCTGGAGAGTGTCTAGGTGAGATTAATATGAACAAGAAGGTCACTGCACACAAATCAACCCTACAGGAAATGACAAAGCCCGGGCTGCGATGATTTAGTTGGGGATTGGTCCTGCTTTGAGCAGGGAGTTGGACTAGATGACCTCCTGAGGTCCCTTCCAACCCTGATATTCTATGATTCTATGAGGCGAGAGGTTAAAGGTCTGGAAAATGCAACCTTGGGCACTGAATATATAACAACAGTGCTGCTCAGAGAGAACAAAGTGCTACAGAGCAGGGCAGAGGGAAGGGGAGGAAGGCGGGGGGGCCTGAATCCAGCCTCCTCCAAGGGTCAGAACCTGGCAGTGCCAGGCTACTTTTCCATCTGACTGATAGGATTCATGGCATTGACTTTGCACAAGGCTTTCCCTTGTTCGGGAGATCCCTGCGCTGCGCGGGATGGGCCTAGGTGCACTCCACCAGAACAGAGTACCTAGTATGGCACCAAGCTGAGCCCCTCAGGAGCTGGCACCGGCATCACTTTGGAAACACATGGGTGACTTTAATTTTCCTGATATCTGCTGGGAGAGCAATACAGCGGTGCATAGACAATCCAGGAAGTTTTTGGAAAGCGTAGGGGACAATTTCCTGGCGCAAGTGCTAGGGGAACCAACTAGGGGGGGCGCTTTTCTTGACCTGCTGCTCACAAACCGGGTAGAATTAGTGGGGGAAGCAAAAGTGGATGGGAATCTGGGAGGCAGTGACCATGAGTTGGTTGAGTTCAGGATCCTGACGCAGGGAAGAAAGGTAAGCAGCAGGATACGGACCCTGGACTTCAGGAAAGCAGACTTCGACTGCCTCAGGGAACAGATGGCCAGGATCCCCTGGGGGACTAACATGAAGGGGACGGGAGTCCAGGAGAGCTGGCTGTATTTCAAGGAATCCCTGTTGAGGTTACAGGGACAAACCATCCCGATGAGTCGAAAGAATAGTAAATATGGCAGGCGACCAGCTTGGCTTAATGGTGAAATCCTAGCGGATCTTAAACATAAAAAAGAAGCTTACAAGAAGTGGAAGGTTGGACATATGACCAGGGAAGAGTATAAAAATATTGCTCGGGCATGTAGGAAAGATATCAGGAGGGCCAAATCGCACCTGGAGCTGCAGCTAGCAAGAGATGTCAAGAGTAACAAGAAGGGTTTCTTCAGGTATGTTGGCAACAAGAAGAAAGCCAAGGAAAGTGTGGGCCCCTTACTGAATGAGGGAGGCAACCTAGTGACTGAGGATGTGGAAAAAGCTAATGTACTCAATGCTTTTTTTTGCCTCTGTTTTCACTAACAAGGTCAGCTCCCAGACTGCTGCGCTGGGCATCACAAAATGGGGAAGAGATGGCCAGCCCTCTGTGGAGATAGAGGTGGTTAGGGACTATTTAGAAAAGCTGGACGTGCACAAGTCCATGGGGCCGGACGAGTTGCATCCGAGAGTGCTGAAGGAATTGGCGGCTGTGATTGCAGAGCCCTTGGCCATTATCTTTGAAAACTCGTGGCGAACGGGGGAAGTCCCGGATGACTGGAAAAAGGCTAATGTAGTGCCCATCTTTTAAAAAGGGAAGAAGGAGGATCCTGGGAACTACAGGCCAGTCAGCCTCACCTCAGTCCCTGGAAAAATCATGGAGCAGGTCCTCAAAGAATCAATCCTGAAGCACTTACATGAGAGGAAAGTGATCAGGAACAGTCAGCATGGATTCACCAAGGGAAGGTCATGCCTGACTAATCTAATCGCCTTTTATGATGAGATTACTGGTTCTGTGGATGAAGGGAAAGCAGTGAATGTATTGTTTCTTGACTTTAGCAAAGCTTTTGACACGGT
This sequence comes from Chelonia mydas, assembly GCF_015237465.2. Lineage (NCBI taxonomy): Eukaryota > Metazoa > Chordata > Testudines > Cheloniidae > Chelonia > Chelonia mydas. The sequence continues at coordinate 643,239 of NC_051252.2, read as the reverse complement.
CTCCCACAGTATTCTTGTCAGCAAGTTAAGGAAGTATGGGCTGGATGAATGCACTATAAGGTGGGTAGAAAGCTGGCTAGATTGTCGGGCTCAACGGGTAGTGATCAATGGCTCCATGTCTAGTTGGCAGCCGATGTCAAGTGGAGTGCCCCAGGGGTTGGTCCTGGGGCCGGTTTTGTTCAACATCTTCATAAATGATCTGGAGGATGGTGTGGATTGCATCCTCAGCAAGTTTGCAGATGACACTAAACGGGGAGGAGTGGTAGATATGCTGGAGGGGAGGGATAGGATACAGAAGGACCTAGACAAATTGGAGGATTGGGCCAAAAGAAATCTGATGAGGTTCAACAAGGATAAGTGCAGGGTCCTGCACTTAGGACGGAAGAACGCAATGCACAGCTACAGACTAGGGACTGAATGGCTAGGCAGCAGTTCTGCGGAAAAGGACCTAGGGGTGACAGTGGACGAGAAGCTGGATATGAGTCAGCAGTGTGCCCTTGTTGCCAAGAAGGCCAATGGCATTTTGGGATGTATAAGTAGGGGCATAGCGAGCAGATCGAGGGACGTGATCGTTCCCCTCTATTCGACACTGGTGAGGCCTCATCTGGAGTACTGTGTCCAGTTTTGGGCCCCACACTACAAGAAGGATGTGGATAAATTGGAGAGAGTCCAGCGAAGGGCAACAAAAATGATTAGGGGTCTAGAGTACATGACTTATGAGGAGAGGCTGAGGGAACTGGGATTGTTTAGTCTGCGGAAGAGAAGAATGAGGGGGGATTTGATTGCTGCTTTCAACTACCTGAAAGGGGGTTCCAAAGAGGATGGCTCTAGACTGTTCTCAATGGTAGCAGATGACAGAACGAGGAGTAATGGTCTCAAGTTGCAATGGGGGAGGTTTAGATTGGATATTAGGAAAAACTTTTTCACTAAGAGGGTGGTGAAACACTGGAATGCGTTACCTAGGGAGGTGGTAGAATCTCCTTCCTTAGAGGTTTTTAAGGTCAGGCTTGACAAAGCCCTGGCTGGGATGATTTAGCTGGGAATTGGTCCTGCTTCGAGCAGGGGGTTGGACTAGATGACCTTCTGGGGTCCCTTCCAACCCTGATATTTTATGATTCTATGATTCTATGATTCTATGAACACGGCTGAGTTACTTGGGCCAGGCTGTGTGTGGCTTACAGCTGTGGGAACCACATCGGCTCTTGCCACTTTTATTCCAAAATCAGAGGGTTTAAGGCTTTTTACACTTTGACATGTGAGGTCGGCACTTTGTAGTTATAAAACGTTAACTTTAACTTTTTGGATCTCAACGGGTGCTACTGTTAAATACTAATTGGCTGACACCCCCCGCCCCCATAATCTCCTGGAAGAGTGAAAATTTAAATAGATAAAAATGGAAACAAAAATGCTCAAAACCCAGAATTTTGTACAACTGTGACAATTTAGTTTGATAAAAAAGGGCTTAATATAAACATTGATATTTTCAGTAAAAACTATCAAAAGAAGTGAATTCTGCAGAGCCAGTGTTTGGTCCCCACAGGCCTGGCCTCTGGGTGACTGTTCCCTGTGCTCTCCCTCCCCAACTCAAGATTCCCCTGCCATGTGGCCATGGGGGGAAACTACAGAGTGGAACCAGCCAGAGTCTCCGGCCAGGAGAGGCAGAATCAGTCAGAGCAGGGACCACTGCACATTCGGGAGCTGTCTACTGTTTTGATTGGATTTTCTTTGCCCTGTGCTGATTGGCTGTTTGCGCCAACCCTGCTCTTTGCTCCCGCTTCCTCCGAGCTCTGTCTACACTGGAGCTGGCTCAACCTAGTGCACTACATCTAGCAGTGTTGCTGCGGCAACGCAAGCCGGGGCTAGCTGCCAGACCATGTACCTCAGACCTCAGGCAGGATTGTACTCAGAGCAACTAGACCCTCCCACTGTGGCTACACTCAATCAGAGCTGGCACAGGTAAGATTAGAACATAAGAACGGCCAGACTGGGTCAGACCAAAGGTCCATTCAGCCCAGTATCCTGTCTGCCGACAGTGGCCAATGCCAGGTGCCCCAGAGGGAGTGAACCTAACAGGTAATGATCCAGTGATCTCTCTCCTGCCATCCATCTCCACCCTCTGACAAACACAGGCTAGGGACACCATTCCTTGCCCATCCTGGCTAATAGCCATTAATGGACTTAACCTCCATGAATTTATCCAGCTCTCTTTTAAACCCTGTTATAGTCCTAGCCTTCACAACCCCCTCAGGCAAGGAGTTCCACAGGTTGACTATGCACTGTGTGAAGAAGAACTTCCTTTTATTTGTTTTAAACCTGCTGCCCATTAATTTCATCTGGTGGCCCCTAGTTCTTATATTATGGGAAAAAGTAAATAACTTTCCCTTTTTCACTTTCTCCACACCACTCATGATTTTATAGACCTCTATCATAGCCCCCCCAGTCTCCTCTTTTCCAAGCTGAAAAGTCCTAGCCTCTTTAATCTCTCCTCATATGGGACCCATTCCAAACCCCTAATCATTTTAGTTGCCCTTTTCTGAACCTTTTCTGATGCCAGTCTATCTTTTTTGAGATAAGGAGACCACATCTGTACGCAGTATTCAAGGTGGGCGTACCATGGATTTATATAAGGGCAATAAGATATTCTCCGTCTTATTCTCTATCCCTTTTTTAATGATTCCTAACATTCTGCTAGCTTTTTTGACTGCCGCTGCACACTGCGTGGACGTCTTCAGAGAACTAGCCACGATGACTCCAAGATCTCTATCCTGATTAGTTGCAGCTAAATTAGCCCCCATCAGATTGCATGTATAGTTGGGGTTATTTTTTCCAATGTGCATTACTTTACATTTATCCATATTAAATTTCATTTGCCATTTTGTTGCCCAATCAATTAGTTTTGTGAGATTTTTTTGAAGTTCTTCACAGTCTGCTTTGATCTTAACTATCTTGAGCAGTTTAGTATCATCTGCAAACTTTGCCACCTCCCTGTTTACCCCTTTCTCCAGATCATTTATGAATAAGTTGAATAGGATTGGTCCTAGGACTGACCCTTGGGGAACACCACTCGTTACCCCTCTCCATTCTGAAAATTTACCATTTATTCCCTGTCTTTTAACCACTTCTCAGTCCATGAAAGGATCTTCCCTACAGCTGGGAACTGCGGCTTCAGTGTAGATGCAGCCAGTCTCTTCAGCTTTGCTCCACCCTATGTCCCTTTTCTCGCCTGCCCTGTCCCTTCCTCCTTCCCATTTCACTGATCCCCTCCTAGCTAACCTCCTTCCCCACCCAGAAAAACTGTGGCACTAACACAATATTTGTTGCCCTCTCATTGTTCGCTCTGCTGGTGTGTTCTACCCTTCCCCCACCCTACGTCTGTCTCCCCAATATTTGGCCGCCTGATAGGATTGGTTACTTTTTATTACTGTAACATGGGTCTCTGAGCATGAATCCAGGGATAATGAGAGTGGCAGGGCCAGCTCTGCAGCTGGCTGAAATCAGCAGAGCCCCATGGATGTCAGTTCGCTCGATTGACTTCCTTGGAGCGACAGCAGCTGAAGAGCCGGCCTGTAGGTTTCTTGAGCTGAGGATCGGTGCATCTGCAAGAAGCTGAACCCCCCTTTTCTTTGAAAAGGCATAGCGCTTTGTTACACCCTGCCAGCTGAGGCCAGCCGGCGCGTCATAAACAGCTGAAAATAAAAAGCAGGGTCTGGGAATGCCCTGAGAGAAGAAGCTCCCACAGAAGACGGAGCATCAGAAAACGCTCCGTTGGGTTAACTAAAGGGCTGGCCTGCGTGGGGAGCTTTCACAGGCCCGCAGCTGCATGCTGCAGTGGTGATCAAAGCTGCTCCAGGCTGTCAGACAATTTGCCAAAGTGCAGTCAGGAAGGTGTACAAGTGCACGCGCACACACACACACACAAGCGCACACACACAAGCGCGCACACACACAAGCGCGCGCACACATACACACGCACAAACATATACACAAACGCACAAACACACAAGCGCGCACACACACACACACATGCGCAAACCAGAAAATGCTTAAGGCGGGAAAAGAAGGAAGAGATGGACGCTTCCTGGCTGCCAGTTCAAATCAATGCCAAGTACCCGGGGCCTGCAGATCAGTCCAACCTCTGCAGGTGTCTATAGCAAGAGAGAGCTGGAGAAGGATGTAATAAGGGCAAGAAAATTACTTCAGTGACCTTCAGGGCTGCCTCACTAACACGGCAACCTCTGCTGAGCAGGCGAGCCTGGGGATTCTCTGGAAAGGGAAGCCACCTGGAAAGGTGCCCTGCAAAGGAGGGAGCCATTGCACTGCCGCCCATCTTTGGAGCTGTTTGATGCACGGTACAGAGAGTGTCTCTCTCTTGCTTAGCACAGGCACAACCACCCCAGGCATGTGCAAGCCCAAGGGAAAGGGCAACTCTGCACTGCAGACACTGTAAAAACGGCCCCTTCTTATCCTGCGTATCTGCTCCCTATGAGTAGCAGAGTTGGAGCTGATTAGTTTGCTGATGGAGATACATCCTCCTGCTTGGTTTCAGAGTAACAGCCGTGTTAGTCTGTATTCGCAAAAAGAAAAGGAGTACTTGTGGCACCTGAGAGACTAACCAATTTATTTGAGCATAAGCTTTCGTGAGCTACAGCTCACTTCATCGGATGCATACTGTGGAAAATACAGAAGATGTTTTTATACACACAAACCATGAAAAAATGGGTGTTTATCACTACAAAAAGTTTTCTCTCCCCCTACCCCACTCTCCTGCTGGTAATAGCTTATCTAAAGTGATCACTCTCCTTACAATGTGTATGATAATCAAGGTGGGCCATTTCCAGCACAAATTCAGGGTTTAACAAGAACGTCTGAGGAAGGGGGGGGGGAGGAATAGGTTACTTTTTATAATGAATCAACCATTCCCAGTCTCTATTCAAGCCTAAATTAATTGTATCCCATTTGCAAATTAATTCCAATTCAGCAGTCTCTCGTTGGAGTCTGTTTTCGAAGTTTTTTTGTTGAAGGATAGTCACTTTGAGATCAGAAATCGAGTGACCAGAGAGATTGAAGTGTTCTCCGACTGGTTTATGAATGTTATAAATCTTGACATCTGATTTGTGTCCATTTATTCTTTTACATAGAGACTGTCCAGTTTGCCCAATGTACATGGCAGAGGGGCATTGCTGGCACATGAGGGCATATATCACATTGGTGGATGTGCAGGTGAACGAGCCTCTGATAGTGTGGCTGATGTTATTAGGCCCTGTGATGGTGTCCCCTGAATAGATATGTGGACACAGTTGGCAACGGGCTTTGTTGCAAGGATAGATTCCTGGGTTAGTGGTTCTGTTGTGTGGTATGTGGTTGCTGGTGAGTATTCGCTTCAGGTTGGGGGGCTGTCTGTAGGCAAGGACTGGCCTGTCTCCCAAGATTTGTGAGAGTGTTGGGTCATCCTTCAGGATAGGTTGTAGATCCTTGATAATGCGTTGGAGGGATTTTAGTTGGGGGCTGAAGGTGATGGCTAGTGGCTTTCTGTTATTTTCTTTGTTAGGCCTGTCCTGTAGTAGGTGACTTCTGGGAACTCTTCTGGCTCTATCAATCTGTTTCTTCACTTCCACAGGTGGGTATTGTAGTTGTAAGAATGCTTGATAGAGATCTTGTAGGTGTTTGTCTCTGTCTGAGGGGTTGGAGCAAATGCGGTTGTATCGCAGAGCTTGGCTGTAGACAATGGATCGTGTGGTGTGGTCAGGGTGAAAGCTGGAGGCAGGTAGGTAGGAATAGCGGTCAGTAGGTTTCTGGTATAGGGTGGTGTTTATGTGACCATCGTTTATTAGCACTGTAGTGTCCAGGAAGTGGATCTTTTGTGTGGACTGGACCAGGCTGAGGTTGATGGTGGGATGGAAATTGTTGAAATCATGGTGGAATTCCTCAAGGGCTTCTTTTCCATGGGTCCAGATGATGAAGATGTCATCAATGTAGCGCAAGTAGAGTAGGGGCGTTAGGGGACGAGAGCTGAGGAAGCGTTGTTCTGAGTTCAGCGAAGGGCATCAAAAATGATTAGGGGTCTGGAACATATGACTTATGAGGAGAGGCTGAGGGAACTGGGATTGTTTAGTCTACGGAAGAGAAGAATGAGGGGGGATTTGATAGCTGCTTTTAACTACCTGAAAGGTGGATACAAAGAGGATGGATCTAGACTATTCTCAGTGATAGCAGATGACAGGACAAGGAGTAATGGTCTCAAGTTGCAGTGAGGGAGATTTAGGTTGGATATTAGGAAAAACTTTTTCACTAGGAGGGTGGTGAAACACTGGAATGCGTTACCTAGGGAGGTGGTGGAATCCCCTTCCTTAGAAGTTTTTAAGGTCAGGCTTGACAAAGCCCTGGCTGGGATGATTTAGTTGGGATTGGTCCTGCTCTGGGCAGGGGGTTGGACTAGATGGCCTCCAGAGGTCCCTTCCAACTCTGTTATTCTATGATTAAGTCAGCCATAAAAATGTTGGCATACTGTGGGGCCATGCGGGTACCCATAGCAGTGCCGCTGATTTGAAGGTATACATTGTCCCCAAATGTAAAATAGTTATGGGTAAGGACAAAGTCACAAAGTTCAGCCACCAGGTTAGCCGTAACATTATCGGGGATAGTGTTCTTGTTCTTGATGGCTTGTAATCCATCTTTGTGTGGAATGTTGGTGTAGAGGGCTTCTACATCCACAGTGGCTAGGATGGTGTTATCAGGAAGATCACCGATGGATTGTAGTTTCCTCAGGAAGTCAGTGGTGTCTCGAAGGTAGCTGGGAGTGCTGGTAGCGTAGGGCCTGAGGAGGGAGTCTACATAGCCAGACAATCCTGCTGTCAGGGTGCCAATGCCTGAGATGATGGGGCGCCCAGGATTTCCAGGTTTATGGATCTTGGGTAGTAAATAGAATATCCCAGGTCGAGGTTCCAGGGGTGTGTCTGTGCGGATTTGATCTTGTGCTTTTTCAGGGAGTTTCTTGAGCAAATGCTGTAGTTTCTTTTGGTAACTCTCAGTGGGATCAGAGGGTAATGGCTTGTAGAAAGTGGTGTTGGAGAGCTGCCGAGCAGCCTCTTGTTCATATTCCGACCTATTCATGATGACAACAGCACCTCCTTTGTCAACCTTTTTGATTATGATGTCAGAATCGTTTCTGAGGCTGTGGATGGCATTGTGTTCTGCACGGCTGAGATTATGGGGCAAGTGATGCTGCTTTTCCACAATTTCAGCCCGTGCACGTCGGCGGAAGCACTCTATGTAGAAGTCCAGTCTGCTGTCTCGACCTTCCAGAGGAGTCCACTTAGAATCCTTCTTTTTGTAGTCTTGGTAGGAAGGTCTCTGTGGATTAGTATGTTGTTCAGAGGTGTGTTGGAAATATTCCTTGAGTCGGAGACGTCGAAAATGGGATTCTAGGTCACCACAGAACTGTATCATGTTCGTGGGGGTGGAGGGGCAGAAGGAGAGGCCCCGAGATAGGACAGCTGCTTCTGCTGGACTGAGAGTATAGTTGGATAGGTTAACAATATTGCTGGGTGGGTTGAGGGAACCATTGCTGTGGTCCCTTGTGGCATGTAGTAGTTTAGAAAATTTAGTGTCCTTTTTCTTTTGTAGAGAAGCAAAGTGTGTGTTGTAAATGGCTTGTCTAGTTTTAGTAAAATCCAGCCACGAGGAAGTTTGTGTGGAAGGTTGGTTTTTTATGAGAGTATACAGTTTTGAGAGCTCATTCTTTATCTTTCCCTGTTTGCTGTAGAGGATGTTGATCAGGTGGTTCCGCAGTTTCTTTGAGAGCGTGTGGCACAAGCTGTCAGCATAGTCTGTGTGGTATGTAGATTGTAATGTGCCAGCAATGCCCCTCTGCCATGTACATTGGGCAAACTGAACAGTCTCTACGTAAAAGAATAAATGGACACAAATCAGACGTCAAGAATTATAACATTCAAAAACCAGTCGGAGAACACTTCAATCTCTCTGGTCACTCAGTGTCTGATCTCAAAGTGATTATCCTTCAACAAAAAAACTTCAAAAACAGACTCCAACAAGAGACTGCTGAATTGGAATTAATTTGCAAATGGGATACAATTAACTTAGGCTTGAATAGAGACTGGGAGTGGCTAAGTCATTATGCAAGGTAACCTATTTCCCCTTGTTTTTTCCTCCCCCGCCCCCCCCCCCCCCCCCCCGACGTTCTTGTTAAACCCTGAATTTGTGCTGGAAATGGCCCACCTTGATTATCATACACATTGTAAGGAGAGTGATCACTTTAGATAAGCTATTACCAGCAGGAGAGTGGGGTAGGGGGAGAGAAAACCTTTTGTAGTGATAAACACCCATTTTTTCATGGTTTGTGTGTATAAGAACATCTTCTGTATTTTCCACAGTATGCATCCGATGAAGTGAGCTGTAGCTCACGAAAGCTTATGCTCAAATAAATTGGTTAGTCTCTAAGGTGCCACAAGTACTCCTATCTTCCTGCTTGGTATCTCAGGAGCCCTGCGGGCTGGCCTGGCCACAGGGAAGGGAGCCGGAGTCTGTCCCTGTGGGCCCTGCAGGGCCGGCCTGGCCACAGGGGAGGGAGCCAGAGCCTGTGCAGGTTCACACATCACCGACAGAACTGTTGGAGTCTATTTGCAGACTCTCTACTACTGATGCTATCTGAGAAGGGACAGGTCCAGCCTGAATCTCAGATCCCAGCTGAGTCTGCAGGGCTGGCGGCTATGTAAAAGGCATCTTTTTATTTGCAGACTGAGCCTGTTTCCTCTGGAGTCACCAAGAGATGACGAAACTCACCAGTCATCTAGCAGAGAAGCACGGCGCCTTCAGGGTCCACCCTGCAGGTGAGGAGCATTCTGGCCCCAGTGCAGCACAGCCTAGGGGAAGCCAGTGCATCTAGTCACCTGCTTAAAGTTCAGCACATGCCGTGGTGCTTTGCTGGACCAGGGCCAGAATGCTCAGGATCAAGCCCCTGACTGCTAGGTGCCGCTGGCGATTGGGTGGAGCTTCTGGGAGGATCAAGACGTCAGCATTTTTCAGTCTGGCCCAATAGGAGCACTTAAAAAAGTTTACTGGGCCCTGAAATCAATGTAGGGAGTTGGGGCAAAGACCATGTGTGACCTGCTCTGCTGAGATTCATCGGAGCTCACAGCATGAGTGTTACCTGTTCTGTCTCGTCCCCTCAACAGGCTAATCGGATGGGAATTGCAGCAAATCCAAGTTTCACAAAATCTGTCGTATTGGTCCCTAACGGTTCCTTCGCCCAGCAAAGTCTGAGAGGTCCCTTTGAGCCCCTTCCAGCTGCTGCCATCCTCAGGCAATCCCCGATCTCTATAAAATGCCAGTGAGAGAATATCAAGTGTAATAAGTTATTGACATCAGCTGAGGACCTTGGCACAGCCAGGGACATGCTGTCTCAGCTCATCCAAAGTATTTGGGTGCCTGGGTGAGGACTGGGGCCAAAGTGTCTCATAGACTTGGCTGGGGGAAAGGAACCATCTGGAGGAGCCTGTGTGTAAATGTTACATCATTAACATTCAGGACCCGCCTCCAGCGATGTCACAAAGGAGATGATGCCCACGATGGGAAATCAGGCCCTTTTCATGCCTCTCTTATGCCCTCCCGCCCCAGCAGCTGGACTCCTCACCAGCTCCCAGATGTTGATGCTTTGGACACAAGGGCTGCAGGCTGACAGCTGTTGGCTAGTGTGGCTCCAGTTTGGGGGTGGGGGGAGGGCTGGCTTGTGGCCCTCCAGAGTGGTTGCTCTAAGACGCTGCAGAGACATTTCCCAAGGCGCATAAGGAGTGAGGAGCCCAATTCCTATTGTGAGGCACTCTTACAGTGGGACATAGGTTCCTAAACCACTTGGGTCCCTTTGGAAACCTCACCTGTGTAGCCTCGCCCCTGAGGTGTGGCTCCGCCTCTTCCCTGGTGCTTGCTACTTGAAGCAGCTTCTTCCCTCTTTTTACATGGGTTGGGGTCTGGGTGATGCCTGGTGCCTCCACCCAGATGATTCCTCACCATGCCTGAGACACATGGGCGCTGTCCCTTGGGAAAATGAAACATGGTGCCACGGAGTGTAAATCCCAGCACACACGAAACAATCAAGAATGTGAATACAGCCCAAAATAATAATATAACAAGGGAGGGCGCAGGTAAATAGGATCTGGGAAAGGAGCATGTTATGGTTAACTCACAAGGACTAATGCATCAACAAGTTCCCCACCTCCAGCAGGTGGCATGCTGAGGTTGAGTCCGGAGCCAGGGGCTGTGAACGCTGGGTGACATACACCAAAAAGGGTCTCCCTATGGAGTCTTCGCCCCTGATCTGCCGTCCTGTGGGGGCTGAGCAGCCCTGGCTCATCACTGGCCCAGCAAACTGCTTCTCTAGATCAGCCCATGCAGAAGTGTCCCTATTGTCCTCAGCAGGAGCCCCCAGTAGCTCCACCCAGGGCTTACATGAACTAAAAATCAGTCCCATGCTCCTGGGAGCAGACAGGTGGCTGCCCCTCACTGCTTCCCTCTGGCCGCCTGCTGCATTGCAGGGGAGAAAGAAGAGTAGCACTGGCTCCTTTATTGCCAAGTTTCCCACCAGCCTGTGGGAGCCCCAGGAAAAGCAGGGTAGAAGCTGGACTGGTTCTGCCTCAGCCTAGAGCAGCCCTGAGCAAAGGACAGGTCCCCCCACATAGCCACCCAGGGCAGGAAAAAGAGAAGCTGAGAATCCATAGCAGTTACAGTTTCCATAGTCTACACCCTAGACCAGCCTGGTGGCTGCTCTAATTTGCACCATCGGACAGGATTTTTAAGGTCTTATACCGGGGAAACCTCCAGGGCCAGGAAAACCTCCCATAACCCTTTGGGAAGGAATGCTTCCCAGAGGCATACAGCACAAGTTCTTTTCCTCAGTTGTTCGCGAGCTCTCATACTTAACATGCTCCCTGCATCTTCCAGCTAGTGGTGGGCACAGCTGGGAGGGGTCCCCCGTAACAGAAAAAGTCCCTCCCCCAGCTATAAAAGCCTGGCTGTGATGGCTGAATGCAGGGGTTTTTAAAGTGTGGCCCAGGAATGGTTTTTAACAGTACCCCTGGGAGAACAGCCGTGTTCTGCTGGGGAACAAAGCGCTCATTTCTTTGCTTGTTTATTTTGGATGTGCTCTGCTGTCACAATGTTGGCTACATGTCATGGCCTGTCCTGGCGCCTGCCAGGAACCACCGGACCGTCTTCAGAACCAGCCCCTCCCTCCGTGTGGCTCGTCCCACCCAAATCTGGCTTGCTCAATCCCGCAAGCTGGCAAAGGTTCTGCTCCTTCACATCCTCCCTCTCCTCTACACCCCCCGCCCCAATCACAGCGCCAGCATTTCGTAGTGTGTGTGAACTTGATGCAGCTCCCACAAAGCTCTAACCTGACTTGATTAAAAGGAGTGTTTGTTCTCCCCACAGGTGTGACACAAACACACTTGGCAAAAGCACCATCGTATCTAGTGTGCTGGAAAAAATGGATTAAAAAAGCATCAGTTCTAGAGCAATCCCTCTACCCCCATATGCTTTATATGCCTCCACCGCAGCTTCCGCTCCACCCCAAGGCCTGGATCAGTCCCTCTTTGGCCCTGGGATTCATAGGTTGGCCACAGAGGTTATTCTTACCTCTGGCCAAATGGGGTGTTTGCCGTGGCATGACTGTCCAACCAGACAGTGGTTAGAGCCGGGTAGCCAGGACTCCTTAGCTCTGTTGCTGTTTTAGGGAGACGAGTGTGATCTAGTGGTTAGAGCAGAGGGTTGGGGCCAGGAGTCCTGGGTTCCAGTCCTGCTCCTGTGAGGGGTGTGTTGCCTAGTGGTTGTTTCATTCACAACGTGCAAAGTTGGTTGCCGTTTACGTCAAATTGATGAAGCCCTGTGCACTGCTCTGTCCACACGGCTGAGTTGCTTCCAGCCCAACGCCCTGCGTTCCCTGTTTCACTGGTGTCCCCTTCATAACAGTGTCTCCAGGGAGTGTTGGCCCTCGGACTCCAGCTCCACTGGTCAGGATGCAGTTTTTAAAGCTGGGGACTGGAAGCAGGACTCCAGGAAAGGACTATGGTCAAGTGGTTAAAGTATAGGGTCGGGAGCCAGCATTTTTGGCTCAGGGAGAGGAGTGTGGTCTAGTGGTCAGATCAGGGGAACAGAGAGGCAGGACTGGTGGATTCTGTCCCCAACCCTGATCCAAATTTGCCGAGTGATTTGGAACCGAATCCCAAGCTGACGCGAGGTCTGCCCGCTAGCAATCACTGGAACGTGTGTGCTCACCGAGACACAAGATGCTCCCGTTTTCCTTGCCAGCTCTCTCCCCCACCAGACGCCTTGACAAGCAGATTGGGACCAGCATTGTATAACCACGGGGCTGACTCATGGACTCTCCACAGCTGCCGGAAGGTGGCTGTCAGCAATGGCCTCTCCCAGCCATGGCCAGCCTGCGGCCCTTTGCAGTTTTCTCGCCCTCTGAACGCAGCAGGGGATACCGTTCAGTCATTGAGAGCTGCAGCTACACCGCCAGTGACATGCCTGAGGGATACTGAAAAGCCAGGGAGTGAATGACAGGCAACAGGATAAAAACGCGGCAGTAAGGCCCAGTGGGGAGGGCTGGGCCTCAGGCATCCTGGGCTCTAGTCTTGACACTGCCATGGCCTGCGGGGTGACCTTGGGTGCGTCCCATCCCCGCCCGCCCTGTCTCTCACTCTGTGCCTGTGCCATCCACCCACCTCGCCTGAGCTGCCGGCGTCCGCATTGCTAACATCCATCCAACGGGGTGCTCAGGCAGCCCCAAAGGTGTCTGCATGCCTCACCCTCCGGGATTTCACTGGGAGTGAGGCACTGGAATGGCTTGGAGGATCTGGGCCTCAGCTCTGATGAGGAGATCGGCCTAGGAACCCCTGTTGAACAGCAGAGAGCAAGGGTGGAGCCTGGCACCACAGCTCGCCAGGTGGACTCCAACGCATTGACGTTATGGTCGGTGTGCGAGCGCCTGCCCTAGGGATCTTCGTTCACCAAGAGGCAGATGCCTGATCTCAACGCTGGAGTCAGTGGCTGCAGTAGGGGTGGGGCTGACCGAGCCCCCAGGCCCAGCCTGAGATCTGGATCTGGAACGCGGCGCTCGCGGCACACTCAGAAGGGAGCTAGGATCCTCTCACGCCCACACCACCTCTACTGCTTTGCCTGCTCCATGTTTCCAACATGTCTGGCCCTTGGCTCTGGGCCTAGGCTGCACAATGCCCTAGCCCCAGTGCAACCAATTCCCAATCCAGCCCCTGCTGAGGCCAGCGAGAGATGTCACCGGGAGCAGGGATGGGCCCTTCACGTGTCCCCAGGGAAAGCTGCCCCCAGCAAATGGCAGGGAGAACATGTGTTGGGGTTGGTTGTTCTATCCACCCATGCAAGCGCCCATCCCTCTCCTCCTCTTGGGTCTGTAAGAATGTGGGGCTCTCGCTCCCTCCCCGAGGTCCACAGCCTCTCACAGATTGGCTTTCGCTGGCTACATCACACTGGGAGGATCACATTCACCTATTCCTCTTCCCAGGCCCCCTCGTCCTTGGGACGGGCTCATCCAGACTGGGGCCAGTGGTCAGCCTTCTCCATGTAAGGTGTCAGAGAAAAGTGGGGGGTACTCATCAGCCACGGGGTTCCCTTTTTCAAGCACAGCAGGTAAGACAAGTCTAGGAACAGGAGGTCTGCCACAAGGGATCAAACCACCGGGCCATAAATCCCAGCATCCTGCTGCCACTGGCTGTCAGCACCTGCTGCACAGAGCGCATCCTGGGGCTGCGTGGTGTGAACCCTGGTCTGTTTTCAAAGCAACTGAACAATAAGTCCCCGCTGCTTTCTACTGGCATCTCTCCCACTAGTCGGAGGCTGCTCAGGTGAGAGGCCTTCCGGGGACAAAGCTATCCCCGCTGCAGCCCCATGTCTCCTGGCCATCACACCCACAGGCAGCTCATTGCATGGATCTCAGCACACTGAGGAGAGCAAATCCCCTTTGACTCAGGAGAGGTGGCAGATGGGGGCTGTGGCCCGACCTGCTGTGGACGGTCAAATTGCTCACCATCCTGGAGTGAGTCTCTGATGTTTAAGACATTCCCTGGCAGTTCTGCGCTAAGAAGCCCGACTGCATCTCTTTCATGGCACTGGACCCCACAGGCTAGGAACCCTCAGGAGCCCAGGGCTTTATCTCTAGCCTGGCATTCCCAGATGATCTTTGGGATTAGCTACAGCACAGAGGGTCACTGCTCAGCCTGGTTTGTAGGGAAAGAAGGGAACAGGGTGGCTGAGAACTAGAGTCGAGTCCTGTAGGTCTAGCAAAGGTTTTGATCCAAGAGCATCTGGATCTGGGTCTGCTTATGGAGCACCGCTAGCCTGGGCTGATGGGAGCAACAGACGGCACCCCGAGCCATCACAGTGCAGAGCACAGGCCTGAGCTGCCAAGTTTATACTTTGTTTTTCTAGAGGGTCAAGTTGCTTCCAAGGTTTCAAAATTTCCACGTTTGCTTAGTGAGCTTTAACAAAAAACAAAACAAAACAAAAAGTCGAGGCATTGCTGGCAACCAGAGCTGGAACTGCAGCACGGAGGTTTCTGTCCAGGGCCCAGAGCCTGATCCTCTGAATCATAGAATATCAGGGTTGGAAGGGACCTCAGGAGGTCATCTAGCCCAACCCCCTGCTCAAAGCAGGACCGATCCCCAATTAAATCTGAATCTCTGAACAGGGAGAATCTGGAATCTTTTTCCAAGGGATGTGGTGCATTGTCCCTCACTCAGGGTCTTGAACTGGAGCCTGGACGTTTGTCTGAGAGAGCCGCTCCGGTCCAGCCACTGGGTGTTGGGCGGAGTGCAGGCACCCCGGCTGTTCTGTGGCTTGTGTTACGCGGGAGGCCAGACTGGATGATAACAATGGTCCCTTCTGGCCTTCAGCTCTGAAATCCATGAATATGGATGTGAGTAACACACGTAGCAACTGTGGGCGGATCCCCACAGGGGTCAAAGTGGTCTGAAACAGCCACAGAACAGCTATGGCCAAGAGGTTTATCTAACCTTCCCCTGGCACAGAAAGGTGACGGTTCACACCTGGCTTCTGTTGGCCACGCTTCTCCTCCTAGCTCTTGCTGAGCAGGCCACATGGGAAGTTTTGGTATGGCCCTGCTGGCTACCACAGTCCTGGGGCATTATTCTACACCTGACACTACCCCTGTGCTCCCAGCCAGGGGTGTGAGCAAGCCCTGGCTTTGGACAGCTGGGGGCTGGCAGGCCAGCTTAGATTCTGCTAATTAAACCAGGGTAAACCTGGAGAAACATCATTGACTTCCAGGGAGTTAGTCTGAGCTTGAAGCTGCTCTGGGGTATCCATGGCAGGCCCTCGGTTCCACAACTCTTCCCCCTGATTCCTCCAAGCCCCTCAGAGCCTGCTGGGAGCCCTTTTGGTCCCGTCCCCTGCTCCCAACTGCAGGAAAGTCAGAGCATTTGCAGTCAGTGACCTAGTGCAGGGGTTCTCAATGGGGGAGTGCTGGCAGTGGTATTTAGGGGGGTGCTGGAGGGGTGGGGGTGGGGGTCAAGGTCCTTCACCAAAGGCTCTTACACAAAGTAAGCTGCCACAGGATAAGAGGGAAGGTGCTCTCATGGATTGGCAACTGATTAAAAGATAGGGATGATTTAGTTGGGGATTGGTCCTGCTTTGAGCAGGGGGTTGGACTAGATGTCCTCCTGAGGTCCCTTCCAACCCTGATATTCTATGATTCTATGAAACAAAGAGTAGGTATAAATGGTCATTTTTCAGAATGGAGAGAGGTAAATAGTGGTGTCCCTCAGGGGTCTGTTCTGGGACCAGTCCTAATCAAGATACTCATAAATGATCTGAAAAAAGGGGTAAACAGGGAGGTGGCAAAATTTGCAGATGATACAAAATTACTAAAGAGAGTTAAGACCCAGGAAGACTGCGAAGAGCTACAAAAGGATCTCTCAAGACTGGGTGACTAGGCAACAAAATGGCAGATGAAATGTAATGTTGACAAATGCAAAGTGATGCACATTGGAAAGCATAATCCCAACTGTACATATTGTGATGAACTCAGACGAGAAGGATAAGAGAGTAGTCCTATTGGGATCCAGGAAGTGGGCGGGCGGAAGCCCGCCAACTGCTAAAGGACCCCCCCTCAGCCTAAGAGGAGTGTCCACGTGACCTGGAAACCCAATAATTCTGGGGGACAACTAATGAAATAACAGGGACAGGAGTGAGATCAAAGGGTCAAATGAAGGAAACCTGATGGGGACACCGAGCAGAGAACCCCGGACAGTGCCCACTGCTCCTCGAAGGCATCAATGGAGCCAGTGGACGCCGCCCAGAGGAACTCTGCCCGGATGCATGAGCAGACGAAGGATCGGAAATAGGCCCCACAGTCACAGGAGACCCCGTTGGCCAACCTCCTCTCCCTGGTTTTGTAGATGGCCATTTTAGCCAGGGCTAGGAGGAGGTTGACCAGGAGGTCCCGGACTTTGTGGGGCCACGGATAGGGAGTGCATACATAAGAAGGCGAGGGGAAAAGTGCAACTAAAAACGTAGGAGGATATCTAAGAGCAGCCGGAATAGGGGCTGCAACCTGGCATACTCTAGGTAAACATGTGCCAGAGTCTCCCTCACGCTGCAGAAGGGGCAGGTGTCTGGGACGGGGGAAGAAGGAGGATCCTGGGAACTACAGGCCGGTCAGCCTCACCTCAGTCCCCGGAAAAATCATGGAGCATGTCCTCCAGGAATCAATTCTGAAGCACTTAGACGAGAGGAAAGTGATCAGGAACAGTCAGCATGGATTCACCAAGGGCAAGTCATGCCTGACTAATCGAATTGCCTTCTATGATGAGAAAACTGGTTCTGTGGATGAAGGGAAAGCAGTAGATGTGTTATTCCTCGACTTTAGCAAACCTTTTGACACGGTCTCCCACAGTATTCTTGCCAGCAAGTTAAAGAAGTATGGGCTGGATGAATGCACTACAAGGTGGGTAGAAAGTTGGCTAGATTGTCGAGCTCAACGGGTAGTGATCAGTGGCTCCATGTCTAGTTGGCAGCCGGTATCAAGCGGAGTGCCCCAGGGGTCGGTCCTGGGGCCAGTTTTGTTCAATATCTTCATAAATGATCTGGAGGATGGTGTGGATTGCACCCTCAGCAAGTTTGCGGATGATACTAAACTGGGAGGAGTGGTAGATACGCTGGAGGGGAGGGATAGGATACAGAGGGCCCTAGACAAATTGGAGGATTGGGCCAAAAGAAATCTGATTAGGTTCAACAAGGACAAGTGCAGAGTCCTGCACTTAGGATGGAAGAATCCCATGCACCACTACAGACTAGGGGGCCGAGTGGCTAGGCAGCAGTTCTGCAGAGAAGGACCTAGGACTGACAGTGGACGAGAAGCTTGATATGAGTCAACAGTGTGCCCTTATTGCCCAGAAGGCCAATGGCATTTTGGGGTGTATAAGTAGGGGCATTGCCAGCAGATCGAGGGATGTTATCATTCCCCTCTATTTGACACTGGTGAGGCCTCATCTGGAGTACTGTGTCCAGTTTTGGGCCCCACACTACAAGAAGGATGTGGAGAAATTGGAGAGGGTCCAGCGAAGGGCAACAAAAATGATGAGGGGACTGGAACACATGACTTATGAGGAGAGGCTGAGGGAACTGGTATTGTTTAGTCTACGGAAAAGAAGAATGAGGGGGGATTTGATAGCTGCTTTCAACTACCTGAAAGGTGGATCCAAAGAGGACGGATCTAGACTATTCTCAGTGATAGCAGATGACCGGACAAGGAGTAATGGTCTCAAGTTGCAGTGGGGGAGATTTAAGTTGGATATAAGGAAAAACTTTTTCACTAGGGGGGTGGTGAAACACTGGAATGCGTTACCTAGGGAGATGGTGGAATCCCCTTCCTTAGAAGTTTTTAAGGTCAGGCTTGACAAAGCCCTGGCTGGGATGATTTAGTTGGGATTGGTCCTGCTCTGGGCAGGGGGTTGGACTAGATGGCCTCCAGAGGTCCCTTCCAACTCTGTTATTCTATGATTCTATGAAACCGTGCCAAGTACATGCCCGTGCTCACGGCTCTGTGAAGGACCTGCCAACTGATATCCTGAGTGGGCCCCAGGACCAGGGTGGCATATAGGCTGGCCCATCGGGGCTCCTCACCCTCCAGAGGTGGCAGGAGGTCCCGCCACTTTGTGTCGGGGCGGGACCCAAGGGTGAGGATGTGAAGGGTGTGGAGCACGAGTGTGTAGAGATGTTTCCTCGGTGCGGTCTGGAAATGAACTGGCTGCAAATCGTGCAGCCAGCTCATGGTGAAGGGGTGGTGGGGTGCGGGGGGCAGTCAGGTCCACGGGGCAGGGGCCCAATGAAAAGGTCTGGAGGCCCTGGGGTGGAGGGTGGGCGGGGGGTGCCCTCTTGCAGGACCCAGTTGTGGTAAGCCTGAGCAGTGGGCGGTAAAGTGGCCCTCGCCTCCTGAAGTACGCGCCATGGAGTACGTGGCCTAGAGAGCCCCACGCACCGAGCGAGCGTCAGGGGATCCAGCCAGTCTCCCCAGTCATAGTCCAGGAGGTCTCCGACTCTGGTGACTTCTGCCAGGACCAACCTCTGGTGCACCAAGTGGGACTCTACCACCTGCACACGGAGCTGGGGTTGTGTAGCAGGGGCTCTGTGAGGAGATCTGCCCCCTCAGGGGCTGCCACGGACCTGGTCACTGAGAACAGTTTCCAGGTCCGGAGGAGGTCCTGGTAGAAGAACAGCAGCCCGGAGAGGTCTCGCGGAAGACCTCTCGGATAGAGATAAAGGAGCTGCCAGTCATATTGGAGCCCTCTGAAGTGGCGCAGGAAGGCGTGCACCAGTACGCTCCACGCCGGACTACCTGCACCATAAAGGAGCCTCTGCAGGCCCTGCCCTCCCTCCTCCAGGGGCAGGTGGAAAACCCCTGCAGAGACCCAGTACAGTCCTGGCCAGAAGAACTCCAGAATTGATGTCCGGAGGTTGGCCAGCAAGCCCGGGGCCAGGACCAGGGTGTTGAGCCCATACCAAAGCATGTACAGGACTAGCCGATTGAGCACCAGTGCCCTCCCTCGGAGGGAGAGGAACCAGAATAGTCCTGTCCATCTCCAGAGCCGCTCTGTCACCCTGCCCTGTAAACCATAGAATATAAGGGTTGGAAGGGACCTTAGGAGGTCATCTAGTCCAACCCCCTGCTCAAAGCAGGACTGTCAAGGTTCCTCCCCCACTCTGAATGCTAGGGTACAGATGTGGGGACCTGTGTGAAAACCTCCTAAGCTTATCTTTACCAGCTTAGGTCAAAACTTCCCCAAGGTACAAAATATTCCACCCTTTGTCCTTGGATTGGCCGCTACCACCACCAAACTAATACTGGTTACTGGGGAAGAGCTGTTTGGAAACGTCTTTCCCCCCAAATACTTCCCAAAACCTTGCACCCCACTTCCTGGACAAGGTTTGGTAAAAAGCCTCACCAATTTGCCTAGGTGACTACAGACCCAGACCCTTGGAT
Source organism: Chelonia mydas (assembly GCF_015237465.2). NCBI lineage: Eukaryota > Metazoa > Chordata > Testudines > Cheloniidae > Chelonia > Chelonia mydas. The sequence continues at coordinate 623,693 of NC_051252.2, read as the reverse complement.
CTTAAGAACAATGAACAATCCTCCCAACACTTGCACCCCCCCTTTCCTGGGAAATGTTGGATAAAAAGCCTCACCAATTTGCATAGGTGACCACAGACCCAAACCCTTGGATCTGAGAACAATGAAAAAGCATTCAGTTTTCTTACAAGAAGACTTTTAATAGAAATAGGAGTAAATAGAAGTAAAGAAATCCCCTCTGTAAAATCAGGATGGTAGATACCTTACAGGGTAATTAGATTCAAAACATAGAGAATCCCTCTAGGCAAAACCTTAAGTTACAAAAAAGATACACAGACAGAAATAGTTATTCTATTCAGCACAATTCTTTTCTCAGCCATTTAAAGAAATCATAATCTAACACATACCTAGCTAGATTACTTACTAAAAGTTCTAAGACTCCATTCCTGGTCTATCCCTGGCAAAAACAGCATATGGACAGACAGAGACCCTTTGTTTCTCTCCCTCCTCCCAGCTTTTGAAAGTATCTTGTCTCCTCATTGGTCATTTTGGTCAGGTGCCAGCGAGGCTACCTTTAGCTTCTTAACCCTTTACAGGTGAGAGGAGTTTTCCTCTGGCCAGGAGGGATTTTAAAGGGGTTTACCCTTCCCTTTATATTTATGACAAGGACCAATCCCCAATTTTTGCCCCAGATCCCTAAATGGCCCCCTCAAGGATTGAACTCACAACCCTGGGTTTAGCAGGCCAATGCTCAAACAACTGAGCTATCCCTCCCCCCGTGCCAGTTCTCTGGCGGAGATGGATGTGTGGCAGAAAGGTAAATGCCAAGATAGAGCAGCAGACCCGCGCTCCACCGGATGGCCTGAAGCATGGGTGGGAGGGAGCTCGCCTGCCACCCATCCCGACCACCAGGCCAGAGCTCTTGACCCAGGTGTCCTGGGCAGAGGAGGCTGCTAAGTAGATGGCCTGGCATGCCTTCACCCTCACCAACTCGCCCGGGTCCTGGGCCACGAGGAGCATGTCGTCAGCATATGCTGACAGGACCAGCTGCAGCTCCGGCTCTCACAGCACCAACTCCGTCAACCTCTGACTGAGGAGACAAAGGAAGGGCTCGATCACCAGAGCATACAGCTGGCCCAAGAGGGGGCATCCCTGCCGTACTCCCTGGCCAAAGCTGACCAGTTCAGTCAGGGTCCAATTGAGCCTGACCAGACACTCTGCGGAGATGTACAGCACCTGGAGAAAGCCCACAAACTGGGGTCAGAAGCCTAATGCTCGCAGAGTGCCCAGGAGATACCTGTGGTCCACCCTGTCAAATGCCTTCTCCTGATCCAGAGACAGGAGGGCAAATGACAGACCATCCCTACACCCATGCTCCAGGAGATCCTGGACCAGATACAGGTTATCAAAGATGATACGGCCGGGATGGTGTAGGTCTGGTCTGGGTGGACGAGGTCCGCCAGCACGGACCCCAGCCGCAGCAAGATGGCCTTCGCTATGACTTTGTAGTCCGTGCTGAGGAGAGAGACTGGACGCCAATTCTGTAAGTCGTGGAGGTCCCCCTTCTTCGGCAATAAGGCAAGAACGGCTCGCCTGCACGAGAGAGAGAGGACCCCACTTTGAAAGGACTTGGCCCAGACGGTGACTAGGTCCGGGCTGAGGACGTCCCAGAACACGCGGTAGAACTCCACAGTTAGCCCGTCCATGCCCGGAGATTTATTAGTGGGCATGCGGCAGAGGGCTTCCAAGAACTCGGCCAGAGTGATAGGCAGCTCTAGCCGGTCTCGGTCGCCCGCGCTGACCGTCGGGAGTCTGTCCCAGAGCACTCTGCAAGCGTTAGGATCGGTCGGATCCGGGGAGAAAAGGCCTGTGTAGAAGGCCCTGGCCCTCTCGCACATCTCCACTGGATCCATGACGGGGGTGCAGTCCTCTGCCAGGAGGCAGGTGACCTGCTTTTTGGCCCCCCTCCTTTTCTCCAGGGCATAGAAGAAGCGGGAGCCGCGATCCATCTCCCAAAGGAGGCGGATGTGAGATCGAATGAAGGCTTCCTGGGCCTGATAGTCCTCGAGGGCTCCTCCCGCTTCTCCTGGCATGCTCCGCAGAGGGATGGATCCTCAGGGCTGGTGGCCAGATGCCTCTCCAGCTCTAAAACCTCCCATTCCAACTGCCCTATTGCCACATCCCTCTGTCGGCTGGCACCCCGGGTGTAGTCACAGCAGAGGAGCCGGGCGCGCACATTCCCCAAGAGGGCACGCCGCTGCCCTCGCCAGGCCATCCAGAACTCCCTGAAGGATGCCACAAAGCCCATATCCTCCAACAAGCTGTTATTCAAGTGCCAATAGGCCGGCACCAGCCTCTCTGCGCAGAGAGAGGCCGTCATGGTCACTAGATGGTGATCCGAAAACGGGGCTGGCCAGATGCTGGAGGAGTGGGCCTGTGAAAGATGGAAGCATGAGAGGTAGATGCGGTCCAACTGGGGTGGCGCGACAGATCGGCCTCCACCTGGACAAAGGTGAACGTTGAGACATCGTCTGAGTGGTGGTCGCACCAGACGTCCACCAGGGAGTGGTGTTCGACTATCTCCTGGAGGACGTCCGCGGCGGTCAGGCACTGCTCAGTCCCTGAGCGGTCCTGCTCCTCAAGGGTGGCGTTAAAGTCCCCACCCAGGACCAGGCATTCGTGAGGATCCAAGGTGCTGAGGAAGGCAGATGCCTGCTGATAGAAATGCAGCCAATCCGGGCCCAATGTTGGGGCATAGACGTTAACGAGGTTGACCACAAGCCCTTCCATACGAACCCAGAGGTGCAGCAGGTGACCCGGCACAGCCTCGGTGTCCCCAGAACCTCGGGCCGTAGGTTGGGGGAGAACAGGGTCGCCACTCCAGCTGTACGAAGTGTGAGATGGCGGAAGTAGTCCCTGTTCCCCCACTCCAGACGCCAGCTATCTTCGGCATCCTGATCCGTATGGGTCTCCTGAAGGAAAACTACACAGTACCCTCCTTCCCAAAGGAAGGAGAGCACCTGGCAACTGCGGAGACCTGTCCTACAGCCCAGGGTGTTTAATGTTGCAAAGATGATGGATGCCATGAGGAGGGCTCGGGGGGATCCTTGCTGGCAGGGACGCTCACGGCCCCCATTGGGCTGCACAGCAAACCCTGACCTACCCCGAAAGTAAGCAAGGAGTCACTGAAGCCGCGGGCCTGATGGTAAGCTGCAGTGCCCTGCTTCCCGGTCCTTTTACCCTCCCCCATGAGGGCCCTCATGGCCCAGAAGATTTGACGAAAATCCCCCCATCGCTCGAGAGTGAGCTGCACCTTGTTGCGAGAGCCACGGACGTCTTTGAGAAACTCCCACAGCTCTTCCCGCAGTGTAGGCGGGGGCAGGGACATTGGCCCCTGGCTGTCCTCCGGCGGGGCCCCTGGCCCAGCCCCGTGGCCCACTGAGACGGGCAGGCAAGGGGCGGACCCCCGACGTAGCGCCCAATGGGCCGGCGCCACATGGCCTGCCTCAGACCCCAGCTCAGTAGGGGGCAGCAGAGGGAAGGTAGCAGCCCCTAGTGGTTCGGGACAGGGAAACATGAAGGCTGCTCCCTGGGGGGTCATCTGCTGGAAAGGGGAAGGAAACAGCCCCAGGGGTGGCAATAGCATCACGGGAGGTGGAGGGGATAGGGATGGGGCCGGCATCAGGGACAGGGCCGGGGTCAGAAGTAGGGGCAGGGAGAGGGGCAGAGGTGAGATCCTGGGCCCCAGTAGCTGCACCGCTGTGGGGTGGCACCTCTCGGTCGGGCTCAGGGGTCTGGGGAGTGGGAAGGGGGCCCTCAGTGATGCTGGGCTCAGGCTCCATGGCAGGTGTGGCAGCCACGGCATCAGGAGTTGGATAATCTTCAGTGGGGCCCTCGCCTGGGAAGGAGGTCGGATGCCCCGCACCAACGAGGGGTGCCCCTCAATAGGCTCGGCAGCCGTCAGCGGGGTGCCACCTGTGGCTGGGACGGTGGAAGAGTCAGGGGACCTTCGGAGGCAGGAGCAGAAGCAGCGGTTATGGGGAGGGAACACAGGGAAAGGGGGACCGGGGTGAGGTCACTCATATCGAGGCCCACTGGCAGAGGGTTGTCCTCCCCCTGGGTGACTGGGGTCAGACCCAGGGCCTCGATCTCCTCACAGATGGAGGGGAGACCACCTCCCACCACCCCAGGGTCCTCCCCGACAGCGCCCGAAGCGAAGCTCTCCTCGGGGCTCGCTGGGGCCTTAGGTATCAAAGGGGCAGGAGGGGCTCCATCGGGGCCTCCGTGAGAAGGGACTCCAGTTGAGGGCCAGTGCTACCCTCCGGTGCTGCCACGTATTCCCCAGCCAGCACCGGTGGATGGAAAACACACCCGTGGGCAAAGCGGAAGGCTCGGTGTCGGTGCCCCCCTTCCTGGTTTTCCAGGGGGCCTCCGCATCGGATGGGAGGAGCGGAGCTCGAGCCTTCCGCTTGCCCTGCTTCCCTTGCACTAGGGCCCAGCCCTCCATGGCATCATCTGGGGGCTGGCTAACAGGGGTCGGGTCAGGGCTATGGCTCAGGGACTTGGGGGGGTAACAGTGGGGCAGCACGAGGGAGGAAAGATTCCCCCTGGGGCGGGCCCTCTCCCATGCCCGGTGGTGTCCCTGCCCCACCCTCCTCCACAGGCCCCGCCAGATTGCAAGCAGCGGGAGCGGGGCTCTCCCGCTCGTCTGGGTATAGTGCAGGAGGTGCCCCTTGGGCCCGAGCGGGAGCAGTGGTGGGCTGAGAAGGAGGAGGGGTGGCTCTGGCACCGGGCAGCCAGGGGCACCAGCGATGACGGGGCCAGTGCCCTGCCGGGCCTCGGGGGTCCCAGACATTCCTCCTTGCCGGGCCAAGGGGCAGTCCCTCCACACATGCCCCATCGCCCGGCAGAGGTAGCACCGGGCCCCCCCGTGGAATAATGCACCCGGTAATGGGCCCCCTGGTAGGGGACCAGGAAGGACCCCTCGAGCGCCTCTCCGCCACGCGCTGCCGGCGGCAGTTGAAGCTGCACCTGCCGGCAGAATGAGAGGACATCATGGAGGGCGGGGTCCTTGCAGCCCAAAGGGAGAGGGCAGATAATGGAGATGGGTTTCCCCAGGGTAGAGAGGGCGGGTAGCAGGGCGGCATTGGGGAGGGTCAGAGGTCAGGACCACTCAGACGCCCAGGTCCTCCAGCGGCTCCAGGGGGATGAACACCCCGCCACCGCCAGGCCCTTCTCCACCGCCTCCTGGGCAGCAGCCTCGGATGCCAGGAAGAAGACGACCTTCCCGTACATTTTGGAGGCTGCCACAATGGCCGTGGGCCCCACCACCCTCGCCAACGCCCGCACGTAGGTCTCCACGTGGGGCGAGGCGGGCACCAGGAGGCAACGGATGCCGTGATTCCTGGTCAAGGTTGGGAAGGGGCCTCGTCCGCTATAGCTGGTCGCGGAGGCGGTGGGTGGGAGAGATGATGGAGCGGCAGGCGGGGGGGCTGCTGCCACCTGGGCGTACCCCCTGGGGGGCTGGGGGAGGGGCACCTGTAGAGCTGGTGGAGGGAGCAATGGGGAGGGACACTGCGGCCAGTGGTGGGGCCGCGGCAGCCCCTGCCATGGAGGGCCTAATCTTCGTGGTGGGGCTCTTACCCTTTTTTTTACCCTGGCCCTTCCCGCTGGCTGGGGAGGGTCTCCCAGAGTCAGAGGGGGGAGGGACGTGGGACCAGTGGAGGTCACCCCAGTGGGGGCGACAGCAGGTGGTTCAGCAGCGGAGGTTGAGGTAGAGGCTAGGAAGGGTGTTGGGGGGGCAGGCAGGGGAGGGGCAGCAGGGTCTGCCCAAGGGGTCCTACTCACCCTGTCTCCTGCCATAATGAGCGGGGAGGAAGGGGAAGGAGGGGAAAACGCCGGAGAGAGGAGGGGAAAGGGGAGGCAGGTCGACCACTCCTCCCCACTAGACTGCAGGCAGGGGAGGAGGGCGCCACAAGGGGGGCTGGTTGGGGGGGGCTATCAAGGACTTGCAGGGGGGTTCAGTCACCGACTCAGGATGGGATTCCGGCTCCTCTAGCTGCACTAGGGGAGGGAAGGTTATAATAACATTGGGGGGGGGGGTGCAGGGATACCGGGGTCAACTAAAACAGGAGGGGGGGGGCACAAGTACATGGGAGGGGGCATGGGCGTATGAGGGGAGGGGCTAATCAGGGCAAGGGGGCTGCAGGGGGAGTGGAACAACCAGGCTGGGAGTGGGGCAGAGGAACCAAGGGGCTAGCTTCAGGGCTGGGGCGGGACAAACAAAAGCTGCAGTGGGAGAAGGGTGGCGCAGGCAAACAAACTGGGGCTAGAGAGGGGTTGGGGCAGAAAAGGGGGGGAATTAAGGGCCACAAGGGGAGAGGGGGAGACTGCTGCAACAGTGGGGGGGCAGTCCAATGGGGGCACATGCGCCCATGTGCATTTGCACAAGAAGTCAATGTTTGGGCTGGCTGCTGCAGGCCCCAAGGGTGGAAACAGGCACGGCAAGCCAGGCAAGCAGCTGAGTCGCAGAGGCAGGAGCTTGAGGCAGATAGTAAGCGGCCAGTGGAGGTGGTGGAGGGGGCAACAGTGGTGGTGGGGGTTGGGGGGACACAGATGGACCAGGGAGCAGGCTCCACTCCACACCCACTATGTCCCCACAAACAGTCAAAATCCCCACCACAAGAGCACAGTTCGAAAGCAACTCAGTCCTTGATGGCCCCCTCCACAGTGTCTGCAGAGTCTGTGCACTCCCCCAAGAGCAGAAGGTCCTCTTCATCTTCTCCCTCCTCTAGGCTCCAGCAGCTCCTGGGCAGCAAGGACAGCAGCAACTTCAGGTGGTCAGGCAGGAAAGACCCCCCCCCCAGGTGGTAGTGGTGTCCACAGCAGTAGTCACAGATGGGGTTGGAGCAGGGGTCCCTCACTCCCCTCCTCTGGGGCACAGGCCAGCAGCCCCCCAAGAGGCTGCAGCAGGAACAGCAACAACCAAGGGGGGGGGGGCGTCCAGTAGTCAGCCAGCAGCCAGGCAGCAGAGGGGGGCGGTCTGGCCCAACTAGGGGAGTAGCAGGAGCAGCCCCCTTCCTCCAGGCCAGAGTGGAAGGCAGGGAGATCAGCCGCAGAAGGAGCAGCTCCATGGATAGCCAAACAAAGGCTATTCCAGGCCAATCAAACCACCTGACGCCAATTTAACCAGTTAAGGTCATTAGGCTAATGCTGGCACCTGACCTCAATTAACTGGCAAAGGGTCAGTTAAGGCCGTTAGGCTAATAGAGACAGCTGGAACCAATTAAGGTCCTACTCATACTGCTTAAAAGCTCTCCTTTCCAGCCTTCTCTTGAGAGAAGCCTCGATGAAGGGAGCTGGAGGAGAGGGAGCATTGCTGAATCCTGAGGGAAGGGCGAAGCTGGGAAAAGGGGACCACAGGGAATCGAAGCAGCGTCAGTGGTGAAGGGAAAAGCTGCCAACAGCTGCTACCATTAGGGTCCCTGGGCTGGAGCCCAGAGTAGGGGGTGGGCCTGGGTCCCCTCTCCCCCATGCTCCACAGACAGGGCCGGCTCTAGGCACCAGCAAAACAAGCAGGTGCCTGGGGTGGCACGTTTCTAGGGGCGGCTCTCCGGCGCTGGCCAGGCTGCCCCTAGGAATGTGCCCCTGCCGCCGCCTGCTCACCTGAGCCCGCTGCCGCTGGCTTCTCCCCCCGCCCCCCCCCCCCCCAGGCTTGCTGTTTGGTGCGCAGCAAGCTTGGGAGGAAGGGGGAAGCGGAGCGGTGGCGTGTTCAGGGGAGTGGGCAGAGTGGAGGTGAGCTAGGGCAGGGGATTGTGGGGGGAGCCACAGGAAGCAAGGGGGGGGGAATGCGGCATGCCCAGGGGAGGAGGTGGGGCCAGCGATTTGGGGAAGGGGTTGGGAAGGGGCAGAGTTGGGGCGGAGCCGGTGGGGAGCACGAGAAAAAAAAGCAGGGGCGGCCAAAAATTTTTTTTGCTTGTGGTGGCAAAAACCCTAGAGGCAGCCCTGTCTACAGAGATCCCCTTGAAAGGGGAAGCAGACTTTGGTCCAGGCAGGAGGCTACTGAGCTCTAAGGAGCAACAGAGTCTGTGGGTATTACACCTTCCATGCTGGCCTGTGACGAATAAGCTCAATAAGCTGTGATCTTTGCTGCCATACTGGGAAATGGAGGTCATATTGAGGGTCTCAGTGAGCTTCTGAGGCCACTGAATCCACCTGGAAGCGCAGGACCCACCAATACAGGCTTGGAGCTTTGTCACAGTATAAAATGATGGGGTCTAAATTAACTATTACCACTCAAGAAAGAGATCTTGGAGTCATTGTGGATAGTTCTCTGAAAATATCCACTCAATGTGCAGCGGAAGTCAAAAAAGCAAACTGAATCCTGGGAATAATTAAGAAAGGGAGAGATAATAGGACAGAAAATATCATGTTGCCTCTATATAAATTCATGGTACGCCCACATCTTGAATAGTGCGTGCAGATGTGGTTGCCCCACCTCAAAAAAGATATACTGGAAAAGGTTCAGAAAAGGGCAACAAAAATGATTAGGGGTATAGAACAGCTTCCGTATGAGGAGAGATTAATGAAACTGGGACTTTTCAGCTTGGAAAAGAGATGGCTAAGGGGAGACTGCTACAGACTAGGGACCGAATGGCTAGGGAGCAGTTCAGCAGAAAAGGACCTAGGGGTGACAGTGGACGAGAAGCTGGATATGAGTCAACAGTGTGCCCTTGTTGCCAAGAAGGCCAGTGGCATTTTGGGGTGTATATGTAGGAGCATTGCCATTGGTGAGGCCTCATCTGGAGTCCTGTGTCCAGTTTTGGGCCCCACACTACAAGAAGGATGTGGAAAAACTAGAAAGCATCCAGCGGAGGGCAACACAAATGATTAGGGGTCTGGAACACATGACTTATGAGGAGAGGCTGAGGGAACTGGGATTGTTTAGTCTGCAGAAGAGAAAAATGAGGGGGGATTTGAGAGCTGCTTTCAACTACCTGAGAGGTGGTTCTAAAGAGGATGGATCTAGTCTGTTCTCAGTGGTAGCAGATGACAGAACGAGGAGTAATGGTCTCAGGTTGCAGTGGGGGAGGATTAGGTTGGATATTAGGAAACACTATTTCACTAGGAGGGTGGTGAAACACTGGAATGCGTTACCTAGGGAGGTGGTGGAATCTCCTTCCTTAGAGCTTTTTAAGGTCAGGCTTGACAAAGCCCTGGCTGGGATGATTTAATTGGGGATTGGTCCTGCTTTGAGCAGGGGGTTGGACTAGATGACCTCCTGAGGTCCCGTCCAACCCTGATATTCAATGATTCTATGATATGATTGAGGTCTATAAAATCATGACTGGTGTAGAGAAAGTAGATAAGGAAGTGTTGTTTACTACTTCTCATAACACAAGAACTAGGGGTCACCAAATGAAATTAATAGGCAGTAGGTTTAAAACCAATAAAAGGAAGTATTTCTTCACACAGCACACAGTCAATCTGTGGAACTCCTTGCTGGAAGATGTTGTGAAGGCTAAGACCATACCGGGGTTCAAAAAAGAACTAGATAAATTCATGGAGGATAGGTCCATCAACGGCTATTAGCCAGGATGGCAGAAACAGTGTCCCCAGCCTCTGTTTGCCAGAAGCTGGGAATGAGCAACAGGGGATGGATCACTTGATGATTACCTGTTCTGTTCATTCCCTCTGGGACACCTGGCGCTGGCCACTGGTCTGACCCAGTAGGGCCGTTCTTATGTGTGTGTGCACTGGGAAGGGTATTTGGGGGGTGCTGCAGGGTGTGTGCACTGGGAAGGGTATTTGGGGTGCTGCAGGGTGTGTGCACTGGGAAGGGTATTTGGGGTGCTGGAGGAGGTATTTGGGCAGGGGTACAGGAGTTGGTACCTGTGACCTCACAACCTAGGTATGGGGCAGTCTCGCACTCACTGTCATGTTGGCAGGGTGGCTGGTGCAGGCCTGGGACACAGCGCTAGCCTATTAGTCAGTGTCTCCCTGTGGGGCTCACCTCCTTCCCAGGGTCGGGATCCAGGGCCTGGTCCTGTCACCCTTCCTGGCCAGGCTCTGGGGTTCCACGGTGGGGCAGGTGGCCCGGCCTAGAGGCACTTGGCGGTTCAGCTAACCTGGTGGGGCAGGCAGGATCCGGCAGATGCAGGGGCGGGACCAATTGGGGCTCGGAGATGGCTCTTTCTGAGCTACAACAAGCAAGGAAAAATCCTGGACATTTCCCATTGAAAAGTCCTCCCCGGTGGAGATCAGCGGAAGAAAAGAGAGGTGATGTCCAGGTAACCCAATCCTGGTGCAACCTTCGGCTGAAGGTGTGTGTTAATGAGAGCTGAAGCCACACCGGCTTGTTCCATACACAAGAAATTATTATTGACCTTCTTAAATGAGCAAACAGAACAAATCGGCAGATTGAAGTGTTTGATTCTCCTGTGGCAGGCTCCTTGCTGGCTTAGCTGAAAAAGCACCTGGACCCTCTCATCCTGCGCCCTCTTCAGGGGTACACTGGCTTTGTGGGGGGCAGCAAACTGAGCCTCCTGCTTCCTCACCAGTGGGTGCTCTCCCCTCCCCAGACACTTGTGCACGTGGGCACTGAGAGGGCTCCTTGGTGTTTCCTGCTGGTCTTACAGAGTCCTTGAGGTCTAGAGGCTACCAAGGCTTCCCCCACGTGGTCCTGCCAGGGTGGGGGAGGGGAATCAGCTCCTCTGGGCTGCCACGGTCCGTGGAGATGGGGACAGTTGGGCCCTGGCCTGAGACCAGTCGCTCTAAGCCAGGCGTGGCCAACCTGAGCCTGAGAAGGAGCTAAAATTTACCAATGTACATTGTCAAAAGAGCCACAGTAATACGTCAGCAGCTCCCCTCCCCACCCTGCTCCCAGCGCCTCCTGCCCACTGGCAGCCCTGCCAATCAGCGCCTCCCCCTCCCTCCCCGCACCTCCCGATCAGCTGTTTTGTGGTGTGCAAGAGATTCGGAAGGGGAGGAGCAAGGGCATGGCAGGCTCAGGGGAGGGGGCGGGAAGGGGTGGAGTGGGGGCAGGGCCTGTGGCAGAGCCAGGGGTTGAGCAGTGAGCACCCCCCGGCACACTGGAAAGTTGGCGCCCGTAGATCCAGCCCCGGAGTCGGTGTTTATACAAGGAGCCGCATAGTAACTTCTGAAGAGCCACGTGTGGCTCTGGCCACCCCTGACCTAGGCTGTGGGCTCTTCGGTGGCAGCATGGCCCGAGAGCAATCAACAGGACAAGGGAGGCAGCGAGGTCTGACCTGCCAGGGCAATTTCTGCAGCGTCTCCAGAGCAGTTTACAAAGCAGAAGGCCAGGAGCTTGTGCATGCCTGGGAGACAAGAGAACTGGATGGAGAGAATGGGGCAGGGCTCCAAAGAGGTGTGTGCCCGAGCTCCAGCAGGGCTGGCCTAGAAGTGGCTCGCATGGGTCTCTTCTCAGCAATGAGCAGCGCCTTTATCCCTTTTGACAGGGTTACTGGCCGAGTGCAGGGGGGGAAGCAGGAGATGTGTTGTATCTTCATGTTAGTACGGCTTTTGACAAGTCCCACATGACATTCTCACAAGGAAACACGGTCCAGAGGAAATGACTATAACTGTACTATACACAACTGGTTGAAAGACTGTACTCAGAGTAGTTATCAATGGTTCACTGTCAAATGGGGAGAGAATATCTGGTGAGGTCCTGCAGCAGTCTGTCCTGGGTCTGGTACTAGTCAACATGTTCATTAATAACTTAGATAACGGAGTGGAGAGAGTGCTTATCAAATTTGCGGATGACACCACACTGGGAGGGGTCACCAGCACTTTGGACGATGGGATTAGAATTCAAAATGGCCTTGACAAATTGAAGAATTGGTCTGAAATCACCAAGATGAAATTCAATAGAGGCAAGTTCAAAGTACTGCACTTAAAGGGAAAAATCTAATGCACAAGTACAGCACAGGGAATAACTGGGGAGGCAGCCGAACTGCTGCGAAAGCTCGGGGGGGAGGGGTCTAGTGGCTCACAAATGAAATATGAGATGTGAGGCATCCGCGAAAAAGGCTCCTATCCTTCTAGGATGTATAAACAAGTGTGTTGTATGTAAGGCACAGGAGGGGAGTGTCCCACTCAGCACTGGGGAGGCTTCAGAAGACCACTGCGTCCAATTCTGAGAGTCAGGAGTTAGGGAAGATGTGGACGAATTGGAAAGAGTCCAGAAGAAAACAAAAATGATCAAAGATGTAGAGACCCTAATCTGTGAGGAAAGGTGAAAACCTGGGCACGTCTACTCTGGAGAAAAGGGGACTGAGGGGGTGAGACTTCAAATAAGGATCATTCTAAAAAGGATGGGGATCAATTGCTCTGTGTCCACTGCAGGCAGGATAAGCTGTAATGGGCTTCATCTACAGCAAGAGCGATTCAGGTTAGGTGTTAGGAAAACCCTTTCGAACTCTCAGGGCAGTTATGCTCTGGACCAGCCTTCCCAGGGAGCTTGTAGAATCCCCATCCCTGGAGGTTTTTAAGAACAGGTGGGAAAACATCAGGGCTGGTTTAGGTTGTACTTGGCCCTGCTTCAGCTCAGGGGCTGGACTTGATGACCTCTTGAGGTCCCTTCTAGCCCTAAGTTTCTGTGTTTACCTCTGCTGCCCTGCTCTTCCAAAGCCAGAGAGCCCAAGTGAGAGCCTAGGAAGTGCTGCATAGCCATTTCCCTACAGCTGTGAGCCACTATCTGGCCTGAACGAGATGCTTTTCCTTCCTGTACTCCCTGAAGTGGCACTATGACGCTCTGTACCTCAGGAGAACACCCTGCACCCCCATGTTCATTCTTATGTGTGGGATCCAGTGCAAAGTTTGTCATGGCGGGTGTCTTCGGAAGGCTCACAATGCACTGAGCATTGTTGTTATGGTAATGTTAAAGGTTGTAATTTCATGTATATAGTTGAGGCTGAAAATGTGTCCTCATGGCTTAAAACAAGCCCAGACAAAAACTCTCCAAGAGCAGAGGGGAAGTTCACGCCTCATCAGGGCATGTATGGGACAAACCGCACCCAGCCTCACAGGAACAAAGGATACTGGCCTAGGCAGCAACAAAGGATCTGTTGGACTCTCGAGTGAGTCACCCCCCTTCCCTTGATCACTTTGGGACTACGATGAGATAATGCTCACCTGACCCTGAAGGGGGGGGGGGGAAGAAAGGCAAAGCCAAGTGGGAAGAAAGAACATGATAAAAGGGAGAGACATTTGCCATGCTTTTCCTCTCTCTTCCACCTCCATCTACAGACACCACCACCAAGTGACAAGCACCCATCAATGGGGAGAGCCTGGTTGAAGGGCAACCAGCCAGCCTGTGGTGAGAAGCATCTAAGTTTATAAGGGCAATGAAAGTGTTAAGATCAGCTTAGAATGCGTTTTGGTTTTATTTCATTTGACCAAATCTGACTTCTTGTGCTTTGACTTATAAACACTTAAAATCTCTTTGTAGTTAATAACTCTGTTTGTTCTACCTGAAGCAGTTCGTTTGGTTTGAAGTGTGTCAGAGACTCCCCTTGAGATAACAAGCCTGGTGCATATCAATTTCTTTCTTAAATTGATGAACTCATATAAGCTTGCAGCATCCAGCAGGCATAACTGGACACTGCAAGACGCAGGTTCCTAGGATTGTGTCTGGCAGCAGCTGGCCAAAAGTGCTCACTCACGTAGCTGGGAGCAGCTTGCATGTCAGAGGCTGTGTGTGAAAAGCCTGGGAGTGGGGGTTCTCACAGCAGAGAAGGATAAGGCTGGCTCCCAGATTTGAGGATTGGAGAGGCCTAGCGGATCACCGGTCCAGATAGCACCAGAGGAATGTCACAGGCATCCCACCAGCCCTTGAGTGTGGAGGTACCTGTGACACATTCACAGGGCCCTGCACACCTTGGAGCTCCCACACGGTTCAGCACGGTTGGCTTGATGGACAGGCACGGCAGCCACAAGTGACAAACCGTGCCAAGCTGAAAGTCTCGGGAGAGCTGGTACAGAGAGCCAGAATGTAAAGGAAAAAACATGTGTGCCCTTGTTGCCGAGAAGGCCAATGGCATTTTGGGATGTATAAGTAGGGGCATAGCCAGCAGATCGAGGGACGTGATAGTTTCCCTCTATTCGACATTGGTGAGGCCTCATCTGGAGTACTGTGTCCAGTTTTGGGCCCCACACTACAAGAAGGATGTGGAAAAATTGGAGAGAGTCCAGAGAAGGGCAACAAAAATGATTAGGGGTCTGGAACACATGACTTATGAGGAGAGGCTGAGGGAACTGGGATTGTTTAGTCTGCAGAAGAGAAGAAGGAGGGGGGATTTGATAGCTGCTTTCAACTACCTGAAAGGGGGTTCCAAAGAGGATGGATCTAGACTGTTCTCAGTGGTAGAAGATGACAGGACAAGGAGTAATGGTCTCAAGTTGCAGTGGGGGGAGGTTTAGATTGGATATTAGGAAAAACTTTTTCACTAGGAGGGTGGTGAAACACAGGAATGCGTTACCTAGGGAGGTGGTGGAATCTCCTTCCTTAGAAGTTTTTAAGGTCAGGCTTGACAAAGCCCTGGCTGGGATGATTTAATTGGGGATTGGTCCTGCTTTGAGCAGGGGGTGGAACTAGATGACCTCCTGAGGTCCCTTCCAACCCTGATATTCTATGATTCTATGATTCTAAACCACCTGCGACAGTGAAGATGCAAATGGATGACCACTCTCTTGTCGGCTGCCAGAGAAGCTGTCGGTGCCTGAGACACTGAAGATGCGGCCAATGTGATATGGCGTGAAAAAAGCTAATGCGGTCTTGGGATGCATCAGGCGAGGTATTTCGAGTAGAGATAAGGAGGTGTTAGTACCCTTATACAAGGCACTGGTGAGACCTCATCTGGAATATTGTGTGCAGTTCTGGTCTCCCATATTTAAGAAAAATGAATTCAAACTGGAACAGGTACAGAGAAGAGCTACTAGGATGATTCGAGGAATAGAAAACCTGTCTTATGAAAAAAGAAAAGGAGTACTTGTGGCACCTTAGAGACTAACCAATTTATTTGAGCATAAGCTTTCGTGAGCTACAGCTCACTTCATCGGATGCTGTAGCTCACGAAAGCTTATGCTCAAATAAATTGGTTAGTCTCTAAGGTGCCACAAGTACTCCTTTTCTTTTTGTGAATACCGACTAACACGGCTGCTACTCTGAAACCTTGTCTTATGAAAGGAGACTTAAAGAGCTAAGCTTGTTTAGCCTAACCAAAAGAAGGTTGAGGGGAGATATGATTGCTCTCTCTAAATATATCAGAGGGATAAATACCATGGAGGGAGAAGAATTATTTAAGCTCAGTACCAATGTGGACACAAGAACAAATGGATATAAACTGGGCATTGGGAAGTTTAGACTTGAAATTAGATGAAGGTTTCTAACCATCAGAGGAGTGAAGTTCTGGAACAACCTTCCAAGGGAAACAGTGGGGGCAAAAGACCTATCTGGCTTCAAGACTAAGCTTGATAAATTTATGGAAGGGATGATATGATGGGATCAATTAATTACCAAAATTAGATTATCTTCAACTATTAGTGGTAGATATGCCCAATGGCCTGTGATGGGATGTTAGATGGGGTGGGAGCTGAGTTACTACAGGGAATTTTTTCCTGGGTATCTGGCTGGTGAATCTTGCCCACATGCTCAGGGTTCAGCTGATCGCCATATTTGGGGTCGGGAAGGAATTTTCCTCCAGGGCAGATTGGAAGAGGCCCTGGGGGTTTTTCGCCTTCCTCTGCAGCGTGGGGCATGGGTCACTTGCTGGAGGATTCTCTGCACCTCAAAATCTTTAAACCACGATTTGAGGACTTCAATAGCTCAGACATAGGTTAGAGGTTTGTTACAGGAGTGGGTGGGTGAGATTTCTGTGGCCTGCGTTGTGCAGGAGGTCAGACTAGACTATCCTAATGGTCCCTTCTGACCTTAAAGTCTGTGATTCTATGTGACAACCTTATTAGGATTTGACGAAGGCAGATCACAAATGTGTTCTGAATCTGCTGGGAACTAGACGCTGAAAGATGAGACAGTTGAAATGAGCAGCTCTGGGCTTGGCTGTTCAGGGCTGCAAGGCCAGACTTAGGACTGTTTTTGACGCTCTCTCTCCATCCCTCCTTTTAGGGACAGTGAGGACTAGTGGTGCAAGCACAGGCTGGGAGGAGCCCAGTACTCCTTTGTTCTAACCTCACCTCTGGCACTTAGTTGGTGTGTGGCCTTGCACAAATCATGTAACTACTTTGTGACTCAGTTTCCCCAAATTGGCCTAATACTACTTAGCGATCTGCCTCGCATGGGGTTATTAGACAGCAAATGCTCACCAGTGCTTTGAAAACAGACCGTGTTAAAGGAGTGCTAAGCATTAGTCAGAGGGACGCATCAGAGCCAGATTGCTGAGGCATAATTTAGCACATGACCAACTTATGCATATGCAACCGCCAACTCTGGCCAAAGCCAGGCAACCTCCTTTGCTGCTGGCAGCATCCCAGATCCTTCGGCAGGGCCCGTCAGCCTGAAAGGGCTGCTCTCCTTCAGTTCAAGTAGCTGTTACCCGTTTGGCTAGGAGATAGTCTCTGTCCATATCTCAGCAGAAACCGATTTCCCTTTTTTCAGGTGAAAACTAAGACCCCGAGGGCTGTTCTCATGCTCCCAGCACAGGAGCCAGCCCTGTACTGTAGTCCCAGTATACACATGGCCCCTTCCCCCCAGAGATATGGAATACGGCCAGAATTTCAGCAGGGAGTATATACCACTCCCAGGGACACGTTTTCACACCCACCCTGCCACCCACCCACCCACACACACACACACACACACACACAATGTCCTTGTGATAAATTGCAGCACCATAGGATTATACCACTCCCAGGGGCACGTTTTCGTGCATGCACGCACATGCACACACACTAAATTGCAGCACCATAGAATAAATGGTCAAGTCTCTTTGGCCCTCTCTGCTCACTGATTCCCCACGCATGGTCGGAGGGTACGTCTACCCTAGATACGCTACAGTGGCACAGTTGCAGCTTATACACTCCCTACAGCAATGGAAGAGGCTCCTCCCTCACTCTAGTCAACCCACCTCTCCGAGTGGCGGGAGCTAGGCTGATGGATGGAATGCTTCCGTCGACCCAGCACTGTCTACACTAGGGCTCAGGTCAGCTTAACTACGTCTCTCAGGGGTGTAAAATTTTTACATCCCTACATGACGTAGCTGCGTCAATATACGTTTTAAGTGTTGATCAGCCCTTAGCCTAATGTCCCACACCTCGGAGCAGCTTCAAACTGCTGCTTTGGAAATAAAATAGCCTGCCACAAACATTCCCTCCTCCTCTTTCCCTCAGAATTCCCCACCCCTCAAAGGATAGTGGCAGCAGAAGAGCTGACATTCAATCTGGGGACGGTGATAGCTTTGCCAGACCTCAAAATGTCATGGCATTCAAGTCTCTGAGTTCTCCCCTCTGCGGGACCAGAACCAGGAGTTCTCCAGGACTGGAAAAGCAGGGAGCCTTCAGATTTGGCAGCAGGCCCAGTATTAACTGAGGGCCAGAGATAGGAGGTCATGGAATTTGCAGGAGAGAGGGGGTTCTGTTTAGAAGGTTTTATGGTTCCCTCTGCGTTCTGTACCATAGAACGCATAGTCATAAAGGTTTCTGGCTTTACAGGCGGCGGGCCAGAAAAAATAATCCCAAGAACAAGTCTGACAACTCTACACAGCATTGCCATCCATGCAGTTTTTTGGTAGCTGCTGGCAGGTGGGATATCCGGGGGCAGGGCTGTGTGACGTGGTGTCAAGGTGTTACTGGCTCTCGTCTGGGGTGGCTTGCCCTGCCTATGGCCCCCTGCTCACCACACACCATCCCAACCTGCATTCCCGGAGGCAGGATCTGGGAAAGCACTGGCCGAGCCTTGCTCCCACTGAGTCTGGGGGAGGGGAGTTAGGCCAACACAGAGTGCTTTTGAAAACTCCTCTCTCCGTATGCACGGCCACTGCAAGGACCACGGGACACAATGCATTTGTTACACTCCTTTGATGGCTTCTCCTGAGCCCTGCTCCTTGATCCAGCTCTGATCTCCTTCAAAGAGCTACTGGTTTGACTTCCAACAAAGGGAGTGGAGCAGGATAATTGGTCAGAAATATTTGCTGCTTTTCCAATTTTCCCCTCCCAAACACATCAGGGCTGAAGCAAATCCCACTCTGCAGCATTGATCTCAGCAGTGATCAGCTCTACAAATGAGTGAATGCTTTCTACCACTGGAGAGGAGCTCAGACTCTCTGCCCCTTTCAAATGGTCAAATGCTTTTGCCTCCACCACCGGCAAACCAGGGCATTGGCCCCTCGCAGCACCAGCTCTTATAGCCCGAGCTATGATTTAGAGATCATTTGTAAAACTTTATTCATTACATTGTTCTTCCTCTCTCAACACCGGTGCAGTTAAACTCGGGGAACCAAGAAGCTTGAGTTACAGGGGTGTGAAAATAGCACCCCAAACTCTCCAGCCCATTTACAGAAAAATTATATGGCACAAGCAACATCCGTGATGGTGCAGGATGCTATAGAGTCTTTATCGGCACAAACCCAGGGTGGCTGCATTACTGAGGGGCATAAAGCCAGGAGTGAGCTTTGTGAGCCATTCATAACGACTGCGGATCAAATGATTATGCCGTAAGACAACATAGTCTGTATAGGACTTGTATGAAACAGGAAAGAGAGCCTAGAAATCTAGCAGAGGTACTTCGCTGGGCCCCCTTATGCAGCAGCTGAGCACCTCACACCTCCCTGTGAGGTAGGACAGTGCTGTCATTGCTATTCTTCAGATGGGAAACCGGGGCACAGAGAGACTAAGGGTATGTCTACACAGGGCTCTGTCATGGGTTTAAGCACAAGCTGCACCTTCCATCCACACACAAATCTGTCTGACTGGGGTCAGCAAGCAGCAGGACCAGCACTAGGGGGCTGGGTCTGAGCCCACACCGTGCTGTGACTCAGGCCCAAGCCCTGTCATTTTGAAGTGTGGACACAGCTCAAGCCACATATCTGAGTCAGAAGGTCTGCGCAGTACAGACACGTTAGCGCAGCTGAGAGACCCAGGGCCAGCAACTGTAAACCCAGGTTTACAGTGCAGCGTGGATGCACATGCTCAGACTTGGAAACACTGAGTCCAGAAGTCCTGGGTTTACAATGCAGTGTAGATGTACCCTCAGTGACTTACTCTAGGGCACACAGGAAGGCGGTAACAGAGCAGAGAACTGAACCCAGGTCCCCTGAACCCTAGATTAGCACTGTAACCGCTGAGCTGTCCTTCCCCTCAATATTAGAGTCCCATGTGTGCAGACAGCATGCCACTAATCTTACGGCTGAGGCACTGCAGTGGGACCCAGCAGAACTGGGTTCACCCCAGACTCCTTGTTGCACCTTTCACCAGCTCCCCACCTCTGAAATGGTGTCTGTCTCATCTGCTTCGATTGTAAGCTGCTTGGGGCAAGGACTGTGTCTCCCTAAGCATATGGAGTGCCCAGCATGGGACAGAAATGATGAGACACATGCCAAACACACGACAGCGCAGGGATTGAATCCTTTATTAGTATGACCGACTGGACGCGAGCCCTCCCCCACCTGCTGCTGCTCTCACCTTCCTGGGGAGACTGAATGGAAATTAGACAGAGGGAGGTTTTCTTGTATAAAAAAAAATAAAATCACAAGAACACCCAGACCGGTCAGAGTCGTGTGGAGGAAGGCCCAGCACGGAGGGGCTGGGACCTAGCTGGGTCCACAGGAAGAGTGGAGCGAAGGGCTACAACCCGAATTCCACAGCCCGGAGCACCCTCGAAGAGAGGCTTCGACAGCAAAACTGCTGGGGCATCAGCAGAAGTCCAGTCTGTGCTCCGCGCATGGGGTGAACCTTGATCCCCTCGTCCACTTTCCCAGGCTGCTGGGCGCTGGTGCCCCGAGACAACCCACAGGCAGGGCAAGGCCTTGTCTTTAGGCAGGAAGCGGCCAGCTCCAGCAGCCCATGCGTGCTCCGTCTGATTGCGCCCACTGTCAGCAGCGTTAAGGGGCTGGGAGAGGGACACTGCCCATGGCTTTCGTGGGGACTGGCGCTCAGAGAGTTCCCATCAGGATCATGCCAGTAGAGATATGCTGCTGCCATCGGCTAGGCAATACACCCCCAAAGTGCCCCCACCTGCTGACAAACCCCCTCCCTGCCTTTACAGTAAAAGGAAAAACCCCACAGGATATACAGGTTGAGTCTTGGAGAGAAAAACTGTTTCTGCATTTTGTTTTCAGCAGCTGCCAGCTGCCGGCCGGTTCTTGGATACAGAGGGAGGAGCAAGACGCCCTTGTGCCAGTCTCATGGCTTTGTCTTGCTCAGTCTGATGTCACGCTCGATTTCAAACTGCCTGTGATCCACACGTTCCAGAAACGCTTTCCTGTCGATGTACCTGCAGGAGAGAGGGAGGCCGAGAGAAGCAGGGTCAGCACAGACTTGCCCTGGAGGGACGCCAGGCTTGGAGCCTGCAATGTGGAATGCTGCCTTGACTGAAAGGTCCTGGGAGCATTCCAGAGCAACTCCCACATGTCCCCAAGTGGCCAAAGCGAACAGCTGGGGGTGAGCAGTGTACGCTACATGACAAACCCTCCTGTCTATGTCTTTACCCAGCCTCCATTACTGAGCACCTCGCAATCTCTCCCGGACTTCCCTCACCCCCCGCCCCCCCCGGAATGCAGGGCAGGGCTGTTCTCCACATTGTACAGAGGGGGAACTCCAGCACAGCCAGACTAAGTGACTTGCCCAAGGTTGCCCAGGCAATCTGCAGCTGAGCAGGTAACAGACCCCAGTCCACCAACCTAGTACCCTAACTACACCCCGCTCCCCCTCCAGATTATTTCCCCATCTCCCGAAGCTCTCACAGAAGTGCCTGAGAACACTGCTGGCCAGAGAGACAATGTCTGCAAAGCACTTTGCCATTTGTTAATGAGCTGAGGCTGTATTATCATACACTCTGCCACAAACCCGACTACAGCTAGCCTGGGGGCTGCGCTCCTCATTAGCCTATCACTGGAGCGAAGCGGGAGCTGTAATTGACTCATCACGCTCGTTTGCCTTTTGTTCCACTGTGGAACACGTTCAGCGCTCAGCACGAGGTCACTGCACTCAGCATGGGGATGCCACGACAAGCCCAAGCCCCAGGGCCACAGAGGAGTGGGTTTGCTTGGGTCCTCTCACATCGCCCCCCTGGATAGGCCTGGCCCACATAGCGGGCAGAAAGTGCTCACCCCCTGCAGAAAGCCAAGCTCCAAAGCCACGGCGAAGGTTGCAGCGGAGCCAGCCACAGGGCAGCGCGGGAACAAATATCCCAAGGCTCTGCCCGGCTTAGAAGCTATTGGCTGGCTGAGCTGGCTCTCAGTCTTCTTCCCAGGGCAGCTGGCCAGCAAGCAGAGCGGCACAGCCGGCATCCTGGGTGGCAGTGAAGGCAGGGACAGAAGGGCTACGGAGGCTGAGCCCTAGGATGGTCCCGCCAGGACAGGAGGTAGCTCGTTGGCAGAGGGCTGGGAAGCTCACTCTGCTGCTGCCCCGGCTGTGCCTGCTTTCAGACTGCAGGGACACTTGGCTGGCAGCCCCCGTTCACAAGCACTCAAGGTGCGATAACAGATTTCTCTTCCCTCTTGCAGTGACTGGCCAGCATCAGACCTTCCCACTCAGAAGGTTCGGTGAGCAGCTTCCTCCAAGCGCAGTGCTATCTGGCCTGCCAGCAAGCCTGCACATTCAGGGACGTGTCTTTGCCCCTTCCAGCCCTGCCCCAAAGACAGAAGTGCTGTGCTGCATCTGGGGCTATCCTACATGGGTCTGCACCCTGATGACAGACACAGGTCAGCTCTGGGTAAATGTTGCCGAGGGGTAGTGGCCCAGCATGCTAGTCCTGGTCTCTCCCCTGGGGGGACCTGCCTGCAGAGCCCGCTTCACTTCACAAGTCCCAGTAGTTGGGCTGCCTCTCCCAAGTTCCTGTTTCTCACCAGGCACAAGCTGCCACTCAGCTTGAGCCTCCTCTCAGTGTCTGCTCAGCTAAGGCCTGGCCCAGCAGCGGCGGGGGCTGCGAGTCAGAGGTGAGGCGCACGGCACAGCTCACTCGGTGGGGGTGGCCACCCATGCTGGGTGCACTGCAATGGAGTGTGGGAAATCTTGAAAAGAGCCCCCGGGCACTGTCCCCACCCTATGCCAATGGCACTAGCCCTTTGCTTCCGAGAGAACAAACTTCCAGTCACAGCAAACAATTCCGCGGGGCGAAGCTGGGAGGGCTCAGAGCAAAGGGAACCCAGGGGCACCCAAGAGTGAGGCATTCTGCCATGACAGAGCTTAACTGCTCCTGGGTTGGGCTCTCCCCTGCTAAAGAGCGAGGTCAGAGGGCCTTAGGGATCAAGTGCCTGTGAATGCCTGCGAACGCTCCAGGAGGCAGGAAGAATGGCGCAGCAGCAGCACCAGTGAGAACTTCTGCTGAGTCAGGCTGGCCCTGGGGCAAGGGGCAGGAATGGTACCAGCCAAGGGGTTAGCCAGACGACATGGCCCAGAGCTGAGCGAGTCAAGGGGAGCAGGCCCAGTGCAATTCTAGGAGCTTGTTGGACTCTCCCCTGACTGCTGCCCATGGCTCTGGCATGCACCCTCTCACCTGAGAGCTGAACAGCAGTCACCGAGTGGACCAGCCATGGCTTGTGAAGGAGGTCCACGGGGCCCAAGAGTTATCTGGCTGCGAACAGAAACTAGAGGCACTTCTAGACCAAACACCCACACTGGCGCCCACACCCCAACACAGGCAAGCCTGGGGGTCAGCGTGGCATACGGGCATCTGTACTGAGACACCTGGGTGAGGGGCCACATTTACAGAGGCAGCTCAGTGGGCTTCACCTCCCCTAAACCACCTCTGGAAAATCAGCTCTATCCAGGTGCCTAACTTGAGGGCCCCGTGCCTGGAAATTCTGGTGGCAGTGAGGTCTTCTGGCTTAGACATGAACAAACTACCCCTCCCAACCTCATTGTGAGGTGGGGTTCGGGTTACCCCTTGCTGCCAAGGGGTAATGGATACAGAGCAAGGTCCCGCAAGAGTGGGGATTCACACTCAGAGCATCCTGGTTCCTGGTCATGTACCCAGCCAGCTCCACCTCCTGTGATGTGCAACCCCCCCTTAGGGGGAACGTGCCAGTCCACAACGAAGCATTTGGTCTGCCTGCCTTGGCAGCTCAACGAGAGGCATCGGCTGGGCTTGTTCAAATCTGCATTCTCCACCAGGCTCCTCGCTCTTATCTGCATCTCCTTCCCCTCCTCTAACGTACGTGGGAAATGACCAGGCACGAGGCTGGGACTCGACAGATCTGAGCCTCTGCCACAGGCTCCTGGCATGGCCTTTGGTGAGTGCCAGGCTAGCCAGGGTGGTGGCTGAGACAGGCCTTGGGACAGGTCCAGGTTGGGGCAGTCTGTCAGAACTGCAGGCAGCTGGAAATTCTCCCGGCGCGGCAGTCGAGCAGACTGGAGTGGCTGCTTTTATTAGGAGCCTAGAGACCTGCCTTAGGGTCACCTGCTTAGGTGGTGGACTGGCTGGACCCTGGTTGACTGGCATGGCCTATCTCACCCCAGGGAGCTACTGAGGCCCAGCTGCTCACAGGCTCCTAACTCCTGTGACTCGGTTCCCCATCGGCACAACGGGGCAAACCCTGCTGCCTTTCTCCCTGGCTTTCTCGGCTGGCCTGGTTAGTTGTAAGCCTAGCTGTGGATCCAGCCTGGCATATCTGAACACCTCCCAGCCAGCAGCGGATGAGAGGCAGGGCAGCACTAGCCCCATTCACAGCTAGGGAGGCCCAGGTGGCCTTGCCCCAGGTTACAGAGAGGCGGTAGCTGAACTGGGCACTGAACCCAGGTTTCCCGCTCCAGTGCCCTACCTCAACAACCCGTTTGTTCCACAACCGTACACGGACACTAGGCCAAGGGGGTCCCCATCTCCTCAGGGGCCTTTGCTGTAATCAAATAAAGCATAACAAAATGCAGAGCACAAAGGATGCTGGGAGCTTTTCCCCTCCCCAGACTGATGAAACTGCTCACCTGCAGCATGGGAGGTTTGCTGGAGATTATCTTCTAGCTTATTCACTCTGCCCCGGGGCTGTGGGGAGAAGCTCAGGAGAGCTCCAGAGAACATGGCTGCAGAGGCACTGAGGCCACATGAGCCTGGGGTTTTGTAGAAAGCTTCGGGCAACAGGAAAGTCACAGCAGCAGTTTGCGCATGTCACTAGGAGCCCTTGGAAGTCCGGCCTTCACATCTAGGAGCATTTCATTGTGTTTTTAATACTGGGGAACCAATGAAAAACAGCTCCAATGGAAATGTGGGAATGCCTATTTGTTACATTTCACAAACCCCGGCCTGGCTGCGGGCCAGGACAGTGCTGGCACCCAGCCTCAGAGATCCTTGAGGACTCACCCCTCTTGGGGCGGGGAGCTTTTGGGTTGTTCAGCATCCACCCCTCTACTCAACGGAGACGTGTGAATGGCAGGCAGCCCCACCCTGCCCATGAGCGATGATGCCAGGCTGCTCCCTAGCCTGGCAAGGGGCTAGATTTAGGGGTGATGAATGGTGGTGTAAATGATATCCAATGGCAGTGGGTCACAACAAGGGCACAGGAAATGAAGTAATACAATCTGCACTGACAGAGGAGGCATGGGCTTTGGTTAAGGCACTGCACTGGACTAAAGAGATGCGAGTTCACCCTTTGCTTTCTCCGTGCCTCAGTTTCCCATTTCCACACTGGGAATAACAGCACCTCCCTTCCTCGCAGAGCTGTGAGGAGGAGAAATCCGTCGGTGCTTATGGGGCTGACAGCACTGACCTCCTTTGCAAAGCACTTTGAGATCCGCTGGTGAACAGTGCTCGATAAAAGCTAGTGGTTATTAATTATTCCTGGGAGGAGCTTGGATACTGCGATGTCGAGGGGCACAGGAAAGAATCTGGCATTTCGAGAGAGAGTAAAACCAGGGTCACTTAGAGTGGGGAGGAGACAGAGTTAGGGGTGTGGCTTCATCTGATCCCTGCTGCTTTTCTGATTGGGTTTGATCACAGTGCTCCTGAGAGTCTCATCTCTCTGGTAACCTTCAGGCAGCCGTGGGAATGGTTCAGGTATGTCTACACAGCTGATGGCAGGTGCTAATCAGAGCATGGCGTTGATTTCGCACGCACTTACCCATCAGCCTGCTTACAGTCCAGGCATGTAGGGATTAAAGAACCAGCACCAGGGACAGAACGATGCCATCCCTCCTGAATGTAGAACGGCTCCAGTCTTCTGTCGTTATCAGATCCCAAATGTAGCTTGTGGAGGTAACTCCTTACAAGAACCACAATGAAGGCATGTCATTTTGTGCCACAAAAGCTATGTCTACAGAGCAGCAGGGAGGGGTAATTCCCAGCGTGGGTAGATAGATGTGCTAGCTCTCCCCGGGCTAGCCCCTAAAAACAGCAGTGTGGCCACAGGGCTAGCTGCTTTAGTACAACCCCATTCAAGATCCTAGGCACATACTCGGGCAGCTAGTTAAATCCAAAGCAGCCTGTGAGGAGTCACAAAGGGAGTTCACTAAACTGAGTGACGAGCAACAAAATGGCAGATGAAATTCAATGTTGATAAATGCAAAGTAATGCACACTGGAAAACATCATCCCAACGATACATATAAAATGATGGGGTCTAAATTAGCTGTTATCACTCAAGAAAGAAATCTTGGCGTCATTGTGGATAGTTCTCTGAAAACATCCACTCAGTGTGTAGTGGCAGTCAAAAAAGCGAACAGAATGTTAGGAGCTGTTAGAAAAGGGATAGATAAGACAGAAAATATCACATTGCCTCTATATAAATCCATGGTATGCCCACATCTTGAATACTGTGTGTGGTTCTAGTCACCCTATCTCAAAAAAGATCTATTGGAATTGGAAAAGATTCAGAGAAGGGCAACAGAAATGATGAGGGGTATGGAACAGCTTCCATATGAGGAGAGATTAATAAGACTCGGACTTTTCAGCTTGGGGGATATGCTAGAGGTCTATAAAATCATGACTGGTGTAGAGAAAGTGAACAAGGAAGTGTTATTTATTCTTTCACACAACACAAGAACTAGGGGCCACCAAATGAAATTAATAGGCAGCAGATTTAAAACAATGAAAGGAAGTTCTTCACACAACACACAGTCACCCTGTGGAACTCTTCGCCAGAGGATGCTGTGAAGGCCAAGACTATAACAGGGTTCAACAAAGAACTAGATAAGTTCATGGAGGATAGGTCCATCAATGGCTATTAGCCAGGATGGGCAGGCATGGCGTCCCTAGCCTCTGTTTGCCAGAAGCTGGGAATGGGCGACGGGATGGATCACTTGATGATTTCCTGTTCTGTTCACTCCCTCTGGGGCACCTGGCACTGGCCACCGTCGGCAGACAGGGCACTGAGCTGGATGGACCCTTGGTCTGACCCCTTCTGGCCACTCTGATGTTAGTTGAAGCCCCTGCTTGTGCCGCTGCAGCCACCCTGCTGTTTTTAGGCGCTCGCTGGAGCAGTGCCAGTGTGTGTGCGTCTACCCAGGGCGGAATGACACCTTCCAGCTGCCATGCGGACATGCGCAAAAGCGAAGCCCTAAGAGGGGGCCTCTATCCTGGGAAGGGACTGGTGAAATTACCCCACAGATCTGTCCCTGCCTCACAAGAGCCAAGGTAAGGCTACATCTCCAGTGCAACCCCCCCTGGCAGCAAGTCTCAGAGCCTGGGTCAACTGGTACGTCAGGCTCATGCTACTGGGTTAAAACAGCAGTGTAGATGTTCCCGCACAGACTAGGGCCTGGGTTCTGAAACCTGGCGAGGGGAGGTAGGTCTCAGAGCCCGAGCAGGAACGGCTACACAGTGATTTTTAGCCCAGCAGCTCGAGACAGTCAGTTGGGGTGGGGTGGAGGTTTGCAGTGTAGATGTTCCTGGAGCTGGAATCATAGAAGATTAGGGTTGGAAGAGACCTCAGGAGGTCATCTAGTCCAACCCCCTCCTCAAGGTCAGCTCCCAGACTACTGCACTGGGCAGCACAGCATGGGGAGGAGGTAACCAGCCTGTGGAGAAAGAAGTGGTTTGGGACTATTTAGAAAAGCTGGACGAACACAAGTCCATAGGGCTGGATGCGCTGCATCCGAGAGTGCTAAAGGAGTTGCTGGATGTGATTGCAGAGCCATTGGCCATTATCTTGGAAAACTCATGGCAATCGGGGGAAGTCCTGGACGACTGGAAAAAGGCTAATGTCGTGCCCATCTTTAAAAAAGGGAAGAAGGAGGATCCTGGGAACTACAGGCCAGTCAGCCTGACCTCAGTCCCCGGAAAAATCATGGAGCAGGTTCTCAAGGAATCAATTCTGAAGCACTTAGACGAGAGGAAAGTGATCAGGAACAGTCAGCATGGATTCACCAAGGGAAAGTCATGCCTGACTGATCTAACTGCGTTCTATGATGAGATAACTGGCTCTGTGGATGAGGGGAAAGCGGTGGACGTGTTGTTCCTTGACTTTAGCAAAGCTTTTGACACGGTCTCCCACAGTATTCTTGCCAGCAAGTTAAAGAAGTATGGGCTGGATGAATGGACTATAAGGTGGATAGAAAGTTGGCTAGATTGTCGGGCTCAACGGGTAGTGATCAATGGCTCCATGTCTAGTTGGCAGCCGGTATCAAGTGGAGTGCCCCAAGGGTCGGTCCTTGGCCCGGTTTTGTTCAATATCTTCATAAATGATCTGGAGGATGGTGTGGATTGCATCCTCAGCAAGTTTGCAGATGACACTAAACTGGGAGGAGAGGTAGATACGCTGGAGGGTAGGGATAGGATACAGAGGGCCCTAGACAAATTAGAGGATTGGGCCAAAAGAAATCTGATGAGGTTCAACAAGGACAAGTGCAGAGTCCTGCACTTCGGACGGAAGAATCCCATGCACCGCTACAGACTAGGGACTGAATGGCTCGGCAGCAGTTCGGCAGAAAAGGACCTAGGGGTTACAGTGGACGAGAAGCTGGATATGAGTCAACAGTGTGCCTTTGTTGCCAAGAAGGCCAATGGCATTTTGGGATGTATATGTAGGGTCATTGCCAGCAGTTTGAGGGACGTGATCGTTCCCCTCTATTCGACATTGGTGAGGCCTCATCTGGAGTACTGTGTCCAGTTTTGGGCCCCACACTACAAGAAGGATGTGGAAAAATTGGAAAGAGTCCAGCGGAGGGCAACACAAATGATTAGGGGACTGGAACACATGACTTATGAGGAGAGGCTGAGGGAACTGGGATTGTTTAGTCTACGGAAGAGAAGAATGAGGGGGGACTTGATAGCTGCTTTCAATTACCTGAGAGGTGGTTTCAAAGAGGATGGATCTAGACTGTTCTCAGTGGTAGCTGATGACAGAACAAGGAGTAATGGTCTCAAGTTGCAGTGGGGGAGGTTTAGGTTGGATATTAGGAAAAACTTTTTCACTAGGAGGGTGGTGAAGCACTGGAATGCGTTACCTAGGGAGGTGGTGGAATCTCCTTCCTTAGATATTTTTAAGGTCAGGCTTGACAAAGCCCTGGCTGGGATGATTTAGTTGGGGATTGGTCCTGCTTTGAGCAGGGGGTTGGACTAGATGACCTCCTGAGGTCCCTTCCAACTCTGATATTCTATGATTCTATGAAAGTAGGACCAACCCCAACTAAATCATCCCAGCCAGGGCTTTGACAAGCTGGGCCTTAAAAACCTACCCGTTGAGCCTGACAATCTAGCCAGCTTTCTATCCACCTTATAGTCCACTCATCCAATCCATACTTTTTTAACTTGCTGGCAAGAATACTGTGGGAGACCGTATCAAAAGCTTTGCTAAAGTCAAGATAGATCACATCGACCACTTTCCCCATATCCACAGAGCCAGTTATCTCATCAGAGAAGGCAATCAGGTTGGTCAGGCATGACTTGCCCTTGGTGAATCCATGCTGACTGTTCCTGATCACACTCCTCTCCTCCAAGTGCTTCAAAATGGTTTCCTTGAGGACCTGGTCCATGATTTTTGCAGGGACTGAGGTGAGGCTGACCGGTCTGTAGTTCCCTGGGTTCTCCTTCTTCCCTTTTTTAAAGATGGGCACTATATTTGCCTTTTTCCAATCGTCCAGGACCTCCCTCGATCACCACGTTTTCAAAGATAATGGCCGATGGCTCTGCAATCACATCAGCCAATTCCCCCTCAGCACCCTCGGATGCATTAGATCTGGAACCATGGACTTGTGCATGTCCAGCTTTTCTAAATAGTCCTTAAACTGTTCTTTCACCACTGAGGGCTGTTCACCTCCTTCCCATACTGTGTTGCCCAGGACAGTGGTGTGGGAGCTGACCTTGTCTGTGAAGACTGAGGCAAAAAAAGAACTGAATACTTCAGCTTTTTCCACATCATCTGTCACTAGGTTGCTTCCCCCATTCAGTGAGGGTCCCACACTTTCCCTGACCTTATTCTTGTTGCTAACATACCTGTAGAAACCCTTCTTGTTACCCTTCACATCCCTTGCTAGCTGCAACTCCAGTTGTGTTTTGGCCTTCTTGATTACACCCCTGCATGCTCGAGCAATATTTTGATACTCCTCCCTAGTCATCTGTCCAAGTTTCCACATCTTGTAAGCTTCCTTTTTGTGTTAAAGCTCACTGAAGATTTCACTGTGAAGCCAAGCTGGTCGCCTGCCATATTTGCTATTCTTTCTGCACACCGGAATGGTTTGTTCCTGCGCCCTCAATAAGGCTTCTTTAAAAAACAGCCAGCTCTCCTGGACTCCTTTCCCCCTCATATTGGCCTATTCCTTCTTGCGCAGCAGCAGGATTGATTAGGACAGTCCACACAGTTTCACCCGTGCACACCTAATGAAAGCTAGGGGGCTGTGCATGGGTCACTCAGTGTAGCAGCAGGCCCGAGAACCCTTTGGGCAGAGTTAGCCCACCCTGACTCCGATTCCGGGCTGAGTTTGCACGGCTGGCAACAAGGACCAAAAAAAAAAAAAAGTCAACGTGTCGCCTGTAAACGGAGCATGTCTGATCTGGAGTCCCTGAGAGATGAACATGGAACCCACAAACCCATTTGTCCACAGCCGCTTTTCAGAGCATATGCACGCAAAACAAGAAACTACAGGAACTAACAGCTCCCAGCCTGCCACAGTGCAAGTTGGACAAAGACCTCAGAACAGGAATTCAATGAGAAATAGCGCTGGAAACTCACAACGACATGGAATTACTCATGCTAGGGAAGGGTTGTTTTTTTAAAAAATAACTTACATTGCCCAATTCATGATTTGCTATAAATAACCTGCAATAATGGAAGTGGGGTAACCATGAGCTATCTCAGATAAAGGCACATTTGCTGTAAAGGAAGTCTCTGCTAATGAGGAGAGCTGATAGTTCCCTTTGGGAAGATTTTATTGGCACTTTGGGTCCCCTGCCAGTCACTTGCAATCACACAGTGTGACAGCCCCAGTTTTGCCTGGGACACAGAGAGGAGGAGAGATCTAGTGCAGATCCCCTGCTGGGGCTGCCCTACATAACGTGGCACAGTTAAGAAGCTGTGCCACATGTTCAAGTTTATAAAATATGGTCGAGTGACAGATTTACAGCAAAAAGGATGTCTCCTCCCCTGCTCCGTCTCAATGTCTCCTTTTCAAAAGCAGGACAGGCCCTGAGGATCTGACAGAATCTGGGTTGCACACAAACCCACATTCCATTGCTGATGAAAAATAAACCCGCGGATTGAAAATTGATGACGAGGGGAGGAAAGAGACAAGGGCAGGTTAGACGTAGCCGGAGGGTATCACTTGTCCCCTTTAGCTTTGGGATTACAGCAGGCTATGCTGCGGAGGGCAGAATGAACTGTGTTATGAAAGGAAGGAAACTGCAATTCCGTCACTCAGCCAGAACAAGAGTGCTGATGGAGCAACTTCTAACAACTTGAGAAAGCAAGCGAAGGCCCAAGGAGCTGCCCTGAGATGTGAACGGTGACTTTGGCAAGGTTATTTTTTTTTTAAAGGAAGAATTTCTTCCCCCGACCATAAGACATACGATTACTATTTCTATAGCTTCTCGGGTTTGCCTGGTGCTTAACAATCTGGGCCTTGACTTGCCATGGGTGACGGAATGCTTTCCTAATCAGGTGGAACCCATCTTCAGTTACACAGCGAGATCTGCAGAGCCTGCCCATGTGACAAATGGCAGCAGAAAGATTAGTAAAAGACATGTGAAGCATGGTTCATAAGCACCAGGCAGGCACCAGGTACAGGCACCATTCCTCATCCTAATAGTTCTTGTTCGGATTTTTATAATGAGCTGTGTCAATTACTATCTACTGAATTGTGGACAAAGGTCACTTGACAAATATCTGAGGGGAGGGAGAGGACAGTAAAAGAAAAAGTGGCTCATAGAAAGTGGCCGGATCGCAAAAGCAGCCAATGACAGTGGTGTTTGTGTGATCTTGTGATGCCAGGCTAACAGCTGCAGTTTCACCCCCTTCTCACCCCCATCATTTACTAGTAGCTTTGGCTCACTTATGTGCTTGGTCTCCCTGCCTTTCTGCCTTGGAGGTGGATGTGATTAAAGTGAGCTGGGTCATCTGGTGACCCCCTGATGTTACGCATTTGACTAGTACTGATTTTTTTAAAAGAAGAGTCTCGTGTTTTCATGGCACCATGTTTCTCTTCTGTGTAATGACAAAGCCACCGGCTGATAGCTCAGTGGACCTGAGATCTGCTTGAGCAGTTAATAAGCAAGGCTAGTCAAGCTTGCAGATACTCTTAAAGATGCTACTCTGATTCGCTCATCTTTCCTGTGCACTGATCTCTTCTCCAGTCTTTAAAGACTACTGCACCAATGCCTCTGGAGAGGTTTGCCAGCGGTGAGTGAAGTCTATGGATATTCGTTTCCCTTGTACGTGTGCCAGAACAAGAAATCAGAACTTTCCAAGGAAGCGGGACATTTTCAGTTTGTAACTTCAATTCAGACGTCATCAGGACCAAGCAATTAAAGAGGCTGAAGGATCTTCATGATTTCCTGTAAGATTCTGTGTCCCCATGCTGCTAAACTAGTATATTTAATGCAATGATTCTGAAACAGCAGGAGCCCTGTTCAGCCCAGATGTAAGCAGGTGCAGGGTCACTGCAGTCAGTGGAGCTGAGCTGCACCCACATACACCAAGGATGCATTTCTAGGTAAGAAGAATGTCTAAGGGTTGGTAGAAGGTTCCAGAGCCTTTCATTTTATGCCATTGGTTTGAATACAGCCCAGATCAATAGCAGCCTAAAGTCCTGATGGCTGCCCAGTTGTCCATGTGGAATGAATTCTCAGGTGAGTTGTTAGTCCAGCTCCTGGTAAAAAAGTGTCCACCGCTTGGACACCACCATTTTAAGCAACTGGCACCACTAGAGGCAGCTACAGAGAGCTCAAAGGCTGATGGGCATGGAGATTCAACTCCCCTCTATATCCTCTTGAAGGCAAGACCCTGCAAAGCCAAGGAAGGGACGTTGGTGGGACTTTGTATGTAGGAAGCTGGCACTGCTCGTCATCTACCCATTCTGGGGAGCAGAGCCCATCAGAGAGCAGAGGGCTCTGGCACAGCCTTGCTTGCAGACATCTGTCACTCCTGGTGATGCTGACATATGCCATCTGAACTGTAAGCCTTCCTCAGAGGGGCTTTTCCCCAGAGGAGAAGTCCAGCTCTGTGCACTAACAGAGTTCGATGTGTTGAGATGTTTTGTCAGGTCTTGCACAAAAGCCCCTTCCCCACCCTGGTCTAACATCATCAGAGCCTGATAAATGAGCACCTTAATCTGGAGGGCCAGATCCACAGCTGGTGTAAATCAATGCAGCTCCTTTGACTTGCTCTGGCTTGATGGAGTGCCACCGACCCACCCACCCCCACCCTGCTCTATTGGCACCCACCTGTCTATGCTGGAGAGGCCAACAGGCCAGATCTAATAGGATGAGTGGTATGTTAGAGGCCAGGCAGCAAAGAGAAAAGACAAGGGTAATAAAATATCCATTTGAAACAGAAAATCAGATTTGTGGAGCCCTGAGACTGCGAGGTCTCCTGTAGGCAAAGCGTAAGAACAGCTTAGCATAGGGTTACATTTTATGAGCGGTCCACTAAGCTGGGGAGATTTTCCCATAGACTAGAGAAGCACTTGTGGTAGGGAGCCACGTCTGATCTTATTTCCCTTCCCCATGGCGTGCATTATGAACTGTTTTATCTACAACACCGCTACTTACTTTTATGACATTAACTGCACTGGAGTGAGCACGCTAGACACACACAATCAATACCCAACGCTGTCATAAACAGCAATGCGCTCTGACAGCTGTTCTGTATTTGTATGCGTCTGTACTGAAGAGGAGGAAAGTCTGAGGAGCCTGTATGGTGCCCCTGGGTGACGTTAAAAAGGGAAAAAAATGTGCTTATGAAAGTGGGATATCTTAGGGCAAGCTGTACAGGGGGCCACCATCTTTTGTCAGTAGATTGCTGGACTGGCTACTTAAAGAACCTGGTCAAGCTGCATTTGCCACCCTATCAGGAGCCATGCCAGCCAGAGTCCGTAAGGTGGGCCTGAAAATTCTACTGATGGCTTAGGGGACTGTGGGAGTGCTCAGGACAGCCAGACATCTTTCAACAGTCTATCCCCAGGACCCTTAGAGAGAGATCAACTGCTGGGCTCTCAACAGCCGCCTAGTGCTTTGGGGTTTGGTCGCTTCTCTGCAGGAAGTGATGGGTTTCCTGGGTGCTTGGCAGACCCTGACTGCTACTAAATAAAGCCCGTCTTACCCTTCTTTCCCTCGGTTGTGGATGGCCAGATCCTCCCCGATCCCCTCCTCCTCCTTGAAGTTCTCCCAGTCCAGTTTGGATTTCTCCAGCGTGCTCATCTTTTGCTTTTTGGAGCCAATCTTTCCCAGGAGGCTGCTTATGCCACTTGGCCTCTTCACCCTGATAGAGACGACGAAGCAGACACTCATTATTTACTGGGAGAAGACGTCATTACCACCTCAAATGAAAACAGAGATGAGAAATGCTGTGTGTGAACCAGGTGGTCATGGCTAAGGAGAACGGTTTCCTTTGCTCAGATCAACCCCTGCGCCAGAGACACTCCAGCCAACAAGCCACATTTCCTTGGAGCCTCTCATCCCATGCAGATCTGATGGGCAGAAGCAACTTGAGGTGAAAAGATTCTGTGTTTGCCCTGCAAGCTCACAATGCACTGCGAACAGCAAGGGGGGGGGGGGGGGGGGGGGAAGAGGGAAAGGGGCATGGCTCCATACCCTGCTTTAAGGGTCTAACGGTATCAGCCACTGCTTCAGGAGCCCAATACACAACCTGGGGCAGACACAGAGCTTAAGGGTCCCCTTCTAATACATGAATAAACAAAACAGCAGGGTCTTCTGGTTTGTGAGGAGACGGGGAGAGAGAAAAGCATGGAGACTGGGATGCCCTTTGAGGCTTCCACAGCAGCGGCACTCACAGTGGCATGAATCATATCAGCCATAGCCACCTCTGCAGTGAAGTGAGGAGGCTGCTTGCCACATAAGTATAAGAAACGGGAAGCATGATATAACTAGGAAGGAGCAGCTGGCCAATTCCCTGTAAACCACTGATCTCCTCCTGCGTGCCTCCTTGTGGCCTCGTAGCAGCCCTGCAAGTGGTCCCTCGCCTCAGTTTCCTTTTGAGACCCCAATAAGTCCATGGAAGCAGATCTAGTCCATCAACAATACATAGTGCAGACAGTCCCAAAGTATAATCCATATCACCCCAGTGCAAGCAGTCCTTGCTCTCACCATACCCCAGGGTTTTCCATCACAGCTAGGCTCCCTATGCATCCTATTCCACCCCAGCCCTTCCTTCTAGGGTGCAACCCCACTTTCCCCTGCAGGAACTCCTGCAGCCTCTCCGCTGGGAGAGCATCTTTACCAGGGAAGCATCCCTCCGCCCCCAACCCTCTCACGGTTACTCTGAGCCAGCTCTCCAACAAAGAGACATCAGCCGGTGAGCTCCTCTGCTGCTCCCCCTTCCTTCAGTCCTCTCTGGGTCCCTCCAGCTCAGAGCCAGCCAGCATCTACCTCTGCTGCTGCTCCAGTCCTGGCTCTCTGGCTTGAGGACATCAGCCAGCAAACCCCTCTTGCGGTTCCCCTGCCTTCAGCCTTCTCCCAGGAGCCACCTTGTCTCTCTGGTAGCTCTCATCCCCTGCCTGCCCTTTTTATAACCCCCCAGGTGCTGCCTTGCCCTCTTAATTGGCCCAACTTTTCTGTTGAACCCACTTTAGGAGAGATCTTTGTGCTGCTGCATCCTCAGCGATTTGGAGAAGCCCATCAAGCCCTAGCAAGTCTTTAAAAGCACGGCATTGCCCTGGCAAAGAGAGCCAATGGGGAATTACACTCTGCGTCAGAACACAGTGCAATCCTTCCTGCTCACCTGAGACATGGTTGGCCGAGGCAGGTTAGTTCACTGGACGGCCGTGGAAGGGGGAGGTTTCGAGAACTTGGGTGAAGGCAGGTGAATCTATGTTATGAAGCATGGAGCCGCAGTGGTTTTGTTAAAGTCCCGTTATAATTATAGACCTATTTTCCATGTGTTTTTCACCAGCTCCCTCCCAGCACAAGACCTTTCCAGCCCCACACGAAGTGTTTTGGGGGGCTACCTCTTCTCCTTCCCACGTGCAGAGGGAGCACAAGATAAAACAAAGGACTTGGGAAGCAGCACAGGTGTGTACATCTTCACCCTAGACCAATACAACTCTAGCCTATGGCCTCCTTCATAACTCTGAAAGTCCCTCCACCATGGGCCATCTCCCAGCTCACCAGGACTTTCCTACAAGCACCTAATGGAGCACACCAGCATGGGATGTTGTTGAGCCACATTCAGTTCAGGCCCTAGGGTGGGGCTTTGATACCAAGGTGATGGGCACCTTACATCCCCCACAAAGCACTCCCAGACTCCTCTCCACCGCCTGCAGCAGAGAGAACACTGTATCCCTCCCTAGCACCTTCAATCAAAGATGTCCAGGCGTGGCTAGACAGTCGCGGTGTACGTCTCCCAGACCCACTGTGATGGAGGGTTTTCTCCTGTTTTCACACAAGGCAGAACTGACACCCAAAGAGATTCAGTGACCAAGGGAACCTGTGCCAGAGCCAGGCACAGAACCTCCCCCTGGCCCAGTGCTGTTCTGTACACACAAGAGCCTCTGGAAGTTAGTTTACCTGGAGATTTACTGGTAAAAACGCTGATTTGGAACTGCACTCTACACCTTCGGGGAAGGTATGGGCCAAGTCCCCAGTTTTAAAGAGAAAACACTTCAATCAAGTAATTCTGGGGGTCACTTTTGTAATGGTCTAGGTAGCGAGAGAGCTGAAACAGGCAGGAGCACAGCGCTGCCCAGGCACAAGAGAGGACATCCCACCATCAGTTCCCGGTTTGCTGAGGACAGCAGGCTGCACAATTCAAGGCCTCCGAGAAGACCCATTTACCTCGCTGTTGCATGGGATGGTAGACACAAGACTCTTGGGGAAACGCAAGGGCTCAAGGGCTTTGCAGAGTCCCAACCACAAGAAAACCCAACCCCAAACTGCCAGATGAACCCCTTTCCTGCTGGCTGCTTGTGGAGAGGAAGGAAGGCGTTGGGGGCATCCCATATTGATGGTCTATACGGGACATTGGCGATCAAAAGCGAAGGGGAGCAACGGGATGGCACTTTGCTCCACATCACAGCTACGTCAGGCAGCACCGCAGAGGCCGTGTGTATTATCAGACCTTAGACCTGCTGCTACGCTCCTCTCTAGCCCTCCCTGAATTAGTGTCTGCAATGTTATTCCCTCACAGTGCAGTCGAGAAAGCTGCGCTCCTGGCCTCCACCCACCACAGCGCTTGCCAATGGCACCGACCAGTTTAATGAAGTGCAGTCACTTGCCTTTCCTCCCACCCAGCTTTGACAGAGCAGGCTTGTCCCAGTAATTGCTACAGAGCGCAGTCACCTCTGCAGGAGCCTGGGCAAAGAGGGGCTCTGTCCCCTGGCTCTCCCACAGGTGCAGATACGCCAGGCGATGGCAGAGCCAGGCTGCCTGGGATTAGCGGAACAAGCAGGAAATCCCTAAATGTGGGGGGGAAAGGTGGGTGAGGCGAGGAACAACATCATTTTGCAAGGAGAAGGGCGCAGAGGGGTTAATAAATAGAAATATTTGTGCCTAGCAGGGGCTGCTGTGAAGCTGAATAGTTTCCTTAACTGCAGGAAATGGTTCTCATTAGACCCCAACCACAGCTGGGCAAGCTATGCAGCCAGTAAATACTTTCTCTGTCCTAAATGGAAGATTCTTACCCAATGCATTGCAGACCAGCAAGCCCACCCCCTCTTGTCCCAGGACAATGCGCCTGCGTGTGAGAGGCAGTCTTAGCACCACCACAAAGAGAGAAGTTGTGTAGAAATCCTCAGTTCTGGCTCTAAGCCTAGAAGCCAGCGCTGGTTCTTGGTCGGTGACGTCTCTGAATCTGCCTCTTACAAACGGAGCGCTGGGGCCTCGGTCGCCCCGGGGACAGAGCATGAGTGGGGCATTACTCACCACAGGGCAGCTGCTCCCCACACAGCAATGTGGGACAGCTGGGTTACCCTCTCAGAGAAAAGCCCTGTTTTCCCAGTCCTGGGCTAGGAACTTGCTGAAATGACCCAGGCTGGGGTCGCTCCAGCTTGGACAGTGACTAATCACAAAGGCAATGGCAGGCTGAGCTCAGCTGGACGCAAGGGGCTCTGTGACTCATTCACAGTGCAGGCTGCAAGTAACAATGCCACTCATGATGCAACATCCCAGTGCTACCCGCAGCGATGGCTGACACAGATCATTGGCAAGGAGGACACACTGATTGCTGATTGGGTTTAATAAAATAAACTCCCCATTTCATCTCCCACTCCCCTTGGCTTCCCCGCTCAGGCTCACCTGCCACCTGGTCCTCTCCTCTCCTGGATTCTTGCCTGATGGTGGGTCCAGTGCTATCAGCAGCTCCAGGCTCCTCTTTCATGGCCACTCCCACAGGTGGCTCAAGGTACCAATATCTGAGAGCAGCTTCCATAGCCTTTTCTCCTCGTCTGTGTGGCAGACGATCCTTGTGGGGGGAGGGCCTGGATTTTGGTAGGTGGGCGTCTCAGTGAGCTTCCAGGTGAGGTGGTTGATACTACTGAGGACTGGCTCTTTGCTTGGTGAAGGGGTGAAAGAGAAGGATGGGGAGGCCATCAGCCGGTATTTGCATTGATTGTAGTTTTAATTCTCTTCCCAGGCACTGACAGCCTTAGTTTAGGTGGATTTTTATGTATTTAAGTCTAATTAAATACATTTTCTAGTTCAGATTAGCAGTGTCCCAGCCTCACCATCTGGGGGCTGAGCAGTGGCCTGTGTGAAAGAGCGAAGTCTCCATTCCGGTCTAGCTTTGCTACATTCACCTTGAGCAGAGGGCAGGGTGGAAGGGCCACACGAGGACTCTTTCCTCTTACCCAGAATGGAGGCCCAGGGAGCCCCTGGAAGGAACGGTGCGGAGCTGTGTGCACTGCCGCTGCCCAGCCTGTGCCCTCTGGCTGGGCAGACAGAGGTACTCGGTCTCCAGACCTGCCACCCAGCACCTTTGCCCAGCCCCGAATTCCCCCAAGAGCTGCAGCCACTGAAATGGATTGTTTGATCATACGCTTGGGAAGCGGTGGGGTCGGGATCGTTTCAACATGTCACGCCTTTCTGGAAAGGACCGGCTCTAGAGTCCCGTTCTCGCTGCTGGGGGCATGGGAGGGGCAGGGCAGCGGCTCCAGGCCAACGTCCAAGAGTTTCCCTTAAATTTATTAAATGTCTAAGTCCCATCACCGAGAGTTGGCAACTGCCGCCCACGTGCCGCTGCCCGACTCACACTAACGTACCAGCTTTGTCTGTAGGAACGTCACAGGACCCTCTGCCAGCTTTCCCTAAAGAGGGTGAGAGACATGTTATTACAACAGACATGGGGGCTCTCCCGCAGCTCAGCTGGGACTGGCCTGTGTTTTTCGAGTTGAAGCCCATCTTCCAGTGGGGGGTTGGGATTTCCAGCGAGTGTGTCCATTTCTTGCAGCTCAGGGATTTGGTTACACCATCAGACTTCAAGAGGAAACGTGTGCTCACCATCAGATGATGGGAATAGATACAAATGGCTCCTACCACGCAGGTCAGCGAGTTGAGAAGCTCTCAGGAAAGCAGGACAGGGATTTTGAGGCCCTGAAACGTGAGTCACATTGGCTTTCTAAAAACAACCTAGAGCGAGAGTTAGGAGTGTCTTTGTGCTCCCTGGAAGCTGAAAGAAAGGGAGTATGAATGGACACACTCATTGTCCT
Organism: Chelonia mydas; assembly: GCF_015237465.2. Lineage (NCBI taxonomy): Eukaryota > Metazoa > Chordata > Testudines > Cheloniidae > Chelonia > Chelonia mydas. Next base: position 584,307 of record NC_051252.2, on the reverse strand, counting down.
TGATGTAAGCACAAAGCATGCTGGGAGTCTTGCGACAGCTTGTCAGGGCATCACCTGCCAAAGCAATTTCTTCAGGTGTGCTGAGCAAAGCCCCAGTGAACACTGCAGTGGGGAGGCGGCAGCAGTTACTTCCTGCCTGGGAGGGTTGTGTGTGGGGAGAAATGACACTTCGTACAGTCGCTATATTTCTTCAGTCAAGAGGCAGCCAGGCAGCTCTGTAGAGGAGGCAGAGGAAGCACTGGAAAGGGAGCTGTCACCTTTCAAGGGAAAACCAGGTTGTCTTGGATTTGCTTCTCCTCTGTTCCCAGGCCCCCAGGGCAGTGGGCTCAGTCTGTCTGCTCTCACAGCACCAAAGCATCGTCCTCAGAGCATCACTTAGGCTTTCTGACAAGCAGCAAGGTGCAAGGGGACAGTTAACCAGCAGCCTGGTTCTCACCTCCTCTGCCTGCACGGCTCTCCACAGAAACCCCTCCAGATTCACCACTCCACATACGAAACAAAAAATCTATGTACCCTGGAGAGCCACCTCTCCTACCTCCCAGAGCCACACTGCCACCCCCTCCCACTAGAACCAGACACTTTCCTTTCCTCCCACCCGATTAAAGCCGTCCCAGAGCCAATCACGTTGGCACCCACCAGAGTGCTCCCCTACAGCCATACAGCCAGCCACTACAACACCTGCCACCCCCCCATTTCAATAAGTGCCTCCAGGAGCTCCCTGCACCCTCCCTGTGCCAGGCACCTCCCCTTGGCAATGCACAGGGCACGCTTCGGCTCAGCTCCCCCACTGGTACAAAGAGACGTAGCTTCATTAAAGCCAACTGGTGGCAATGGAGATAGGCTGATTTTCACCAGCTGAGGATCTGGCCTCTCACATTCTGCACTTAGGATGGAAGAATCCCATGAACCGCTACAGGCTGGGGACCGACTGGCTAAGCAGCAGTTCTGCAGAAAAGGACCTAGGGATTACAGTGGACGAGAAGCTGGATATGAGTCAGCAGTGTGCCCTCGTTGACAAGAAGGCTAACGGCATATTGGGATGTATTAGTAGTAGCATTGCCAGCAGATTGAGGGAAGTGATTATTCCCCTCTGTTCGGCACTGGTGAGGCCACATCTGGAGTACTGCGTCCAGTTTTGGGGTCCCCCACTACAGAAAGGATGTGGACAAATTGGAGAGAGTCCAGCGAAGGGCAACGAAAATGATCAGGGGCTGGGACACATGACTTATGAGGAGAGGCTGAGGGAACTGGGTTTGTTTAGTCTGCAGAAGAGAAGAGTGAGGGGAGATTTGATAGCAGCCTTCAACTATCTGAAGGGGGGTTCCAAAGAGGATGGAGCTCGGCTCTTCTCAGTGATGGCAGATGACAGAACAAGGAGCAATGGTCTCAAGTTGCAGTGGGGGAGGTCTAGGTTGGATATTAGGAAACACTATTTCACTAGGAGGGTGGTGAAGCACTGGAATGGGTTACCTAGGGAGGTGGTGGAATCTCCATCCTTAGAGGTTTTTAAGGCCCAGCTTGACAAAGCCCTGGCTGGGATGATTTAGTTGGGGTGGATCCTGCTTTGAGCAGGGAGTTGGACTCGATGACCTCCTGAGGTCTCTTCCAACCCTAATCTTCTGTGATCAAATCCTGCCCCGCACAATGCTGGCACAAGTGACAGCAAATGTTCCTTTGCTCTTCCCAGACCAGTTCAAGCTCCGATGCGCCCCATAGCAGCAAGGGTGCAGCAGAAAGGTGCCAGGCCACCGTGGCAAAGCGCTGGCTTCTACCGCTCTGTGAGCTGCCTTGTAGCAGTCTCCCCCACCAACAGGTGCAAAGAGTCCTTCTCTGCTGGGATGGCAAATCCCCACGCGCTGCCCTGGTGATGTATCAAGCCCGTCAGGTGCAGCTCTAGACTGCGTTCCCAGACCAAAGTGATAAGCGCATTGTATGTGTGCTAACCCAGAAGCTCATAGAGACAGACAAAACTGGCTGGCATTTCTTTTCCCTGCTTGGCATTGTTTCCCAAACTGGCAATGGCTGGGGGCGGGGGGAGGGGTTAGCACGTTCTCTGACCAGCAGGTGTTTAAAAAGCCCCAAACCCAACCAACGTGCTCTTAAGCTGTGGGTGGAGATGGAACACTTCAGAGGGAAATTGAGATAAAAGGGAGAGGGTGGATGCAGTTACATAGTTGGCAGATTTTAAACAAGTTTATTTTGGAACCCAGACTGTAGGATGAAGGGGACGCCGGCCAAGCATGGCAGCAAGGAAAGGGTCGGTCAGGGCAGCGTAGCGAGAGGAAAACCCTGCCAGGTCAGATATCTGTGCCTTTCCACACACTCTGCTTGCCCAGGTGGGAGCAGCTGTCGAGTGTTTATACCCTGACAGCACCGACAGATCAAGTCAAGGAACATGCTCAGAACCCAGTGGGTGCAATTCTGTGCCTGTAATCCCACCAACAGAGTAACTTTACTTCTACTGAAAGTCCAGTGGGGAGTCTGTCAACTGATGCGGTTAGCATTTCCCATTGACAAGCCTGCATTGCCAGCAGGACAGTGCCCTCCAAAGCAGCATGGTGGAGCACTGGCTCTAGAGGGAAGATTGCCACCTAGTGACTCATCAGCTCCTCCTGCAGTCCCAGTGCACTCCTCGGAGGTCTTTCACGCAAGAGCTGACCTGACCTGCTTAGCTTAGGGGATAATCCAGGATCACAGCACAAGGTGGGATAGCTGCAGGCCAAAATGAATGTTTAAGTCAGACAGCTATTGGGGCAAGAGAGGCCATAACCTCCCCGAAGTGTGGGGAAGTCTCCTGCACCAATTAAGGAGAAGGGGAGACATCTGATTTGCCTTGCAGCCCAGGTGTGTCATGTCTGCACACCCACACATTTGCAGTCAGCTCCATTACTTTAATAGCCCCCCTGTCTATTAGCAGCTTTCTACTTTTATGGCATCAGCCATGAAGGGCTCATCTACCACCCCTTCCGCAAGCCAATCACCGACGGCACCTTTTGATCCCACCGAAAAGTGCTTCGGGTGATGCACAATCACCTGAACAATTCAACAGCAGCGGCAAAGGCCAAGCAGCACTTGAAAAACAGTCACATATTTGGGCGCAGGTGTTTTTAGAAACACCTGTAACATAATTTGCTTGCCCGATTACCGAGATGCCAGACAGTCAACTGGTCATTTGAGTGTGCCGTTATCTCAAGGGGGGGGCATGACTCTAAATACCTGGGCTCAGAGCCTCAGTTGATTTCAGAGGATCAGCACTGACTTACTGAAGATCTGGCCTTTGCACGCTAAGAATTCAAGAGAAAAAGGAATTTACATTGCTTCTGTCACAGTTCAGGGCAACCTCTATTGCTCCCCTCATGGTACAGCATGGTCCCGGCTTCTCAGCTGTCACCTCTCTAGGGCAGAGACCTGCGTCTCTCTCCCTCCTGAACGGGGTTTTTCCAGGCTGCACAGTTCCCTGCCTACACTGTGAGCTCCGCAGCAAGCTAGACAACCTTCTACTGTCTGCGCTTTTTTTTCTCCTCAGAGGCTACAAACAGGACAATTGCCCAGAGTTACAAGTTACCACACAGCTCTTTCTAAAGCAAGCACATTTATTTGTCAGCACTGCATAGAAAACACATTTAAAACAGTAAAAGAACCTACACACATGCTAATAAACTCACTAGAGATCATCCCAACTCCAACAAAGGCAGGTGAACAGTCCTTCCAACCCCACCATGGGATTTTTCTGTGATTGCAAGTTCATAACAGCTTTTAGAACAAACACACCCATTCATAGATTAGCCTTTCCTTCATACAGTGGGGTGCAATCAGCAAGACAATGTTTCTCTCCTCAGGCGTAGCTTCAAAAGTTTGAGTCCAGGTGAGAATTTGCATTTGCCTCCCCCCAGGTATTTTCTAGGAAACCCACTTACTGTGGTTTGTCTCGAAAGTTCCTTCTCATCTGGCACATTGTTTAAAAGCACGCTTTGAAGCTCACAATACTTCCTAAGGTTTCCAGTGGCCACATCTCTCCCCTAGAGGAGTTACACATAATCCCACAATAACACATGAACTTTGCATTTAGAATACAATGGACTCCAAAGCTATTTAAACTTAATTCATTTGCATCTCCCAAAGACACTGCAGGAAATTGCTGGATGTGTCTTAGCTGCTATAAAGAGACACTTAATTTTGACTACTGCAACCACAGCCATGCTACTCCCCATGCAAGTCCTGGCTCCATCAAAATCAGTAGCAAACCTCCCACTGAATTTAGCCCAATGGGAGCCTTGCTATTTACTTCAACAGGAGACGAAATTGCCTCCTTTCCCCCTGTTCTGCTAATGATACCAGCCTCGGTGAGTTCTGTGTGAGGCATTGGAGCCTGTCTCCACGCTGCGCCCCCACACATGCTCACCCCATCAGAACCACCTGCCACTACCACGACACACTCAGGATGGGAGCTGGCCAAGACAACTTCCTCGTAGGTCATTTATTTGATAGGTCTGTGTGGTTTGTTTTTAAGGAGGAGATATTGAAAAGTACAGGGCAGTTCTGACTTTTGATGGGACTTGGGCACTGAACTGCCCTGTGCTCTTGAAAACGTCCTCTTACATCCACTGTGCTATGCACACACTGATAATTAACTGTACAGTCTTGTTACTGTCCTCTCTTCCTCCCCACCCCACTCCCATCCCCCATTTTATCTCTCTTCCATCATGTAATTTACTAGACTGAAAACCCTTTGAGCCAGGGACTTATTTCAAGCATCTGCATGCTACCAGGCTCACTTTTCGGCACTCAATGAATAAAAAAGGTTACATTCAATTTTTTTTAAGACTATAATAGGCAACGTGCTCGGTGCTGTGCAGGCATATCGGAAAACATGGCTGCTGTGCTCCAAAGAGGTTGCCATTGAAAAAGACAAAAAGGAGCAGGACATGGATGCAGTGTCCAAGCCTAGCGATCGGAGCAAGGTGGATAAAAATTGAAGATTTTTTTAAAGTATTTTTTTAATTTGAATCGGATTTTTTTATTTTGTTATTTCAATTAGAATCAGTTTTTCTTTTTAAAAATAAACCTGTTTAAAATGAAATCTGAATTTAATAGAAAAATGTTAAGACCTAAACTTATTATAATTCGGTTGTATATCTGAAACGTGTTTTGATCAGAGATGTTTATGTATTCAAAACATTGTTATATTTGTTGTTATATTTCATAAAAACAAATTGTATATGCTGTTTTGTGTATTTCTTTAAATTCCAGTTACCATCCTAATGCAGCTTGACACAAACCATGAGCAAAAAGTTAATTATCTAGTAAATAAGCAATATCTCATTCACCATTTTCTAACGTGCTAAAAATGCACAATTAATAAGAATCTGAAAATATTAAGTTATATCATGTGACGAAGTGGAAATGTTCTTAATGTTTTCTCCGAATACTGTGTGGGTGCCTCAGTTTCCCCAATGCCTTTCTTAAGTATGTAGGTGGTGGGATAAGGGTGTGTGATTGTTGCAGAGCAGTAGGCAGATGTGATGCTGTCTGTACAGAGAATGGCTGACACCCTGTCTCCTGGCAACCGATGGCCTGGGCCCTTCCCCCCTGCAAAGGTGCCAACTGAAGGCATTGGAGAACAAAGAGATCAGGTGGCCTCCTGGCCCAGGAAAGAAACAAAGGCCAGAGGAGGGGCTGGAGGGTGCTTCAGTTTAGAGCCGGCTGGGGAAATGGAGGGAGGCCCAGAACCGGGGTCTGGGCTCCCTATCCCCCTAGATGAACCTGACTGAGGGGTCCTGTTCCCTGTACCTACAAGCTCTGTTTTAGACCGTGTTCCTGTTATCTAATAAACCTCCTGTTTTACTGGCTGGCTGAGAGTCACGTCTGACTGCAGAGTTGAGGTGCAGGGCCCTCTGGCTTCCCCAGGAGCCCTGCCTGTGAGGACTCGCTGTGGGAAGCGCACAGTGTGAGAAGAGGATGCTGAATATTCCGAGGTTCAGACCCAGGAAGGTCGAAGCTGTGTAAACTTCCTGCCCTGGAGACAGTATGCTCAGAGAGAGGGGGCATGCTCCCCCGGAGTCCTGACTGGCTTCGTATGGAGTAGTTCCAAAGCATCGCCCGGTGACTCCGTGACATATCATTACCTAAATAAGTCGACATAGTTATAGTGAACCCGCCGAGGAAGCAAACAGATGTACCAAATATAGCGTAAAAGCTCTACTGACTTGTAAATCAACATGTTTTAATGAGAGTGCACACCTTTCTTTAGAAAAAAACTGAAGCACAAATGGAAAAGTTGATTTAAAAAATTGATGATTTAAATTGCCTTGATTTAAATCAATCCATCCTGGCACGGGGACTGAATGGCACATACCGTGGAAATGCCAGGAGGGATTCTGGGTATGAGATATGTACAATTCTATTTTATACGTGTGTGTCTTTGTACAGAGCTTTGCATAATGGGGTCCAACCTGGTCGAGGCCGCGAGGGGCTACTGCAAGATGCTGAACGGTGGTGACAGACTGTGCAGGCACACCCCCATCTCCCCAGACGTGTCAGTTATCGAATGAATGCTCCTCTCCAAACGAATAATGAGGGTAACAAAAATGAATGTGCAATGCTGAAACCCTAGTGGATTACCAGTCTCAGAGAAAGGAACGTTTGCATAACCATCAAAACCACACAGACTTTTCCCCTTGGGTTAAATCTCACCAGGGCTCTTAAAAGAAGTACAAAAGTAGCAGTCTAACCAGTGATTAGTACAGAGGACTGGGAATCAATATCTCCCCACCCCTCCTTCCCACACCCTGGAACCTGTCACCTCTGCGAGGAAGAGAGTTTAGATCTTTCACCATCATTACAAAAATAAAAGGGGCTGCCAGAAGGTGGCTGTGATGGGCAGACTGCTACACCTGGAGAGGCCAGTGGCCAGGCTTCGGACATGATGACATGTGGGCTTCATCTGCACAGAGACCCAAGGAAGGACACGACAGGCCAAGCGCAAGGCTATCATTGACATGGTGAGGACTGCTCGAGGCAGTGGCAGAGCTTGCTAGTGGCACAGTCAGAGCTGGATGTATTTTTGTCTAAGTCAAGTCAGCGGGGAATAAAGATTTGTTACAGAAGACAAAATGTCATTCCAACTTCCTGGTGGTAGCGATTGACAGAAGGTCAGATTGCCACGCTAAGATTCGGACTTGTATTTTATTGCTGTATTTATATATTAATCCAGTGCAGGGGATTTACATGGTACTTTTCAAGATATACAATGCACCCTAGCTATTCCATAGTGCTTTTCTCCTGTGATCTCAAACCACTTCACCAAGGGGGATAAACAGCATGATCCCCATTGACATGATGGGGAAACTGAGGCAGGGGGTAAACTACAGTGTTTTTCATTAGTAGATCTCAAAGTGCTTTAAAAAGGAGGTCAGCATCATCACCCTCAATTTACAGATGGGGAAAACTGAGACAGAGAGCAGCAACATGACTTGCCAAAGGTCACACAGAAAGCAAATGGCAGAGATCCCCGTTCTCACTCCCAGTCCAGTGATCCCTATGAGCGCAGACGACCGTTCAAGCTTTATAAACGCTTTACAAAAGTCCCCCTCCATCTTTGATTTGCCTTTCGGAAGCACGGTTCTGGAAAGCTATGTGGCAAACACATAGCTCAAACTACAGCCATAGTTGTGGGTGGGAAGGCATTTTCCCCAGATCAGATTGGCAGAGACCTGGGGGGTTTTCGCCTTCCTCTGCAGCATGGGACACAGGCCACTTGCTGGGTTGAACTACAGTAAATGATGGATTCTCTGCAACTAGAAGCCTTTGAATCATGATTTGAAGACTTCAGCAACTCAGCCAGAGGTTAGGGGGCCTATTACATGAGCGGGTGGGTGAGGTCCTGTGGCCTGCAATGTGAAGGAGGTCAGAGTAGATGATCATGATGGTCCCTTCTGACCTTAAAGTCTGTGAGCCTCTGACCTGTAAGTTTCCTTTCTCAGCAGGAAAACCTCATCAGGGAATGGATGGGAGTTTCCTGCCCAGCTCAGAATGTTTTGGGAAGAGACTGCTGCCATGGAGAGCACACTTCCTGCCGGCGGGACAAAGGAAAATATTTCCCTGGAGCCTTTTAAAAATAGTTGCTAAGGGCTTGTCTACACGGTCAAAGTGCCCCAGCACAGTTAAAGGCTTGTGTGGACACAGCTAAAGTGGCAAGAAGGTGCTCCCAGCGGTGTAGGGGAATAAGTTATCCTGGTAGCAGGCCCCTTTATACCAGTATAACTACATCCACAGTAGGGGACCATACTGGTATAATTATGTTGGTGCAAAATCACCCCCACCTTTAGGCTTTGTCTACACTGCCACTTTACAGAGTTGAAACTTTTTCGCTCAGGGGTGTGAAAAAACACTCCCCTGAGCGATGCAAGTTTCAGTGCTGTAAAGTGGCAGTGTAGACAGTGCTGGTAGCTACGCCTCTTGTGGGGGTGGTTTTTTTTACAACGCTGGGAGAGCTGCTGTGACTACATAGCCACATTAAAGTGTTGCCGCAGCAGTGCTTTAACGTTGGTAGGGAAGACATACCCTCAGTTCCACCAGTACAAAAACTGCACATAGGCCAGGGCCAACTCTGGCTCCTTCACAGGATGGTGCGTGAGGCTGTTATAACCTACGTTCTCACTGCAAAGTAGGCAGGTGGCCAGCTGGGCCAAAGAGAAACCCAGCTCAAGCCTGGGAAAGAGATTTTCCTGTGTGGATGAAAGAGGGGATAAGGGGCAACAGCTAGCAAACGAATTCACAGAGCAGCCCAGCTTCATATGCTGCTAAGAACAATGGGATACCCCATCAGTCATCCATCCCAGCCCACGAGCCAGTCCAGAGACACTGTGGATGTGGTTACGTGGATCTGGCCTGGGTAGGGCTTGCAGTGGGGACACCCCGGGCTAGGTTAGCCCAGGCTAACTCTGCAGTGAAGACATACTCTGATTGGCAGAGATTTCTAAAGCAGACACAGCAGGCAAGCTAACTACATTATAACGATTGTGCATGCACATCAATGGGGGTTTAAGTGAAGCAGCCCTGGCTTTTGATACTGTGAGGACAGCAATGATTCCAACCCACTACTAACCACCTATTCCTCCTCTCACACCTTACCACGGGTTCTAGGGTCTGCCCTGTACACACCACTGCACCCCTTTAAAACTAAATCAGTGAAACATCACACCTTTACTTGTATCAATGCAACTTCTGGGTGGACACCAGCCACTTTAAATAAAAGGGAAATAAATAATCCTCTGATTTATTATGTTATATGCACAGATGGGGTGAGGTTGAACATTGGTGTACCCAAACCTTTATATTTTTGTGATGTATTTAAAACATTTATAAAAATAAACTGTGAAAAAAACAACCCTCTAAATTAATGGCACACGTCAAATAGAAGTGCTGAATTTCATTGCTTTCACCATTCGTGGGATAATTTCACCATCAAGGTGTTTTCTTCCTTTTAGTCTATAAACTCTGTGGGTTGGTCAACCCATCAGTTTTGTACTGATTTAACTATACCAGTTTAGAAAACGGATACAGTTAGATCAGACCCCCAATATGGATGTATAAAGGTGCTTGCATTGGCATATTAAGACAATAAGCTATCTGTGTAAGCACCTTCATATCGCTATAACTTTGTCCATGCTAGTGGGTGTTCTGAATTAACTAGATCTGTTTCTAAACTAACATAGTTAAATCAGTACAAACACTTGTGTTTACACAATGGGTCAGACAACTGGTATTCTTATATGGCTGTCCATGTAAGACTGGCATACCAATGGCAGATAGAAAAAAAGGACAGATTCAGTGGTATTTTGTTGCCTGTAAAGCTGAGCGAATTATCAATTTTTTGGTAAGGGGGCAGGAGAACCGAAATATTAAAAAAAATTTTTTTTTTGTTCAGTTTGAGCTGTAATTGCATCGTTTGGGTTTTTTTTCCTCACTGTAATGTAATCCTCGCACACCCAAAATTTCATTGTAGGTTGAACAAATGTTTTATTTGACCCAAAAAACCAATAAATCAATCACTGTGTTTCATTTCCAGGTGTTTGTTACCCTTTGGGTGTTTAATATAAATCTAGATTTTTATATATATATAAATCTATAAGTATAAATCAAGAGGACACATTTTGAAATGAAAAGTCAACATGTTTTATTTTGAAATGGTCAAAACACACCCCCTCAACTTTAAAAACAAATCATTTTTTGAGCTGAAACCATTTGCCAAATTCCCAAATTTCTGTGCCCCACAAAATGCATTTTTGGAAACTTTTTTATTTGCTGAAAAAACCTCTCCTGGCTCTAATTACATGGTCCACTCTGGCATATATACCACAAGGTAGCAGTGGACTCTGTTAGCGTTTTAGCTAAATTCAGCTCACTAACATTGGTGACAATTTTGAGTAACATCCTTCAGTGACGTCTATAGCTAGGCATGGAAATAAACGAGAATTGACTTTCAAAGCTACTAAGCGCTCAGCTCCTGCAGACCAAGGGAGTTTGGTCAAATGTTTCAAATCAAACCACCAGCCACCACAGCTCTAGGCTGGGATTAAGCCTGGAACAGAATTTACTTAAAAGGAATTTGCCTGAGAAAGGTAGGAGCAGCTGTAATCATCTGCACAAAATTACTCCACTGTGCTACCTTAAAAACATCCATATTCCTTCCTGCCAAACTATTCAGATTTTAATTGCTAATTGAGTTTATTAAAAAAAAAATTGCTGGCGCACAGAACAGAAATTCTTCCTCTCTTTTCATGGAGGCAAACTCCATCCCCTTTTGCTTAATAGCAGCTCCTTTGTTTAGAATTCCAGTTCTAAGCAGCCTTGAAGTATTCTGGGAATGGCTTGGTTACGATATCCCCTCCAGACTGATGCCTTGACTCATTTCTAGCCAGCCGAGAAGCTGCTTCAAATCGCGTATAAAAAGTAACGGTAATGGAATTGTTCCAAGACTAAAGGGATTTCAAAGTGAGTGACTTTGGATGATACAGCAACTGGTGCAATTCCCACACTGTTTTTTTTTAGCCCTATGTGCCTTGCGGTAGTATAACTGCATGGAGTGTGTAACATCCTACTCAGCCGATCCTGAGAACGTGCCCTGCGCTCATCTTCCAGCAAACGGGTGCCAGGCTTCATCAGTGTGCCCACGTAAAATGACAGAGGTGGTCTGATAGATGCCTGAGCTTCAATTTTGATCAGCTTCCCACTGTGTCAGTTTAATGCCGTACTCTGATCAAAACAAGGCAAGAGAGCCAAGATGGGGGCAGGGCAGAAAGGGATTGAAAGAACAATGCATCTGACAGGCTTGTAAATGTTCAGATTCAAAACAAAACATGCTGCTTCCCATCAGCAGATGTTTGCAAAGTCCAGCAAAAAAAGAAGAGAGAACTAAAAGAGAAAGACTGCCCAGAATTAAAGCAGGCCTCTCCAGCCTAGCACAACTGTATCTTTACAAGAAGAAATAAGTGAGGGTTTCTTGAAACCCAATGGACCAATTGCTTTGCCATTCCATGGAAAGACAAATCGTGCAGACTGCACACAATCTAGTGTCAGCTAGTGGTGAGCTTGCGCTGGCAGCATGTGGGACTTTGGGGGCTGATAAACATTTGTACATTGCTACATGCAGACATAAAACCTGCATTGGGAGTCAAAAATGCTTAACTGTTTTGGGGGCGGGGAGTACATCACCACTGCAGGCATGAGAATTTCATTTCTTTTTACAAGATGGTTCCATTCAAAGATTAAGAAATTGCCAAATGGGACACACCCTAATATTTGAGGGGTGGACATAAGCAGGAAAAGCCCTAAAGCTCCAAAAAGGTAAAAAACAACACAGTCCAACTCAAACGAAAGAAAGAAGTCAGGGCTAGCTACTGAAAGCATCTTATAGGAGAAAGGGTACAGCGGGGCCAAACTTCCAGCTCCTTGCTAGCTGCAGTGCTATCAACTTTCTTACTTTATCACGAGCCTCATGATACCTGGTATTCTTACGGAAGCCCCAGCTCCTGGAGTCATGTGATTAGGAGAAACTCTAGGCTTGCATTTGTTTTTGAAAGTGAATTTCTAAGCCTCATGGTTGTGGAGAAAGGTCCGGTTTTCAAGCCTCAGTGCTCCCCAAAGGCTCCCAAACCAGAAAGCAGAGAAAAAAGCCCCAATTTTTTAAAGAAAGTATAGAATCATAGAATATCAGGGTTGGAAGGGACCTCAGGAGGTCATCTAGTCCAACCCCCTGCTCAAAGCAGAACCAATCCCCAACTAAATCATCCCAGCCAAGGTTTTGTCAAGCCTGATCTTAAAAACTTCAAAGGAAGGAGATTCCACCACCTCCCTAGGTAACCCATTCCAGTGTTTCACCACCCTCCTAGTGAAAAAGTTTTTCCTAATATCCAACCTAAACCTCCCCCACTGCAACTTCAGATCATTACTTCTCATTCTGTCGTGCTACCACTGAGAACAGTCTAGATCCATCCTCTTTGGAATCCCCTTTCAGGTAGTTAAAAGCAGCTATCAAATCCCCCCTCATTCTTCTCTTCTGCAGACTAAACAATCCCAGTTCCCTCAGCCTCTCCTCATAAGTCATGTGTTCCAGTCCCCTAATAATTTTTGTTGCTCTCCGCTTTCCAATTTTTTCACATCCTTCTTGTAGTGTGGAGCCCAAAACTGGACACAGTACTCCAGATGAGGCCTCACCAATGTCGAATAGAGGGGAATGATCATGTCCCTCAATCTGCTGGCAATGCCCCTACTTATACAGCCCAAAATGCCATTGGCCTTCATGGCAACAAAGGCACACTGTTGACTCATATCCAGCTTCTCGTCCACTGTAACCCCTAGGTCTTTTTCTGCAGAACTGCTGCCGAGTCATTTGGTCCCTAGTCTGTAGTGGTGCATGGGATTCTTCCGTCCTAAGTGCAGGACTTTGCGCTTGTCCTTGTTGAACCTCATCAGATTTCTTTTGGCCCAATCCTCTAATTTGTCTAGGGCCCTCTGTATCCTATCCCTAACCTCCAGCGTATCTACCTCTCCTCCCAGTTTAGTGTCATCTGCAAACTTGCTGAGGATGCAATCCACACCATCCTCCAGATCATTTATGAAGATGTTGAACAAAACCGGGCCAAGGACCGACCCTTGGGGCACTCCACTTGATACCGGCTGCCAACTAGACATGGAGCCGTTGATCACTACCCGTTGAGCCCGACAATCTAGCCAACTTTCTATCCACCTTATAGTCCATTCATCCAGCCCATACTTCTTGAACTTGCTGGCAAGAATACTGTGGGAGACCGTGTCAAAAGCTTTGCTAAAGTCAAGGAACAACACGTCCACCGCTTTCCCCTCATCCACAGAGCCAGTTATCTCATCATAGAACGCAGTTAGATCAGTCAGGCATGACTTTCCCTTGGTGAATCCATGCTGACTGTTCCTGATCACTTTCCTCTCCTCTAAGGGCTTCAGAATTGATTCCTTGAGGACCTGCTCCATGATTTCTCTAGGGACTGAGGTGAGGCTGACTGGCCTGTAGTTCCCCGGGGTCTCCTTCTTCCCTTTTTTAAAGATGGGCACTACATTAGCCTTTTTCCAGTCATAGAATCATAGAATATCAGGGTTGGAAGGGACCTCTGGAGGCCATCTAGTCCAACCCCCTGCCCAGAGCAGGACCAATCCCAACTAAGTCATCCCAGCCAGGGCTTTGTCCGGGACTTCCCCCGATCGCCATGAGTTTTCAAAGATAATGGCCAATGGCTCTGCAATCACATCCGCCAACTCCTTTAGCACTCTCGGATGCAGCGCATCCGGCCCCCTGGACCTGTGCTCGTCCAGCTTTTCTAAATAGTCCCGAACCACTTCTTTCTCCACAGAGGGCTGGTCACCTCCTCCCCATGCTGGGCTGCCCAGTGCAGTAGTCTGGGAGCTGACCTTGTTTATGAAGACAGAGGTAAAAAAAGCATTGAGTACATTAGCTTTTTCCACATCCTCCCTCATTCAGTATGGGGCCCACACTTTCCTTGACTTTCTTCTTGTTGCTAACATACCTGAAGAAACCCTTCTTGTTACTCTTAACATCTCTTGCTAGTAGTAATTTTAAGCCAAATCTCAAGAATTTTTCAGGGCTTGACTCATGGTTTCTGAATGCTCGGGGTGTGCAGTCCTGGAAGTGGGTCTGTTCTCCTCCCTGGCTTGACAGCAGCTGTTCAGAAGGGTGTGTCCCTGCAGAGACCAACTGCATTGGGAATGTATTTATTGTAATTCCTCAGAGGAAGAAGATGGAAAGAACTGAGATTTCCTTTGCCATCTGGAGGGATAGAAGTGCAGAGCTTCCATTCCCTCACTCCCCAACAGTCAGGAAATGGCAGGCAGAAAAGGCATCAGGAATTGGCTTTTTCTTCTCCCTTTCAGCAACCAGAGGCAGCTTCCCAGTTCCCAGAGGCTGATATGGAAGACGGAGCCACAAACATGGTGTAGGGAGAGCAACCTGGTAAGGCTCCCAGCACTGTCCAATTGCCACCGAGCCAGGGATGGCAAGAAGCGGAGCCTCTCGCGAGGGCGGTGCCCTGGAACCATTGGCAAGTGTCTCACAGCCTTTTGTACAGGTCTCTAGTGAGTGTGACGCCAGGCTTCACATCTAAGCGACCTACCAGCTAGAGCGGATAGAAAATGGCCACCATCTGACAGCGAGATGGAGAAAGCACTGCTCTTGAACTGGAGCCCCCGTCACAAAACCCTCCACCATGCTTGGGCACTCAGGAGACCAAGGGTCAACTCCCAGCTCTCCCACAAACAGCCTGTGAGAGTGTGGGCAAGGTCCCGTTGGAATCAATGGGAGTTAGGTGCCTAAATAGCTTGGAGGATCTGGGTTCAGTCTCACTGCAGTGAATCTTTTAGCTCCTGTGGTAGAAATTAGTGAGGCAGGGCTGAATGCCTTGGGCACACACCCTGCCGAGGGTTTTCACGTGGGGTTGTCACAGTCACACAACAAAACTTGTATCAGAAGTGCACATTTTCAATGGTGAACGTAATTGACCAGAGGAACAGCTTCGCAAGGAATGGGACGGAGCCCCCTCAAATCCTTCAGTGGAGTTCGGACGTCTCTTTTGAAAACACACACTTAACTTCAACACAATATATCGCACTCGCTCCGGAATCCCTGGGTGAAATGCTACAGCCTGCGCTATGCAGTAGCCCAGACCATATGGCCCTAACAGCCCCTTATGGCTTCACATCTCTGACCCACCCCCCTAGTGGTGGGCTCAGCAGGGTGAACGTCATGACGACGTGGGCACTAGAGACCGAACTCCTCTTAGCCTCTGGAGGTGACTTCTGAGATTCAGACAAACTATTCCTGCTTGCACTGTGCCTGCTCTGTCGAGAGACAGAAAAGTTTAGAGTTCAGAGCTGTCAATCCTGCTCCATCCCTGAAGGATCACTTAAAAATAGAGGCTCCCTTCAAATGGAAAGGGGAAAGAAAAAAGCAGCGGGACAGCACCTGGGATTCGACAGGCAGCAGGATCGGGCATGGGTTTGAAACTCCCCAGGAGCTTGACTTTTCAGTGGGCCATTTTGTCCTCCCTGGGTCGGAGCCTGACTATGCAGAAAGGGAGGTGAGAGTGGACGATAGCAAAGCAGCGTGCGTGGCTCGCAGCACTCTTCGTCCCAACAAAGCAGTGAACAGTTCCCAGGGAGACAGTTGGGAGCCAGGCTCTGCCATTGGATGGAATGAACTCTGCTACTGTTACATAAATAGGGGAAGACCAAGTTAGATGCTGGGATCCGAAAGCTTTTGGCATTGCCGATAAGTGTCTGCAACTGGTGTGTACATGGCTCTAGTGGCCTTAAGAGGAAGAGTAACCCGAGGCTAGGGCGAGCCAACATGTCACTTGAGGTACCTCGTCTGAGCCTAACTTGTCTCAATAACTGTCTAGATGGGAGTGCAGGATTTTCCACACCAGCTCACACCAATGCTCCATCTAGGACAGCCACCGGGCTTTAGAATCAGCAAATTCACTGCTTCAGAGGGGGATGAGGTAGGGAGAAATCAGCCCATCAGACACCTAATCAGCTCTGGAATGCTGTACATGGAAGTAATGTTCCCTCTGAACTTTACAGGTGATCAGATGGGTGCTCTGAAATAGGAGATCTGATCATTAGTGACACTGATTTCTTCTTGCTAGGCCAAACATCCCAGCATGAAGACAGTTGTAACCCCAATAGAACTGCGTCTCTATTCTTACCTTTAGCAGAGCTCATACCTCAGAAACCTCGCCAGTGTAAATTCAAAGCTTGCTCCCTTTTGATTCCCGTAACAGCCTCAGCTCCCTGCAGTTTCTATGATCTGACCCAAGCCTCGCATACAGTCTGGTGGTCTTCCCCTGATTTGACAGTTTAAATAATCCCCCATTCCCCTTAAGTCTCTCCATTTTCACTCCCCTCTCGTTAAAGTGGAGCCTGTCTCCTCACCACAGGTCCTCTGGTGCCCCAACATCAACTTCACTTCAGAACAGTCCCCTTACGACTGGATAGTAAGTCACAGACTGGCTCTCACAGCACACCCAGATCCAGCTGTCCAGGCTCCTACTGACTGAATCCTCTGTCACCACACCCGGCCTCTCTTAATTCCTGGAGAGTATTCCCTGGCATGTCAGCAATGAACAGGAATCCTATCCACAAAGCAGCTGAGCTTCTCCTCTCCTTCTGGGCTCTGTTGGTGATGATTGCATCTAAGGGTGAGGCCACCCTACTCTCCCGATGAACCGCCTTCTGATATCCTGAAAGCTGCTCATCATAGAGTTTCCTGAAGGCCTTGCGCTACATGTGTATTTACAAAAGCGTCCTCTCCCGCTCCAGGCAAGAGCTTGGGATGCTGTCCAACAGACAGTGATTTCTAAAAACACACCACAGCACACCTGGAAAAGCCACCCTCCTGCCAATTAACACTTCAAACTTATTCCAAGGGACTCATATAAGCAAAGGGCAGGGAGAGGAAAGGACAGTTATGAAGCTAATCTTGCTTATTCTAAAACAAACACCTTACTGAAGATTCCTTTAGTGCCTTTTAAAAGTGGGGAGAGGAGGACTGATGGCTTCACTTCACCAGTCTTAGCCTGGAGATGCTCTGCTACTAGAGTCTCCAGCTGACTGCATCTGGATCTCACCTGCACCTTGATGGATGCAGTCAATATCATATTAGATGTTAGACACTAGTTATCTCTTCCTTGCCTGAACTGCTGCTGGCCTTCTAATTCCATCAGTCTCCTCTAGTTCCCTTCAGGAGCTAAACTCAGGGCTATGGCAATATGTGCTTGGTTAGTGGGCAGAGAACCAGCCACCCACCATTTTGTGCTTGGTGTAAAACTCCTACCTCTACAGGAGACTCTACTATAGTTTTCCTTCCACTCTCAACCCAAACCTCACATGGGAAAAAGCCCTACTCACAACAGCTGTAGTGCCTTGCAAAGCGAAGACACATATCAATGTCAGCAGATGAGGAACTGGCACAATGGTAGAAGGCCCAAACTCATGATAATGGATGGCAGACACCGCCATGGTCCAAAACAAGAGTTGGGTTGAGCCAGTATTTGGTAGGATGCTATTCTGCTACCTCCCAGTTGGCATGGTCAGTTTCTGCAGAATCTAAGCTTTTTAAAATTGTTCTTTTAATCTTTGCTGGTGCAAAGAGCCTTCCAAATGTGGCCCTACTGCAGTACTGTCACAGGTGGAACTCACTTTATTCGTCTCAGTATGTTGATATTTATATTGTCATTGGGTTTCAGTGTTAACCGCTTCCTTTTACCACAGCAGCTACTGTGGGCTCGTGGTTAGATCTTGGGTTTATAGGTGGAGCGTAAGTAGATACGTATTTCCTATGTCCCCAGTGATAATTGTCTGGAGCAGAAAGGCGCCCAGGGACAGTTTCTCTGTGTGGCATACACCAGCTCCTTGAACTACTCGGAGGAGCAGCAGGTTCTGTTCCAGGGTTCTCTGCTCGGTGTCTCCTTCCAGAACCCGGATTATGAATCTTTGACCTGCACAGTTTTCTCATTTGTTGTCCCCTGAACTCAGTTGATCCCTATGTTCTTTTTTTGGCCTTTCACCTCTGAAGAGGAAGGGGGCCTTCAGGCTACCTAGAACAGAGGGATCAAATAAGCTGGAGCAGGAAGGAGAAATCTAACAGGAAGAAGAGAAGCTGTGGGTTGGATTTTGAGGTTTGGGACAGAAACCAAGCACAAGCTGGAGATCATTCATTACTCACATCCTTACCCTGCTGTTTGTTGTTATTTAAAATTGTGTTGCTTCAGAAAGCTCTGTGGAAACAGATCTCATTTCATGAAGCCTCAGTTAAACAGTTGGACTCCAGCACATTTAGGTACAACACAACAGGCTGTGCTATTCTTCAAGGCAGAATAACCTGACAAGCTTGCGCAATTAGCATTGAACTAGATATTTTATGCGCTATATATTTCTCCTCCAACCACTATTCTAAAGCTGCTACCATTTTTAATTTATTTATTAAAACTATTGTAGCCAGAATTTAAGCCACTTGACACAATTCGTTGCAAATCAGTGGTCCCCAAACTGTGGGGCGCGCCCCTCTAGGGCAGCGCAGAGAAATGTTCGGGACGGGGGAGAAGCATGCGCAGCAGGGCTGTGTCCAGCCCCCACAGAGGGCGGGAAGGGAACACCATCCAGCCCCACTCTGCCCCCAGCTCCACTCCAGCTCCGTCCCTAGCCCCAGCCGCAGGTCCAGCCCCAGCCACCAGCTCCACTCTGCTCCTGGCCACGGCCTCTGGCCCCCGCTCCTGACCATGGCTCCCAGGGGACCAGGGGGGAGGGGGAACAAAAATGTTTGGGGACCACTGCTGTAAATCAATGACTAATATTTGAAAGGAACAGAGATCATGGGGGAATGGGAAACCTGTTTGTGATTTACAAAATTATTATTGGGTTGGGCATTTGTTAAAGCCAGGTGCTCTGTGTTAGCCACAGATTCTCTCCTCCCTTGTCCAGCAGTAATATTATTGATAAAAAAGCCATCTGCTCCTGCAGTATCTACCCTAGAGCAACAAAACAATCATGGTGTTTGCCTCTTTCACCACTTCCATCCTGCTGCTTCAATCATTATGAAGGTTTCTACCACGATGCGTATCAGACAACTGTAGAAAGCTGGAAGGAATCTAACCAATCTGTCCCTTCCCCACACACCCTGCCAAGGATTCACCCAGCCTCCCATGACAAGGGGCATAGGCTCACACGGCATTCCTCACATGGGCACTCCCAGCTGACTGTGCTGCGCAGATGGCAGCCGGACTGAAGGGAACAGATCCAGTTACTTCTTACCCTGGGATCCGGGTGGGGAGAGATTAAATATGCCTCGTTTTCTCAGTCAATCCTAAATTTTGTCCAGTAACCCGTGGGTGGGCACTGCAGTTACCATGCTGGTGCCTGAGTAGGTGTGGACAGCATTCCCTTTGGAGTCAGTCAGTGCTCGTCCTTGAAATGGGCAGAAGAGGTCCTTGTTCAGTAACGGGAATCCTCTCAAGAGCTGAGCATGCCACCTCCAAAACCCTGCCAGCTGCAGGAGCAGGAGACTGGAAGCTGCTTCTGCAGAGTACGCACTGGGCTAGCTTGGTACACAGTCTGTTTTTATAACACAAACGAAACCAGGGTGCTTTAGGGCTCAGATTTCAGCACTGTGTAATCCAGGGGTGGGCAAACTTTTTGGCCCGAGGGCCACATTGGGAAACAGAAATTGTATGGCGGGCCATGAATGTTCACAAAATTGGGGTGAGGGTACGGGCTCTGGGGTGGGACTGGGGATGAGGAATTTGAGGTGTAGGAGGGTGCTCTGGGCTGGGAGGGAGGGTGGGGGAGGAGATCAGGGCTGGGGCAGGGGTGCAGGAAGGGGTGCAGGCTCCGGCTGGGAGTGCGGGCTCTGGGGTGGGGCTGGGGATGAGAGGTTTGGGGTGCAGGAGGGTGCTCTGGGCTGGGATCGAGGGGTTTGGAGAGCAGGAGGGGGATCAAGGTTGGGGCATGGGGAGAGGCTCAGGGGGTGCAGGCTCCGAGCGGCGCTTCCCTTGAGCAGCTCCCGGAAGCAGTGGCATGTCCCTTCTCTGGCTCCTACGCAGAGGCGCGGCCAGGTGGCTCTGTACGCCGCCCTATCCACAGGCACCACCTCTGCAGCTCCCATTGGAGCGCGTAGGAGCCAGAGCAGGGCCATGCCATGGCTTCTGGGAGCCGCATGGTGCGGCCTCGACCCAGTGCACTGACCCGAGCGCCGAAGTGCGTGGTGTGGCCTGGCCCCCGACCGTGCTGGAGCGCCAGAGAGGGGCCGAGCCACATGGTCCGGCCCCCGACCAGGCGCCCTGGCCAGAGTGGGGCCAAGCTGCTGGTGCAGCCCCTGACCCAGTGCTCTGGCCGGAGCAGGGCCGAGCCACATGGTGTGGTTTGTGGGCCGGCATAAAAAGGCCCACGGGCCGTAGTTTGCCCATCCCTGGTGTAACCACTGCTACAGAGGATCATTTGCATGCACAGTCATTGCAGGTGCACACCAAAATGGACAGCTGGGCATCTAATTGGTCACTTGAATGTGCAACTGAGTGTGGACAATTCTGAAAATCTGGACCTCACTGCGTTATTTACCCAAAACTCCAGCCTGAAATTACCCTGCTTTTAGGACTCACTTCATGATTAAAGAATGGCCCTTTGTCTGGAATGTTACTGTTTTAGAAATAAAAGCACAAAGGTTTTGTTTTGTAACCCAAATCGTAGGCTGCTTAATATCAGCAGAGCAGCCAGTCAAAGCCTTCCAGTCATTAGACAGATTATATTTAAGAGCCATGTGTACAGCTGAGCATGGAGAGCTGTTCCTTAAAGGATTCAAATTGCAAGACAGCGCACCTCAGCAAGCAATCTCATTTAATAGTCAATTAGCAGAGACATGCCCCTCAGAGCTAAAGTTCACTGAAGAAAAAAATGCAAAGGCATCGGTTTTCCCCGCTTTGGCTATTAAATCAAGACAGCTGATCCTAGTCTAGCCCAGCACTAATTGGAGAGATGGGGGGAGGGAGGAGAGCATCTGTGTATGTGTGAGAGACACAGAGAGAGAGTGCCAGCAGTTTTATTCCAATCCACAGTATAAAAATCAGCACAGTAATCTTCCTGATAATACACAATTCTGCTGACAATAGAAAGGAACTAGATAAATTACGGAACCAAAAGACAAAGCAACTTATTAAATACAAAGCACTCAACTCTTTAAGAGACCAGAACATTAAATTAACATTGGGCCAATTAAAATCGTCCCAACAGCAATCCCCATGAGGAGTCTACTACCTGAAACCTATATGCAGTCTCTGTGACAAGGAAACAAGTAACTCATGGCAGATTAGTACAGAGCTCATTCATTAGCGACAGCCAGATTACAGGCCAGGGGAGGGGAAGGCTACCTACGCAGCCCCATGCTATTAATGAGCAATACGAGACAGAGCATACCCCCGAGTTTTATAAGTACAGAATGCTATGTAACCTAGAGCACATGGGCATCTCCTCCAGTACTGCCAACCCCAAGTGTTCAAAAATCGTGAGTCAGGCTCCCAGAAAGTCATGAGTTTGGCTTAAAAGATAATACATTTGGGTTCTTTTTATTTGCCTTCTGATTTCTGTGCCTTTACGATGCACTTGGGTCTCATTTTCCAGCTTTTCTCTGCAACCATGAGCGCTAGAAACCTGCTTTTTGTTTTTTAATGAAAACTGGGATTCTTGTTTGCCTTCCAGAGCTGGGGCTTTAAGAAAAAAAATTACCCAACATTTTGAGACTTGGCGACATTGCTCTGGTTAGATTTTGTATCATTCCTCTCTTGAAAATTCAGTAGGGTACTGGATGGCTCCAGGGATCTGTAATGAGGTTCAGAAGTTATTAACTTGAGCTCGTTGGTTAGAATCCAGACCAGCTATTACCTCAGGGCAGCTGTTTAGTCACCTACATAGAAAAGTTTGGTGGAAAGATATCGCCATGAAACACACGGTCATAACTGGCACCTTTCTGGCAGCCCTAGCAGAGAGGCCAAGGGTTATGCAGACCATGGAGTCTGAGTTACCCTTTTGTCCTGAGAAGTGGATGTCCCCATGTCAGGACTGTGGCACACGGGAGGAGGTGGTGTGCAGAGGAAGTTGATTCTGTGTTTAAACAGAAGGGATGTTACACTGGCACTTTTGATCAGTACCAAAGACATGGTATGAAAACTGGATAGCAGCGGGCACAAGAAAAGGAGAAAACTGGGCAGCCAGTCACCACTAGGGTGTATGACGATGGGATGTGACAGTCAAGCTGGGCTCTTTCTGGGTTGTGCATCACCACCACAGATAAAGCGTATGCAGGCCAGATACTGTCCTCAGCAGCACCCATGTGACTCAACTGTCTCAACAGGGCTGTACAAGAATAAATCAGACCTTGGCTAAATCTGCTGATAGGTGAGTAAAAATGGAACTCTCTGACCCATAGCTGCGTTGGCTTTACAGGCCTGACAAAAGTAACACAAACAAATCAAAGCAGTAAAAAACCTGCACAGATCTGACTCGACACACTACAGGGAACAGAGCTGCAGAGCAAGATTGTGCATTTAGAGTTGCCTTTCAGAGGTGAACCAGCTTTTAATGAAGCAACAGGAAAAGGTTTGACAGAAGTAAAGCTGACAGTCTCTTCTACCCAACTATTCGCCCCAAGGCATAGCTTGGAAGTGAGATGCTTACATTATGGGCAGAAAACAAGACTTCCGTTTTCTTTCCTCTCAGCAGGAAGACAGTTGAGCATTTCCTGGGTGGTCCTTGCTTAAAGTTGGCAGATGCTGCTGCACTGAATTCCTCTGAGAAACGCAGCAAAGGAGAAAGGCAGACTGTGTCAATTTGATAGTTAGTAACCAGTAAGGTAAAAAAAACAAATACGCCTACTATTTCTTATCTGATCTGCCCTCTGCAAAATGATTAAGGCCGAGCGTTTCCTTGCCTGGATGCTACTGGCTTCCTGACTGCATGGTGACCAAGAAAAAGGTGAGATGTCTTAAAAGAGTAAAAGATTATTTGAAAAAGTAGATGGGACTGAAGATGGCAGGAAGGATGAAAGCAGGAGCTGCAGGAAGAAGAGCAGCAGGACTCCTCCCACTATGTTAACAGGTGAGCTACTAAGGCCAACAGACCCTAATCATGGATCCCCATACCAGTACCGGTACTCTAGGCTCATCATCACTCCAGCCATGGATCACTGTGCCAGGGTTGTACAAACACAAGCAGATCCTGCTCCAAAGAGCTTGCAATCTATGTTAAATGTCGAGCTGTGCTAGGCCTCACCTCCTTCCCATTCATTCATGCTAACACTAGACAAAATGGACCATGGCTGCCTCAGTCCTGTAGCCATGAACAGTGGAGGATAGAGAACAATAAGTGAATCAGAGAGGGCAGCCACTGGCTGGTATGCTGGGACAATAGCCCTAAACACAGAAACTCTGGGCTAAGCCGTTGTGAATAAGCTGGGGGGAGCGGGGAGGAGGGAGAATGCATTTGCTCTTTTGCAGGAAATTCTGTGATTCTGAATTTTTTTCACCTGACTTTGAAATTTCCTGCAAAACAAAATTTCAAAAACATTTTTGGTTTGTGTCGATTGAAACATTTTGTCCCAATCTTGACCATTGGAAACCTTTTTTCATGTAAAAAGAATTTTGTTCCGAAACGAAAAAGCAAAATGTGCCATTCCAAAAATGGTGAAATTGGATGATTTGACATTACTGAAATGCTTTGGGGTTTTTTTGAGGGGGGAGGGTGTCCAAATCAGTATATATCAAAACATTTTGATTTCAACCAAAAAAGCATTTTCCAAGATAAAAAAACCATTTCACCAAAATGTTTTTCTACCAGCTCTAATTGTAATTATCCTGCACAGGAACTGAAATAACTCACTCAACTAAAGGTCTGCCCTTCTCTTGCACCTTTCAACAGAGGAGCTCCAGTGTGAAGGAACTCAGCCTCACCACAGCCTTATGAGGTAGACCTCCTGGGGAGCCATGGGACAGGGAGGTTAAGTGACATGTAAGATCATAGAGCAAAGTCAGGGATGGAGCTGGGATGGAACCTATAGGAACTGGTTCGCAGTTCGCTTCTGAAACCACCTCCTTCCCTTTCCTTGTATCTGCTGCTATTTGAGGCACTGAGGCTGTGACAAGTGGATGGATAAAAAGATGAAAGGGAATTGGTTTTTCTTTAAGAATTGGATGGCCGGACATGCTGTCGGTGTGCCAGTACATGTAAAGAGCAGCACTGAGATGCCCCAAATGGACTTCGCGTCTAAGTCTCTTTGGCTATGTGAGGGAAAGTGGGTGAAAGCCAGAGGAACAATATCAGCACCCCAAAGGTTAAACAGAGTTGGACAGGTAAGTGAAGGAGGTTTCAGATACAGGGCTTTACAATGTCTTGATTTCTGAAAGTGGGATTTTGGGCTAAAGCTTCCCTGGCCCCCTTCAGTAACCTGCCCTCTTTATAGAGAGGTAGGAGGCAAACCAGCAGGCCGAAAATCAGCTGTGGAAATAAGCCACTTGGCATCTGATGCAGACTGCTCCCCAGACCTGGAGGCAGCCAAAACCAGTAACCTCTCCACTGAGTGTCAAACCAACCAAGAATCCTCCTCCCCCACCCACAAAATAAGGCTCTGTTACTCCACACACACACAACCAACCCTCCTCACATCCCCATCACCCCACCAGCATGGGGATGAATTATTGGCACGAGGATGTTAAATATTGTTCCAGACTCCCCTGTAAAAGAATATGTGGGAACTGCTAGTACCCTCCTCTTGAGCACATACTGGTATGAATGCAATCGGCCTGCCATTCCCCATTGCTACCATGGCAACCGTTGCAAAGACAGCATCATTGTGTATACCACGTGTCATGCTTAGAGAGGACATGCAAAGGGTTTTTTTTTTTTAAACTGGGGTTTTGTGCCCTTTTCATGGATAAAGGCAACTGAAAAGACGTTAATTCCCCCTCCCAAAATAAGTCCCCCCCATTTCTTTCTTAGAAATACTAAGAACGTTGAGTCTAGTCCTGCTTAATTTTGCTGGAGGACTTCTTGGAGGTCTCAGGGATCTTTATCACCTTAACTGAAGGTTGGAGGGTTGCATCTGTAACAAAGATGCCCTTTCTCCAAAATGTTTATTAGTTGTTGAGGCTAACTGCCCAAACCGAACAGAAGCAGCGTTTTAAGCAGCACTCTCAGTGGCTCAGCTTTCACCCTTTTGAGCCCTGCCAATGTCATTTCCTTAATACTGCAGTCCCTCGTCAATCTCGCAAGGTGTACAAGAACTGAATTTCTGATATGATCCACAAGAAGGAATTTTTTTTATAAAGCTTTCCAGCTTCCTCTATGCCTTGTGCAAGAAGCAGCCCAAAAAGATAAGCACCCCCCTTTTAAGGTCACCTTGGAAGCATGCAGAATACAGCACACATAATCCCATATATGCCCCTGCTTGCTTTAGTAACATTTAATTTACCACGAGAATGAACTACAGTATAGGTAGTCCTGTCCTATTCACTTTTAAGAAGTCAGGGACGGGAGGGAGGAAAAGAATAAAGACCATGAGATCCACTATTCTCTTCCTCCACAGGTTTGGAGAGAGGAAAAGAAAACAGGACATTTGATATTTAAATTCTAGACCTTTTGAATGCAAAAAAAAAAAAAAAAAAATTCCTGGAGAAGTTCAAGCAAGGGAAATGTCTTTTCAGCAATGTTGGAATAAGAGTTAGATCAGCGCTTTAATTTATGCAGGCAGGAAATAGCTGAGGCCGAGAGTTATTTAATTTTATTGTTAATATTCTGGATAGAGGTTAATTGCTTTGCCTACTGTTCATCTGCCTTGAAGTGAGAATTAAAAGCAATGAACAGACTGACAGGTTATCTAGCTGGGCTGTGGCTTCTGCAGCACCTCTCTCTCTTCCATTTAAATGCCCTTTTCCCTCAGTTCTTATAGCAAAATTCTGAATGAGAAGAGAATTATTTCGCCCAAGATGATCCAAAAGAGACTAGTGATTTTCGATGCCTCGGTTTTATGGTGCTGAAGCTGAGGCACCTAAAAGGCCTGGTTCTCTCTCACCCACAGAAAACTGATCCTCTTTAAGATGTCTTAAAAGTTGGCCACTGAAACCCTTTTGAAAATCTTGGGCTTAATATTTATATGAGTAGTATCCAGAGCCCCCAGTCAGGACTGGGAACCCACTGTGCTAGCCGCTATACATACAATACCTAAGAGGTATTGCTAGATTTTTCCAAAGATGGATTAGTATGGTGGGCTGCCTCCTCTATCTTTTTCATAGCTAAGATTTTCTCTCTTTCAGACAGAGTAGCTTCTGTAAGAAACGAGAGCTCTTTCATGAGCTCAGCTGGCTGTGTTAACTAGTTTCTAGGCACAATGATGCCAGATGTTCCCTTGAAGAGAGAGAATGAAATTGTCTATATTTCTAAAAACAAACTTCATTTTATTTTATTTTTTTAAAAGAAGGAATTTGTTGAAAGGTGCTAAGTGCTTCCCACTGACGAAGCACTTGTTAAAAGCCAGGACATAAGACTGAACAAGCAAGCTGGAAGAATGCTTTCTTGATTTAAAGACTGCAAAGGATGGTGAATCCACCGTGTCCTGTAATAAATGGTTAAGAACCCTCAGTGTTAAAATTTGCTCCTTATTTCTAGCCTGAATTTATCTAGCTGCAGCTTCCAGGTGGATGTAGTTATGCCTTTGTTGATAGATTAAAGAGCCCTCTGCTACCAAAAATTTTCTCCCTACATAAGAACATGTGGGCCATCAAGTCACCTCTTAGGGCTTGTCTATATAAACACATGGCAGATTTTCACCCCAGCTTGCTGCAAACTACGCGTTAGTATAGACAAGCCCTTATGTGAACCTTTATAATCTGAAAGCCCTTGTCCACACTGTAACAGAATCAGGGGATCTAATGACAACATGGTTACACTCTGTAGCGCAGATGAGAACTGTGTCTATGTAACAAGGCTAAACCCTTGGCTGTAAGGCTGCAGCGGCTGTCTTCACGGCAATTAACTTAGGCTCTTACTTGGGCGTTGTCCCAACCCCTCTCCTGTCCAACACACAACCCTCTCACCCATGGTCAGTGGTGCGTTCAACCTGGCTGGCTGGCTTAGCTAATGCTTTAGCTGAATCCCAAGTGAGGCTTTCAGTTGAGCTGGTAAACCACCTACTTTGTAACAAGAGTGCAGGCTAAACCATTTGTGTGCTGGCAGTCCTCCAGTGCTGTCCCACAATTCCCCTGTGTGCACAGAAGGGCAGACAAGTTCTCCCGCAATTCATTGGGAAATAATGAGAGTGGACCACCTTACTGCAACACAAGAAGCCTGGGGCATGCCCCCCAAAGTCCTAGCAACACACATGGGGGCGTATGGCACCAGTAAAGATACTGTAACTCAGGTAGGGCCTTGCCTTGTGCACAGCCAGGCTAGGCCAACCTGGATGCCAACCACCCACGATAACTCTGCCGTGAAGACGTACCCTCAGGTTTGAGCCCAAACCATCCTTCTGTCCACACACAAATATCAGTCTGACTCGGGTCAGCAAGCACTCAGGACTCAGGTCCTAGGACCAGGCTAGGGGAGTGGAGCAGAGCTCAAGTCCCACAGACACTCTAGGCCTAGCCCTGTCATTCTGCAGCGTGGACACAGTTCAAGCCACAGCTCCAAGTCAGGAGGTCTGCATAGTGCAGTATGGATGTGAGTCCTGGGTCCCATAAACCCAGGGATACACCAGTGTGGATGCTCAAATGCAGGCTTGGAAACACCGAGTCCACAAGCCCAGGTTCCCACAGATACAGGCTCAGTGTAGACACAGTCTGGTTATGGAATCACCCAGAAGCCTCAGCTGCCAGGGTGACCTAACATCACAGGCTGCCAGTTGTCAGACTTCTGACATCTTTTTGCACGCGGCTCAAAGTGCTGGTTTGTCCTGCAAAGCTCTGGATGGGCTGAAATCTTATCATTTGAGAAGCTGCTTCTCCTCTCAGGCTCTGTCTGGTGCAATGAGTAAAACCAGTAGAGATGTTCTTGCTGCCAGTCCCCAAGAGGAAACTCTAGGATTGGCAGCACAGTGTTTGCAGCAGAGGATTCTCTCCTGCAGAGCCTGTTCCCTCTGGCACCTCACTGGTGCGGGGGGTCTTAGGATGCAGTGCAAGGCAGATGCTGTATAGCAATGTGGCGCTCCCTGCATGCAGACAATGGAGTTTTTGTGCAGTAAAATAGCGAGGTCTGTCCACCTTGCCTGGAGGGCCATCAGGGAACAGGGGGCGTTGGATGGGGCAGGAGTCCTGGGGGAGGGGGGCCGTCAGGGGGCGAGAAGCAAGGGGGGGCAGAGGCACAACTTCCCCTAACTGGCCCTCCATACAATTTCCGAAACCCAATGTGGCCCTCAGGCCAAAAAGTTTGCCTGCCCCTGCTCTAGACAGCATGCTGCCTTGCAAAAGATTAAGGCTTCATGTAATTTATTTTTCTCCGGTATGATGGGCTAAGTAAAAGCACTTTCCTATGTTAGGCTATAACTTATTTCTAACATGTGCATGTATATAAATTGAGATGAGCATGCAAACACACAGAGATCAAACAGGAGCACTCACTCACTCTTATTTTCCATCAACAGATGTGCTGGGGGCATTTTCCAATGTAGAGAAGATGACCTTTTCTGGGTGTGCTCAGTCTGGAACAGCAGGGAGCCCTGTATGCTGAGGGAGTCTGGAGAGCCATGGAAGTGCTTGCATAGGCTGCTTTGAAGGGCTTGTCTACACTGGCACTTTACAGGGCTGCAACTTTCTCACTCAGGAGTGTAAAAACCCACATGCCCCACAGCGCAGTGAGTTGCGGCGCTGTAAAGTGCCAGTGTAAACAGTGACCCAGCGCTGGGAGCTGTTCTTTAGCACGCTTTAGCGTTGCCAGAGTAGACTGGCCCTAAGCCTTTAGCATCCAGAAATGTTGTGCTCCTGAAAGCTAGAACAATCAAGAGCTATTACCCTGTCACAAAGCACTGCTAAGTTTCTTTACATAATTAAGATTCTCTCTGTAAATATCCTATGCGATAAAGACAAAAAGAAATCAAGTTAAAGGGCTGAGGAGTGGCAGCTACTAAAATAGGCCACTGATTTTGTTACAACAGCAGTATTTTTGGCAGCAACATTTTAAACCCAACCTCACGTTCTAGGAACAGCAGAAGTGGACTAACTGGAAGGGATTGCTGAGTCAGCTCTTTCTCTGGGCTTCACAATGTGCTCTGTGTTTTCCACCAGGCTACAATCATAGCTGGGAAGAGGAGGCGAGAAATGGAGAAAGAGAGGGAATAAATCCACCAACTTTGGAGAAATCAGAATGGAACTTTGCAAAGAGCAGGTTAGAGCTGGAAAAAACCTCTGGTTTGATGAAAAGCTGGAGAAAGCAAAATCAAAATATATGAGTGTGTGACAACTCTCAATGTTACCAGCAGCAGCAGCAAGAAAGAAAGAAATGACCACTGAAATGCTTTACTGGAACATATACAGCCTACTTCTTTAAAGTGTGAATCTCTATGCAACTTTAACTAAGTAGTTGTTACTCATGTCTCCATAATACAAACACATTCTACAGGTTACACATACAGATGTTGACCAATATATGCTGTCATATATATATTATATATATATAGGACCCTACCAAATTCATAGTCCATTTTGGTCAATTTCTTGGTCATAGGACTTTAAAAATAGTAAATGTCATGATTTCAGGTATTTCAATCTGAAGTTTCATGGTGCTGTAATTTTAGGGGTCCTGATAAAGGAGTTGTGGGGAGAACTGCAGGGTTATTGAACCGGGGGGAGGGTGGGGGAGGGGGGAGTTGCGGTCCTGCTACCCTTACTTCTGTGCTGCTGCTGACGGCAGCGCTGCCTTCAGAGCTGGGAAGCTGGAGAGCAGCAGCTACTGGCCAGGAGCCCAGCTCGGAAGGCAGAGCCACTGTCAGCAGCAGCGCAGAAGTAAGGATGGCCTGGTCTGGTGTCGCCACCCTTATTCTGCGCTGCTGCCTGCCGAGCTGGGCCCTCGGTCAGCAGCCGCCACTATCAGACTGCCAAGCTCTGAAGGCAGCAGGGCAGAAGTAAGGGTGGAATGATCCTTATGTACTGCTGCTGGCGGGGCGCTGCCTTCAGAGCTGGGTGCCTGGCCAACAGCTGCCACTCTCCAGCTGTCCAGATCTGAAGGCAGAGCAGAAGTAAGGGTGGCAATACTGCCTCCCCCGCCCACCCCCCGAAAATAACCCTGTGAGCTCCATACAACTCCATTTTGGGTCAGGACCCCCAATTTGAGAAACACTGGTCAGTTTTCCCTCTAATTTTTCCCACCTGTGTGCGGAATGAATTTTGTTATGTGCACCAATATGGAGGTGATGTGTGACACACCTTCATATTGGTGCACATAACAAAATTCACGTGGTGGGGCTGGGGCCAAGGGGTTCGGAGTGTGGGAATGGGCTCAGGGCTGGGGCGGAAGGTTGGGATGCAGTGGTGTGAGGGCTCTGGCTGGGGGTGCAGGCTATCGGGTGGGGCTGGGCATGAGGGGTTTGGGGTGCAGGAGGGTGCTTCAGGTCTACAGCGGGGAGAGAGGGCTTCCCCCCAGCAGCACCTGGGAGATTTATCCATACCATATAGATATTAGTATGCATTAAACACAAATAGTATAGCAGTTATATATCCTAAACTGGCCTAAACCTTTACTACAATCCTGTTCTCTCATGCTAAGTAGCCCAGAGCTCCTTGCATTAGTTGAATTAAGCTTTGGCATAAGCAGACAGAAAACTTGTCAAAATTAAGACATTCGTTCCATGTCTTAGTACAAGCTAGGGAACTACCTTCACGGACCAGTAACTGGACTGCTAGAATCCAAAACAAAGATAAGGAAGGAACAGAACAACAAGTTAGGGAGTTGGGACAAACTGATGGGTTGGATTTTAGCGATGTGTAAAGAGATGGGTAACTTGCACAACCAACATATTATAATACTAGCTGAAATGTGTAACTTTGGGAACGTACCTTCTGTGTAAGGTGAATGTAACATCGCTGCATGAGACGGCTTTCCGGAGACTGGTATCGTATAGAACCTTTTCCCTGTACTATATTATCATTGGCTTAGAGCAATAAACCATGGTTATTTGGCCTCCTGAATATATTTCATAACGAATCAAAGTGTGGTCAAGCAACTGACCAACACAGAGCAGGCATTTCAAGACGAACCAGGAAGTACAAAAACTGCACACACCCCTGAGACTACTCTGGGAACAGTATCATTTTGAAGGTTTTCATGCAGGGCCTTTACTTTTAAATAAAGGACTCCACAGAGAAAGCCACTTTCTCCATCAATCGCTCAGGAAATGAATCACTGGGCTTCAGTTCAGAAGTCTACCAACTCGCATCAGCCCTTCAAATCTCGCTTTGAGAAGCACTAGCTGATGCTGACATTTTATTCTTGCCGACAAATATGAAAACTAAATAAAAAGGAATGAAAAGGCCGACAATTTTCAGTGCTCATCTGTGCAGTTTGGTTTTATTTACTGCACTAGGGGATGTACATCAGTTCATCCAGAAGACTTTAAGCCTGGTTTTCTTGTATGCTTCTGGATCAATGTCCTAACAGATAAAGCTCAAGATAGGGTATTAGTTGGTGTGCTACAGGCTGCCACATCACACTAGGGAACAGGACGACCACCTCCTTACACACCTATCTAAAATGTGCTGGAAAAACAAGCGACATGATCACGGGGGGCTTCAATTTGAGTGATATATGCTGGAAGTCTCATGCTGCCAGTAGTAAAACATGTTTGGAATTTCTAAACATTCTAAAATATAATAGGACAATTTCCTAACTAAGGCCTGGTCTACTGGGCTGAGGGGGTGGGGCTGGGGAAATAGATCTAAGATACGCAACTTCAGCTACGCTATTCTCGTAGCTGAAGTTGCGTCTTAGATCGACTTAGAATCACTTACTTCACATCCTCGCGGCATGGGATCAACAGCCGCCGCTCCCCCGTCGATTCCGCATCCGCCTCTTGCCTTGGTAGAGTTCCGGAGTCGACGGCAGAGCGATCAGGGATCGATTTATCATGTCTACACTAGACGTGATAAATCGATCCCCGATAGATCGATCACTACCCACCAATCTGGCGGGTAGTGTAGACGTGGCCTCAGAAAGTGTTGCAACCAACATGAGGGAATTCTGTATTAGATCAAGTCTTGACAGATAAAGAGGAACTGATCAGAGAACTAAAAATGAATGGTAGCTTAGATAACCAGTAAATATATATATATTTGGTGCTTTGAAAAGGCTAATTTCACACAGCTGAAAACAATTATGAGCCAAATCAGCTGGCAGAAAGAATTTAAATCAGAAAAATGTGAACAGAAAAATATGAATGATAATTGGGAATTGTTTACGAACAGTTTTCTAGATGCCCCAAAAGCCACAATCGAGCAAGAAGGCCATACTGGATAAAATCTGACCAGGTTTAGAGAGGAAATGAAGGCAACTGTAAAAAATTTTTATATTTATAAAACAAATGGAAGAAAGGGGAAGTTGATAGTAATGAATATAAATCAAAATCCAGGAACTGTAGAAAACTGATAAAGGAAGCAAAGGGACACAAAGGGACCTATGGCTAGCACAGTGTAGGGAAATAGGAGAGTTTTTTAAGTATACTAGGAATAAAAATAATCCTGATAAACGTATTGGACCATTACTAGATGGAAATGGTAGAATTACCCATAATAATGCAGAAAAGGAAAAAGTGTTCAATAAATATTTCTCTTCTATATTTGGGGAAAAAACAGATGATGTATTCTCATCATATGGTTATGAAAACCCTCTTTCCATTCCACTATCATCTCTGGAGGATATTAAACAGCTGCTCCTAAAGTTAGACATTTTTAAATCAGCAGGTTCAGAGAAATTGCATCCCAGAGTTTTAAAATAGCTGGCTGAGGAGACTGCAAGACTCTTAATGTTGATTTTCAATAAGTCTTGGAACAATGAGGAAATCCCAGAAGACCGGAAGAAAGCTAATGTTGTATCAATATTTAAAAAGGGCATATAGAATGACCCAGGTAATTACAGGTCTGTCAGTTTGACATTGATGCCAGGAAGGATAATGAAGCGGCTGATATGGGAATTAAAGGAGGATAATATAATTAATGCAAATCAACATGGGTTTATGAAAAATAGATCCTATCACACTTACTTGATATCTTTTCTGCTGATGAGTCTAAAAGTTTGATTGATGAAGTAATAGTGTTGATATCTACTTAGATGTCTGTAAGGCATTTAACTTGGTACCACAAAAGATTTTGATTAAAAAACTAGAACATATTAACATGGCACATTAATTGGATTAAAAACTGGCTAACTGATAGGACTCAAAATGTTATTGTAAATGGGGAATCATTATCACGCAGGTATGTTTCTAGTGAGGTTCGGGGGGGATCTGTTCTTGGCCCTACACTATTTAATATTTTTATCAAGACCTGGAAGAAAACATAAGATTGTCACTGGTAAAGTTTTCAGATGACACAAAAATTGGGGGAGTGGTAAATAATGAAGAGGACAGGTCACTGATTCAGTAAACTGGCGCAAGCAAATGTGTGTTTTAATGGGGTAAATGTAAATGTGTACATCTGGGAACAAAGATGGTAGGCCATACTTACAGGATGGGGGACTCTATCCTGGGAAACAGTGATTCTGAAAAAGATATGGGGATCTTGGTGGATAATCAGCTGAACATGCAACAATGTGGCCAAAGGGCTAATGCAATCCTGGCATGCATAAACAGAGGAATCTCAGGTAGGAGTAGAGAAGTTATTTTACCTCAGTATTTGGCACTGGTGTGACAATCTTTGGAATACTGTGTCCAGTTCTGGTGTCCAAAATTCAAGAAGGATGTTGAAAAATTGGAGAGGGGTCAGAGAAGAGCCATGAGAATGATTAAAGGATTAGAATATCAGCCCTATAGCGATAGACTCAAGGAACTTAATCTATTTTAACAAAGAGATGGGTAAGGGGTAACTTGATTATAGTCTATAAATACCTACATGGAGAACAACTATTTAACAATGGGCTCTTCAATCTAGCAGGGAAAGATAACACGATCCAATGGCTAGAGGTTGAAGCTAGACAAATTCAGACTGGAAATAAGAAATACATTTTTGAGAGAGAGAGAGAGAGAGAGAGAGAGAAATTAACCATTGGAACAATGTACCAAAGGTTGTGGTGGATTTTCCATCACTGGCAATTTTTAAATCAAGATAGGATGTTCTTTTAAAAGATCTCCTTTAGGCGTTATTTTGGGGCAGTTCTCTGGCTTTTGTTATACAGGAGGTCAGACTAGATGATCACAATGGTCCTTCTGGCTTTCAAATCTATGAACTTATTACTTTTTTAAATGGGTGGTTATATATTGTGGAACACCAGATTTCCCATGGATCCTGGGTGCGCAGCACAACCGTCAGCCTGATCATAGAATCTGAGAATATAGAATATCGAGGTTGGAAGGGACCTCAGGAGGTCATCTAGTCCCACCCCCTGCTCAAAGCAGGACCAATCCCCAACTCAATCAGAATGCCCCAATGCACATGAAGCATTATGCTACTCTGGACTGATTGCACCCCCAACCCTGCTTTGTGTTTTACCAACACTTCATGTTCAGAACCTTTTATTCCTGCACACTCTGTGTTTCTAGAATTGTCACATAACACTGTATGTGCGTGTGACCAACAGATGTGCACTTAAGGTGCGTACGAGATATCTACTCACACAACAGCATGACAGCTGATCCTTGCTACGACCCTGCCCTTCACGTAGGAGGAGGGACTAGATGAATCACTCCGGAGTTCACCCCTCCACACTCAAGATGAGAAGTGTCACAGAAGAGCAGCCACTGTTCATCCTCAAACACAGAGATAGTGATTTGGAGAGAAAGTTAAACAGAGAGAAACAAAGCAACAGGCCTGTATGAATGACACTCATATAGATACAAACAGGTGACATGTGAATAAAACCTACCAGAGCAAAGCTCAAGCAGTGGGCAGTGTCCTAGGAAACCCCTGCTGTATTTATATCCCTTCCTCCATTTCTTTCTCTTAGATTTAAATGGATCCAGTTTTTGACAAAAGACATAACAAGAACCAATGGTGGGTTCTTTCAACCAGCGGGTCAAACGTCATATCACTGCAGGCATCACAAGTCTGGGCAGGCATCCCTGGCTCTACCCCCAAGATAATGCCATGGGCTGGTGCTTAGAGCTTTTCCTCACAGGACTCTGCTCCGGGGCGGGGGAGGGCAGCGCAGCGGGGGGTAGGCACAGCTCCCCATTTAAAAAAATCATTTTTTGGTTGCATCTCAAAAAGCTCCAGAAATCAAATGGCAGCCCCGGGGCCCCGTGTGTGTTTGGGAAAGGCAGGGTGCTTGTCCCGAGGCAGCATTACTGGCCATTTAAAACAACTTCAGACTGAGATGTTTAAAACCCACCATAGCCAATGAGAGGGAACATGCCAAAACTACAGTCAAGTCACTCAGGCAGCGACCTAGCTTCAAACGTGGCTTGGGACCATTTAACGTGGCTTGGGACCATTCAGACCAGCTGGCTAGAGAGCGTCCGAGCTGCTTCAGGTACCCTTCCAAGCACAGACAGGGCCTAACCCTGAGCTTGCTGGCAACCTCTGGCCAGCAGGGCTGCTGAGCTCCCAGGAATCCAGAGGACACCTGAGGCCAGGCTCTGCTTCGCACTCTGCCGAGCTGCCCACCATCGAGTCCTACTTTGACTACAGAACAGCACACTGAGAGGTTTTTTCCTACATGGTACTTGGCTGTGAAATATGATGCAAACCCATAAATTCTAAATATATGGGCACCCTAAAAGAATAAGCTTTCCACACTGGCCTGATAAGCATTCACTGTAAAGCCATCAATCTGGCTCACATTGCGAGGGCTACAGTTAATGGCTCTCCCCTGTAGTAAAATTACACACAACACAGGCCACATAAAACAAGTGGAAACCTTAGCTGGCAATCGTTGCTGCCCTGCAACGACAGCCTGTGGCTGCTGCACTGGGGGAAATCGCACAGCAAACAGTTTTTACAAGCACCGAACCCTACTGAGAGTTGCTTCCGAGTTTCTGGGGAATCTGTGGTCTCGTCTCAGGCTCTTTGCATTAGCTGGCTCTTGAGACAGAAAATCAGGAGACTGAATATTTGTAGTGGCTGATCTCTCACCATCCCACTCTCCTGACTGTTAGAAATCTAGGAGAGTGAAACCCCTAGAACAAGAGTGGCACTTGCAGAAGCAATAAACACATTTCTGCTTGGGTTTTTAAACCCAAGGCGCCTCACTCTATGCCAGCCCTCTAAGTGGGGGCAGACCACAATTTGGATTTAGGTTCACAATCCAGTCAGCATCATCTTGTTGGCTTCTTATGGAACAGTTCAGATAGAATCTCATGCCCAAGCAGGACATTCAGTTTGTTTATAGCCATTTGGAGGGTGCTCTACACCATGGCATTGCTTGCTGGAACATGCAGTGGCCTAGAATAACCCACCGATCACTACGCTACTAGGATATCGGAAACTGTGCACATTTCCATCCCAGACAGGAGTTATTCGTGAACAGGAGTGGGTGGAAGAAGAGTCTGGGATCTAGCCAAATAGGTTAGGATTGTTATGCTGGAGGTTGGGTGGCTCCCGGCAAGCGTGTCTCATCTGCAGGCAGTCACAGAGGTCGCTGAAACTGATGGATATGTTAGCTGGCTTCCACTCACCTTAAATGTGGGAACAATTAAATGTCCCTTTGTTTAGTGAGAGCTAAAACAATGGAAGCCACTGCCCAAAGACTAGACTAAATGAAAACACAGGGTCTGGGGACTGATTTTGTTGCAGCTGTCTGTGTGGATGAAAAAGAAACCAAGAGCAGACGGAGAGAGTAACAGAAAGCCAAGAGAAATCAGCCTGAAAACAGGAGAGAGCAAGCAAAGCTCTGGTAGTGAGGCCCTTAGACAGCTTTTGGGGTAGAGCTGGAAAGGCAGGCTTGGAGTTGTGGACAAGGAAACTGTTTCCTGTTGCTTGATCCTACTGTATTCAGAGAACCAGGACTTTGTGTACATTCTTTATAAATAAACTGGACTGCATCAGAGACGACAGTCAATTTCTCCTCCTAGTGGAGCACCCACCTGGCCTCAAATGCTGGGTAACCATCTAGGCCAAGAGGGGCAATAGCATCTTTGTGCAATATCCTGGGTCCCTTTTCTCCAAACTTCCTCAGTGCTTTGGAACAATCAAAGAAGAGAATCCATCCCAGGCTTTATATTGAACCCCATACCAGTTAGGATGAGATTTCAAGGGACCTAAGTCAGTGCTGTGTGGATACCCACGCGTTGCAGACGCAATCATTAAAGCGTACAGAGCAGCAAGGTATCACAGCTGATTTCAGGAACTCCAAGTTAACCTGGGATACAAGCCTACGTTTGAAAACAACCATGCCGTCCCATTAAGAAGGCAGAACACTCCTTAAAACAGCAGCACAGTCCCAACCCAGAGCTTGTCCAGTGCTCGGGAAGTGGACACTTTTTACAGGAGCGGCAATAGAGAGATTTGTTTGCATTGAAAGAGAAGGATGAGGACAGACCGCTCCATAGCATTATTTGCTGCCTAAGACCGAGAAGCTCATGCTAATATTCTGCTATCCCGCTGGAGGTTTAGGAAGACAGCCAGGCAGATAAACTACTCATTCCTCCAGGAGCAGAAAGAGATCCTATTCCCTGCCCTACAATCCAGCCTGGACCTATAGAGAACCACCACACATCCTGATTGCACAGCGCTGGCCATGTGCAACTTCCCCTTTAAAGAATTCTCCAGAGTGCTCAAATGCAACAGCAATGTAACAGGAAAGAGAGGAAACAGAAAGCGGCGCTGGGCAACTCAGCTTGGCCTTTAGAGAAGGCCCAAAATGCCTGACCTATTTTTTACAAATCTATTTGCAGAGTCCATGTAATTCTCTAGAAGCAGCTTGGTTTCCAACACAAATGCTCCAGCGCTCTTTCGACTGGGGAGAGCAAGGGAGAGCGAGTGTGTATATGTGGAAAATCTCCCACAATGCAATGGCCAGGCACTCATGGCCAGGCCTTCCAATAAAGCACCATGCATGTGTCAGGGAGGGAAGGGAACAGGGATCTGTTCCAGCTTTCCATAGGGTTAGTCCAAAAGTAATGGGAAGGGAGAAGGGAAAAATACCATCACGGCGCTGTCTTAAAGCAACTGCAACTCAAAAAAGCAGAAGGGCCTAGATTGTATTATCCGTTGACAACAGGCAGTGGAGGGATCTGACGCCCAGTCTAGTGCATCAAGCAGCAGATGGAAACCAAGACACCGTGATTTGTATTACAGCAGCAACTAGAGGCCCTAACAGAGAGCAGGCCCCCAGAGTGCTAGGTGCTGTACATACTGAGAAGCAGTCATTGCCCTGAAGGGCTTGCACTTCAAATAAACAGAGCGGACATAGGGTGGCAGGATGGTATATACTGTAGGTTCTGCTTATTAGCAACTCCTCGGTTGCCAGCAGAAAGTTACTATTAAGCGGAAGTCAGGCCTGCGTGGCAGCAACAGCCGGACGACGAAGTGCGAGGACATGCCTTCCTCAGGTGCAGCCCTGCAAACCCGCCTCTGGCCAGGGCTGCAAAGAGGATAGGCACTGCAGGCCTGTGCCGAGGCTTTCTACGGGGAGTGTGGGCGCGGGGGCTGCACCATACCTCTCCATGCACTCTCGAGGGATCAGGGCTCAGCATGTCCCAGTGCTTCCTTCTCTTTGAGTGGTCCCCTGGCAGGACGCAGCCCAGACACTGCTGGGAGAGGTACCATGTAGCTCTGGCTTCTGGGCTGCAGCCCCTCTTGCCACTACTGCCCTGCCCACAGCCTTCCCTGCCCTTATCTCCTGTGTGGAGCCTGTGTGCAGGCAAGTTTCTGGGGCTGCAGCCCCAGATGGCAGCATTGGCAGGGGCTGAGAACCTGCAGCCAGGTTTTCAGGGCTGCGGCCAGAAGAGGCACGTCCCAGCCCATCTGCCCTGGCTGCAGCCCTGCAAACCGGCCTGCAGGGGATGCTCCACACGTCCCAGTGCTCCCTTCCCTGGTTGCAGCCTCGCAAACCTGCCTGCAGGTGGGGCCTTTTTTCCAAAAAAGATGTTGCCAATATCCGAATTCCATTAACACTGAAGTCAATGGGCCAGGATTGGTGCCCGGCAAAACACTGTTAATATCCGGGCTACTATTAAGCAGAATCTACTCTAGACGGGCAGAAGTTTAGCACTGTACAGATGGGGAACTGAGACACAGGGATTAAGTGACCGGTCCATGGTTACCCAGGCAGTCTGTGGCAAAGCTGAGAACTGACCCAGATCTCCTGAGGCCCAATCCAGTCCCCAAACCACACGATCCATACAGAGCTCCCCTATGCACTAGCTTCTCTATCAGATCGCCTTGAACAGCTGTTCCAGATGCTGCACCGAGACGGTTGCATGATGTAAAGATGGTCATGCTGCATGCCAGCCATCATGCAATCAAGCAGTAGGATTGGTTTAAAAAGCACCCCTTTCACACCTCTCTCAAACCAGTTTAATACCCTCCTCTTTCATGAGTTCACACCTCCACTTCCTTGAAAAGCTTCTCCGAGTAAACAGCAGTGGCAGGGACAGAGTTCCTTAAACGCCGGAAAGGTTAGCCTGCCTCTAGCCAGGACGGGGGAAATTAAAGCTTTTGGCAGAATTCCCACTGGCTTTGCATTAGGAAAGCCATGAGCTGAAATCTACAGCAGCCTTTTCTTTTTCATTTTTAACCCCTACATCGCTGCCAAATGTGCTCCAAATAGTTTCCGAAGTATTACAGCTGATCACCCATCGGAACACAAGTATCATGGCACGCTGCATACCACACCCCTAGCAGCATGGCATGGTGGAAAAGCTCCCCTCCAATCAGAGAGAGCTTCCTGTTTGGGAGCCCCCTTGGCTATAGGAATAGAAGGACAAATTTACTTTGCCTTTTTACACTCAGTACAGGCCTGGGGTCTCCCATCAGCCTTCCTGTAGTTTTTGGGAAAAGTGAAACCATTCACATTATTAAACTGAACCAGGGCCTGGTCCCTTGGCCATTTCATATATGAACATAAGAATGGCCAGACAGGGGCAGACCAAAGGTCCATCCAGCCCAGTATCCTGTCTGCCAACAGTGGCCAATGCCAGGTGCCCCAGAGGGAGTGAACCTAACAGGTTCACCTCTCTCTTGCCATCCATCTCCACCCTCTGACAAACAGAGGTGAGGGACACCATTCCTTAACCTCCATGAATTTATCCAGCTCTCTTTTAAACCCTGTTATAGTCCTAGCCTTCACAACCTCTTCAGGCAAGGAGTTCCACAGGTTGACTGTGCGCTGTGTGAAGAAGAACTTCCTTTTATTTCTTTTAAACCTGCTGCCCA
Source organism: Chelonia mydas (assembly GCF_015237465.2). Taxonomy (NCBI): domain Eukaryota; kingdom Metazoa; phylum Chordata; order Testudines; family Cheloniidae; genus Chelonia; species Chelonia mydas. Next base: position 543,715 of record NC_051252.2, on the reverse strand, counting down.
TTCATTTCATTTGGTGGCCCCTAGTTCTTATATTATGGGAACAAGTAAATAACTTTTCCTTATTCACTTTCTCCACACCACTCATGATTTTATAGACCTCTATCATATCCCCCTTTAGTCTCCTCTTTTCCAAGCTGAAAAGTCCTAGCCTCTTTAATCTCTCCTCATATGGGACCCGTTCCAACCCCCTAATCATTTTAATTGCCCTTTTCTGAACCTTTTCTAATGCCAGTATATCTTTTTTGAGATGAGGGGACCACATCTGTACACAGTATTCAAGATGTGGGCGTACCATGGATTTATATAAGGGTAATAAGATATTCTCCATCTTATTCTCTATCCCATTTTTAACGATTCCTAACATCCCATTTGCTTTTTTGACTGCCGCTGCGCACTGCGTGGACGCCTTCAGAGAACTATCCACGATGACTCCAAGATCTCTGAAATCACTGATTTCAATCTACCACAGGCCAGCAGTCAAGAAAGGTTGGAAGCATCAGACAGCTGCTTGGAGGCTTATGTGAAGCTTGCTGGGGAGTCTCAGTCTCGGGGTTCATGCCATACACATCACGAACCGAACAGGCTCTTCAGCAGAGGTGCTCTGAGATAAAGGAGAGACCGAATTCCCCGCTGAGTTCTAGCTGCAGGCCCCTCCAGATCAGGACTGAGGCATGCTGGCAGGGGGAAGCTTGCGCCCAGGCTGTACTTGTTACCTGGCTCAACAGAGGGGCTGTTAATATGGCAACTATCCTCAGCAGTAAATCTGCTTTAACGAGCAGAGCGTCAGCAATTCCAGACGCTTGGCAACAGACCTGATGGGCTGAGACCCCAAAGCGCTGGGAAGAGTTTGAAAGCGCTCACTCAGCCGGATGGGAAATAAATCCCTCCGTGGTTTGGCAGAGCCGATCAGCACAGGGCGCTGGACATGTTCCAGGTAGCTTATCTCTGACACCCTGACTCTCATATAATTCTAGAACAGGGGTGGGCAAACTACGGCCCACAGACTGGATCTGGCCCCTCAGGGCTTTGGATCCGGCCCGCAAGATTGCCCCCTATTGTGCCGCAGGCCCCGCGCCACTCTCAGAAGCAGCTAGCACCACGTTCCCGGGGCCACGGTGGGGGGGGAAAAGAGGGCTCCATGCACTGTCCTTGCCTCCAGGCACTGCCCCCTGCAGCTCCCATTGGCCAGGAATGGGGAACCGTGGCCAATGGGAGCTTTGGGGGAGGTACCTGGAGGCATGGCAAGGGCAGCGCGTGGAGCCCTGTGCCCCACCCTCCCACAGGGGCCACGCAGGGTCTTGGTCCCAGCCGCTTCCCGGAGTGGCGTGGCATGGAGCCTGGACAGGCAGGCAGGGAGCCTGCCCTGGCGCGCACCGCTGCCACTCCAGAGCCGCTTTAGGTAAGCGGTGCTGGGTTGGAGCCCGAACCCCTCCTGCCCCCCAACTTCCTACCCTAAGCCACCTGCCTGCACCTTGCACCCCTCCTGCACCCCAACCGCCTGCCCCGGCCCTGCATAAAATTTCCCCACCCAGATGTGGCCCTCAGTCCAAAAAGTTTGCCCAGCCCTGTTCTAGAACATGAAGGTGGGCAGCTGAGAAAACTTAGTGCAATGCTTCTGGAGGTAGGGGTGTGGGGAGGGAGTGAAAACGCTGGAGTATTTCACGGAAGCTCTGGACTGGCAACATCCTGTTTCATCCTAAAGCCAGGCCAAGGAGAGCTCAAGTGAGACCCAGCCATTCTAATGATCCTCACGGCTGCAAACGAGAAGAGGAAATCCCCACGGTTAAAGGCAGATACAAGCTCACTCGCTAGCTCATTCTTAGGCTTTTTCTGAAACGGAGAAGAATAGTTGCACAGACTGCTGCCAAGTTAAGTGGTTATAGTTCTTAGGCATTAACTGCTGTCCCTTCTAAAGCCCTAACCAGGTTCCCCCCCAAGATCTGCAACCACATTTCAAACATGTTCATCCCAGAAGGAAGAAGTCAGCACTTGTAGCCAACAAGTTTCACACTCAATCCAAGAAGCCGACTTCATTCAAAATGCTACCCGAGCCAACCTGATCAGTTCCATTTTCTAAACCTGTAGCCAGCAGGAGAGAGTAAAACCTTGGATGCAAATCAAACGTGCAGAGTACAAGCAGACTTGACAGTGTCACCTAGCCAGTGCTCTCTATGCCAGGCTATCTACAGCCGAACGGGGAAGAGAAGGAATTCAAGACAAAGGCCATTTGGTGGAATGCTAGATATGCTGCAGTCAAGGATGTCCCTTTATCACACTATGGTGCAGCTTCTCCCTTTCTTATCCCAGTTTATATTCTGAGAGGGAGGACACGATTGATGTGGCTTCCTGTTGCCCGAAAGGCTCCCAGATGTTAACTGGAGGAAAGCAGAATGTATAACATTGTCTTCCTGTGAAGGAAATATGCACCATGTCCATAAGGAAAGAGGCACTACAAAAGCAGAACAGACTGCATCCCAACCTTGGTGGAGAGACCTTAAGCCAGAGGTGGGCAAACTACGGCCCGCAGGACCGTCCTGCCTGGCCCCTGAGCTCCCGGCCGGGGAGGTTAGCCCCCAGCCTCTCCCCTGCTGTCCCTCCTCCCGCGCAGCCACGCAGGCAGAGCAGCTTGTGTCTGCCCACCTCCCAGGATTTCCAGTAAGCCTGTCCTGCTGCTCTGAGCGGCATGGTAAGGGGGCAGGGGGAGGTTGGATAAGGGGCAGGAAGTCCTGGGAGGTAGTCAGGGGGCAGTTGGATGGGGCAGAGGTTCGGGGGGGGGGGGGGTCAGGAGAGAGGGAGCGGGGGGGTGTGGATAGGGGGTGGGGTCCTGGGGGGACAGTTAGGGACGGGGGTCCTGGGAGGTGGCAGTCAGGGGACAAGGAGTGGGGCGGGGGGCTGGATGGGGCAGGGGGCCTGTCAGGTGGCGGGGGTGTGGATAGGGGTCAGGGCAGTCAGGGGACAGGGGGGGTTAGGCATTTGCAGAGGCACAACCTTCTCTACCGGCCCTCCATACCGTTTCGCAATCCCGATGTGGTCCTCCGGCCAAAAAGTTTGACCGCCCCTGCCCTAAGCCATGTCACAGTTTGAAACAAAGGAACTATTAGCACCAAACTGCCAGCCCTGTGCTTTAACCATTAGGCAATGCTTTCCTTCACTTCCCATTCCAATACAACGCCCAGCATAAGAAGATACAGGGGGCTCCCTCTGCATGTTTGCAAATGATCCAGAATAAGAATACAGCCAGCTCCATTAGCAGTTGGTTTCCATAACCGATCTCAGAGAGAGAGAAATGCACGTGACACAGGAGATGAAAGTAGAGGAGAGCAGGCTTCTCAGAACCCCTGCTGCCTGGAGGGAAAACTGCCCCCCAACTTTCATCAGAGAACTATCAAAGGACCAGTTTGGAGCGGGTTGTTT